>NC_062222.1:82763970-83081315 GCF_902686445.1 Sciurus carolinensis
CCTGCATGGACAACAGCTCCATGATAGATTATGGGAAATTAGAGATGATTTTTGGGTTTATTTGTTCCATAAGATTTCTTTTGTGGATCAGATAATATGTGGAATATATAAATATGCATCTTTTGCAGTCTGAGGAAATATATACATAGTATGATTTTTCTTATTCTTACCTTATGTAAATTTTGTATTCTACCTCATATGAATTTTTTTCACTCCTGTCATACATGACTTTATACCTTATGTAAATTACTGGTACTTAATGGGTTAACCATTTTAAATTTATAACCAAATGTCGAAAGAAAAAACATAGTTTTCCCAAGTTATATTCTTGCCATTTAAAAAGATACACTTGTGAGCTGAAAATGATAGATGCTTCCTTTTTTAAATTAACATTTTATGCTTTCTCTAGGCTGGAATGATAAAAAGTGAGAATGAAGAGTATTTCATTGAACCTTTGGAAAGAGGTAAGCAGATGGAAGAAGAAAAAGGAAGGATTCATGTTGTCTACAAGAGATCAGCAGTAGAGCGGGCTCCCATAGACATGTCCAAAGACTTCCATTACAGAGGTAGGCATCTCTGATTAGGCTTCATAATTAAACATATTAAGGTATGATGAAAACAACCCTCCTGTCAGTCCAGACAATGTGATTTTCATGTGCTCTTGTATAATGTGTAGGTGGCAAAAGAACTTTATTTATATATTGTGAAATTTGACATCTTTTTAAAATGCATGAGTATATTATTTTATTCCAGTGTATTAGTGTATTCCCAATATATTTTCATGATTTCTCTTAAAAGTTTTAAAACTTTTTTAACTGGCTTATGTTAAAATTTGAAAATATATTGATTTCCAGAAATATGTGTTATGCATTTTTAGTGTTATTTTTATAAGACCTTAAATGAGATATATAGGCATGACAGAGATCTGTGTTTTAAGACTAGAGTGATGTGTACATTTGAAAATAATTATGCTCTTTGACTTTAAAGATTGTTTTGCAAAACTTTTTACTACTTGAAGGAGACATAAGTCAAATTTTGTAGAAGTTTTTCTCAAAATAGACTGGAACCCATAAAGTGAACTAAACTATGACACATGAAAATTTTCTAGTTTGTTTTGTCTTAATGAAATCTGAAAATAAATTAATGTTAAGGAAATAGTCTTATATGTTACTTATAGAAATTTCCTTTATGGCAAAGAAAGGAAATTTAGGAATTTACATTTTTTACCAAATCTCCAAAATCTATATTTCTTTTGCTTGGTCAACTTTCTGAATTAAGGAAATTTTCTTGAGGAACACATGATGGGTATCCATACAATTTTAATTAGAGCATTAATTTGGCTTATAAAATTACCTTTTGAGAGTTTCTATGTAGATATTAGTTTGATTTTCAGATGCCACCAGCTTCCCTTCATCTGCTGCACTAATGGAATGGTACACTTTAAAAGACATTTTAAAATTAATATAACCTGAGCATTTTTGAGCATTTTCTGTTTTGAAGAAATAGGATTGTGTTAATAAATGCAATATTATGAAATGTGTGCTTAACTTAGTCACTCTGGTGTAACAGAACTGGAATGAGCTGCACAGGCTCACTTTGAATAATAACTGGGAAACCAGATTGGACACTGTGGCTATCCTCCTGTTTGCTCCATCTGTCATAAAGATAGGTCCACCAGGATGTACTCCATATCACTTCCTGAAGGTATCTATTTCTGTAAATATTAGTCCTAGTACTTTTCATTACAATGATATTTATAGAAAGGAAAAATTGGTTTTTCTGTGAAATAAGAAAATTGCAAGACATATTATTTTAATACCTATTGTATTTTTAGATAATGGAATAGGGAAAATTTTATAGTCAGGATATATAACTTTAAAAGAATCGCATGGGATTAAGGAAAATTGGAACCGTTATTGTAGGAAATTAAAAAATATCAGTTACAGTAGCATCAACATACTCCATTTACTATAAGGGTTGTTTGTAAGAATGCAGACACTGAAGACTATTTTGTTCTTCAGTCATGAAAAGAAGATTCCCTTACAGTACAGTTGGCCAAACAGTAACACATTTTGGAAAGGATTTTAATTTTCATTGGCCATGGGTCAAAAATAAATGGAATTCCTTTGTTAACTCTCAATTACCTTAAATCTTGAACCAAAATAGAGCCCCTCAGTTCTCTTAAAATGTTCCAAGATGAACCTTAATGCAAGCTTAATGATTTTTATTTTCTTACTGATGAAGTTTTGATTGAATTGCATTGTAGGTGACATCAGTTTACTTTCTTTGAGAGTCTTAAACTCTAACTACCACTTATCAAGGGAAAAAAAAATTCCAATTCAGGAGTTTAACTACTAAATTTCTCATATTCCTCAATTTCAAGATGTTATTTTAGTAGACATATAAGGTCTTCAGTGAGTTATAATAAGAGGGATAAAATACCTAAGCTAAGGCTTGCCAGGAAAGAAATGCGTTGAGGACCATGTCTTTGTATTTTTTTCTGACAGCAAGTCATCAGGAGGAATATTGATCATAAGCAAGCAATTCCTGACCCTATGGAGTTTTCTTATTGGTCCCCTGTGCATACTCTGTTGTATTTTGTTAGTAGTCATAGTAATTGTCTGGCTATATTTCTTGCTTTGATAGTTTTAGCTGCTCAGAAGTGCCACAGATTTAGGTTTTTTAGTTTGTTGCAAGTATTCTAAATTAAATCAGATTAGGACCTGAACTGGTGAGTAGTGGAGATGACTGATGGAGCCAGATCGAACAGAGATAGAAATAAACACTGAAATGGAGAAGGTTTTTCGATGGAGAAGACCTTGGGGGAGGGGAGAGAAGTCAAAGATCACTCAGAATTCTAACCTGAAAGACTAGAGAATTCTTTTTCCAGAATTAGGGTATCTACAAACAGCAACAGAAAGAGGTTTGTTGAAAGACAAAAGGTGGGTGTGATTTTGGAATAAACTTGAAGAACCAATGGAACAGCAAGGAAATTGAAAAACCGCATAGTGTATTTTCATAATCCTGTCCTGGGGCATTACATAAATGACCTTGTATGCCTTAGATACCTTTGCCATGGGGATAGGTGGGGATTAACTTGGGAGGCAGGTGGCAGGTATTGACTTGTGGAGGCTTGGAATGTTTCTGCTTAACTTTCTGCTCTCTTGTTCCCAACTGTGTTACAGAATCTGAAGGTGAACATTGCAAAGTACTGGGGGTACATGAAAGGTATTTGTTATTTACCACTATAGGTGAGGAGGACACTATGCCCTAAAATCCAAAAATAACACTTGAACAATATATACATATATATATATATTTACCACACTCAGGAACCCTAATGTCTTGTTCTTGGTCAGATGTAAATGTGTATTTTCATTCCCTATCTCCTAAGGATATTCCTCTGAGTTTCCAAAAAAAGTAATAGCTTTGAACCCACTGACAGAATGTATGATGCATTTCAACAAGAGGAAAAAACCCTCAACCGATTCAATGCATAGCAGATTTCTCTTTCCTTGACTCTTAATAGGAAAGTTGTATTCTGTTGAGATATGTAAAAATTTGAAGAGCTGTTTAGAAATCCACTGAAGTAACTAGTAAAATCAGAGATGCTGTGCTCTGCTTTAGAATGACTGTTTCAAAAATGAAATCTAAAGCACTTTTACATCTGACAGTGAACATCCTGGTCAGTACAGAGCTAACAGGTGTTCATTACATGTAGAACAACCAGTTTCTGGCACCATCCTTTAGTTAAACAACAAACATAAACTCGTCATGCTTAGGATGAAATAACTGGTTCATCACAGTGGGAGGGTTTAATTTGCTTCTTTCTCTGATGTCTGCTCTAGGGGTATGGAAATCACATCCATTTTTGGCATTTCTAGTTTGGACAAAATTATTTCCTACTTGGCTCTTGTTTTTGAAATTTTAATTGCTAACAACTTGAACTCAAAGTTCACCTTCACTGTTAAATTAATCACTTGTCTAAAACTCAGATAAAAAACTGAACATACCCCTGACCATCTCTCAAGAATGCTTACACTTCGTCATTAAAAGCTCATGTTAGGCCGACTGCTTCTGGGGGAGGTGAGGCTGTGCTAGCATGACATCATTCAGCTTTTCATATTTTTTATTTAATCCCTAGGCCCTTCAGCTTCTCCCCTCAAATTACAAACTATTCATTCACCAGAAGCTTTGTGTTAAAGTAATTTTTGTAATTACTTCCTACCAGCGGGAAACAAGGAATAGTAGGCCTTTATCTCCCAGCTTCCTTTCAGTATTTTCATTTTCCTGCAGGAACCCAAGTGCTTGCGTGGCTGGTATGGTTGTCATGGTGCTGTGAAGGAGTGTCTTTGTCCCAGGTGGGAAACATGGAGAAGTCAGAAATGATTTAGGAGTTGCTCCTGGTTGCTGGGGAATGGAACCATGAAAGAAGAAGCAGAATTCTGGGAAGAGTGTTTTATTTTAGAGATGCTGCAGTGCCTAGGTGCAGAGCCTTTCCATGAATGCACAGATATGTGCCTAGGTGCTCTAGGTCTTCATACTGGGAAGTCCTTATGACCTGTTCCCTGATCAAAGAGAACCTTTGGTGGGCTTTGCAAACCACCATGAAAAAAATCAAACAGTAGAACTCAATTTTAGCAAATGTTTTCTTAGTAAATGAAGAATGAAACATAATATTTCTACAATACTGAGATGTCAAATACCACTGTTCCTTTAGTTAGGTGTTAGTTATGAGTCATTCATAGCTGCAACAGTGTATCATCTAATCTAAGGATCAGTCATTTGTCAAGGCTACTTCTTTTGCATTCACATGGAAATCCTAATCATATGTATGGGATTTATTTTTAGATATATTTAGTATATTTCATGGTCTGGGTATTTATAAGAATGACTGACAAAAATGAAGACTCTATGGAGATTGCATTATTACATTATTAATCATGAAACAGTGATAGTTAAAGGGTTTGCAGATATGAAACCTAAAGGATAATACATTTATTTTCTTGCATGTGTGAGGTACTTGGTTTGATCCTTAGCATCACATTAAATAAATAAATAAATAAATAAATAAAATTAAGGTATTGTGTCCACCTACAATTCATATATATGTAAATATAATACATATATAAAATAAGAAATATATGACATATATATACATAATACATAAAATATATTTAAAATAAAATTTAAAATGTATAATACCCATATTTTATGTTATAATAAATATAAAATGTATAAATAATACATATATAATAAAATAAAAAATATGTACGTAAACAAGACACCTACTGGGCCTACCTGTCCCCATGTGAACAATCTCAGTTAAAGGAACTTCTTATGAAACCTATAGACCAGGATTAATGTGTTACAAATGTAAGTCCACATATTTTCCCAATAAAAAGTTGAATATAGAAATATACAAGCGATATTGAGACTTCAGGGCTCTGGATTACTTTTAGTTATTAATGGAGTTAGAGAATTGGAAGGTAGTGAAGAGAAATGGTAGGCAGTGAATTTATGTTAGGGTAGAAAGCTCATTTAGGTAATTTGAACCAGCTCTTGATTCATAAATGAAATGGTTGCCTGTTTAGAAGCAACTGTGTTATTGATTCACGAGGGAGCAGTTCATACCAAGAAAAGGCTTTATAATTTTTTAAAATGTATTTGCTGTGTTGGAATATAAAATGTATCAGCTATCAAAATATACATTTAGTGTTTAGTTTTACTCATGACAACTGCTTTTGCTTAGGAGGGATAGACCCTATTTTTAGTAAAATACATTTAGTAAAATACATTTAGTAAAGTACATTTTGCCTCTGCCTGTGCCAAGTGTGTCTGCTTAAACACATTTAGAGCCAGTACTGCTTTTATTTCTAGGTACAATGATTCTTAAACTTTCATATAGTTTGTGAAAACCAGTTATGTAAGGAAGCAAATATTTTGGGAGATCTAATAACCTGTTCTTTCCTCATTTCAATTTCTAACTACCATGATTGCTATTTTTTCTTTTTTGTTCTCTGGTCTTTTAAGACCCTCCATATAAGAAAGGAGGGATAGGAGCCCTGGAGCCCTGGGTGGGTGCAGCTGGAACAAGGCCTGGTGAGGAGGTCTTCTGTTCCCCCTTTGTCCTCAGTACAGAGACTCCAGAGCTGGCCTCGCATCCATACTCACGTGGATAGCATCCCTCTAACATGGCCTTTCCTTGGCCATCTATAGTATTGACCTTAAGGGAGGCTGGGACACCCCTCTCCCATCTTCCTGAACCATACCTTTCCATTGGGTCCCACCTCCTTTTTTGGTTGACCAGCACCCTGGACCACACATTTCTTCCTCTCTCCCTTGAGCATCCCTTTCACTTGCATCCCTGATGCCCTCATGGGCTGAGTGAACACAGCACTCCCATCTCTCACCCTGAGAGCGGAGGAGGCTTTTAGGCGGGGGCCCTGTGGTGGTGAGGGGAGAAGGTGCAGCTCCAGGGCTCCTGTCTGTCTTCTGAGGTGCCATCACCCACAGGGCCTTGTTTGTAATGACCAATGGCCACGTTAACACTCACTAGGCTTCCTCACTAAAGGTAGGGACCACACCTTTATCTTTGAATCTTTACATGAAGTCTGCCAACTATGTTACTTTTCAGCATCTTACTAAGCATTTGAAAAATATTTATAAACCTGAATTAGGCACTTGTGCAGTTTTTTCATCTTTGCAAACATTATAACTATTTATGATGAATAAAACCAGTGGTATGTACCCATATGAACTTGTTCAATGCCTTTGCCCAGAAATTTTGTTAATTATTTTACAGTCTGACTACAAAGCATTTTAAGGCATTGTATATATTCTTTTTAAAGGGACATCTTTTATTCTGAGTATTTTTCATCCAATTTCTGTGGAAGGTTTTGATGTGCTTTATAAATTACTATCTACTCTTTGTTAAGTCCATGTGGTACTAAAACTTGTTGCTAAGTTCAGTCCTTTGTTTTAGCACTTTGGCAGGTTTTATTTTCATGTTTCCAAGTTTTTCAGGTCTTATCCCATGTACTACAAGAATAAAAGTAGTATCCAGGCCCCTTTTGGTGAGACATGATAAAAACAGAATGTATTATGCCTTGTACTGTGATATCTTTACTGATAAAATGTCACTGAACACTCTTCAATTAAAAAGAAATTAGGAGATGAGAACTGTGTAATTTATTTCCAGTTTTGAATGACATATAGGTAAAGCCTATGTGTGGATTTGATGCAGGTATCTTTCTTCATTAAGTGAAGTTGGCCTTGGCAGTCCTAAGGGAAATCACTGCCAGGTATTTCACATGGGCCTCCTTATTAGTGTTTAAAAGAGGTAGAATTAAGTTAATCAGACTGGAACTTGTTGTTTTTGACTCTTTCAATAATCTCCTCTGGTGTGTGGTGACCCAACATTTGAAAAGTCAATAGAATTTAGTTCATCTAAATTCCCCTGGGCAAGTTTCTGTGACTTGCCCACATTCTTTCCTTAAATTTGTGGAAGATTTGTTCTAAAATATTGTTGGCTCAGACTTATGCATATTACTGATGAACATTTCTGGTATGTATTGGGATTATTTTTATAGATTTGTTATTTGAAGCATGGATATCAAACAAATAATAATTGTAGGAATTATTCATATTTCTTACTCTGAATCAAAGCTCCATCATTTTGAACTTTTCATCTCTCCTAGTTATATACTCTGTGTAAAATGCAGTATTTTTAAGTACTGGTAGAACATACAGCACATCTGTAGAACTTAGACACATTACACCACTGAGATTTTATACAGTTGAATAGTATCTCCCACTTTTTTCTCCTACCGGCTCCTGGTAACTACCATTCTATTCACCCCTTCCAAGTGTTTTTTTACTATTATTGATAATTAAAATAAGCAGAATCATGTAGTATCTGTCCTTTGATAGGTTTGTTTAACTTAGCATAATGTCCTTAAGGTTTATCTTTGTTACTACATATGGCAGGATTTCCTTCTTTTTAAAGGCTAAATAATATTCCATTGTGTGTCTATACCACATTTTCTTTACCCATTCATTTGTCAGTGAACATTTGTGTACATGTCTTGGTTATTGTGAATAATGCTGAAGTGAACATGAGGATGTAATTATTTCTTTGAGATACTGATTTCAGTTCTTTTGGACATATACCTAGAAATGGAATTTCTGGATCATGTGGTAGTTCTAATTTGAATTCTTTGAGGCAACTCTGTACTGTTTTCCTTAATGGCTCTACCTGTTTAAGATCCCACCATGTATACAAAGGTTCCATTTTCTCTTTTTCCTTTTCAACACTTTGTGTGTGTATGTGTGTGTGTGTGTGTGTGTGTGTGTGTGTGTGTGTGTTTGAATAGCTATACTAGCAAATACAATGTGGTATTTCCTTGGGATTTTGATGGGCATTTTTCTAGTGATTATTGATGTTGACCACCATCTTCCCAAACACCTGCTGGCTATTTGTGGTTTTTCTTTTGAGAAAGGACTATTTAATTCCTTTGCCAATTATTTAATGTGCCTTTTTTGGAGATTTTTGCTGTTCAGTTAAGGGAGTTTTCTCTATCGTATATATTTTGGATATTAGCCCCATATCAGATAAATGGTTTGCAGATTATTTTTTGCATAGGTTGACTTTCACCATATTTCTTGTTCCTTTGCTGTCCAAAGCTTTTTAATTTAATATAGTCCTACTTATCTACTTTTGCTTTTGTTGCCAAAGCTTTTGGCATTCTATCCAAGAAATCATTGCCAAGACCAATGTCATGAAGCTTTTGCCTTGTTTTCTTTTAGGAGTTTTATAACTTCATATCTTATGGTTAAGTCTTTATTCCACTTTGAGTCACCTTTTGTGTGTGGTGTAAGATAAGGGTTCAGTTTCATCCTCTGCATGAGGATAGTTGGCTTGCCCAGCAACGTTTATTGAATAGTCTATCTTTTCCCCATTATGTTTTCTTGGCACCCTTATGGAAAACTAGTTGCCCATATGTATGCATGGATATATTTCCCGGCTCTTTATTCTGTTCCATTGATTTATGTGTCTGTTTTTATGCCAGATATTCACTGTTTTAATTACTGTAGTTTTATAACATATTTTAAAATCAGGTAGTGTGATACTTCCAGCTTTGTTTCTATCCCTCTGTCCCCCTCCACCTGTTTAGATCCCCTGTGGTATCATAGAAACTTTAAGGTTTTTTTTTTTTTTTTTTTCTATTTCTGATAAAAATGCTGCTGGGATTTTGAAATGGATCACGCAGAATACACAAATTATTATTTTGAGTAGTATGTACATTTCAACAATATTAAATCTTTCAATGCATGAACACAGGACATCTGTCCATTTATTTGTGTCTTCTTTATTCTTGAGGTAATAATTGTAGTATCTAATAATCTGCTTACTTTGCTTTTTCTCCTTCACTCAAGTCCTCTCAACCAGTGCTTGGGGATGGTCAGTTAAGTAGGTCTTTTCTGAATAAAGACAGAGAGGAATGAATATTATGTTTTCCAAATATCATCCCTATTTCACAATTGTTTCTATGTTCAGTGTTTCTATAACTCCATTCTGTTATAGTTGTATAAACCATATGTATCAAAGGTTTGCTGAAAGGGCTCATTAGAATGTTTTTCTATTTTACATTTTATGCATGTAATTTGGGATAAAGAAACATGTCAAAAGTAGCAAAGAAAAAGTAAGGTTACCAATGTTTTAATGTTAGAAAAAAATACTCATTTTCAAAACCATAGAACCTTTTATCATCTTATTTTTAATATAAAATGCATCACAGATATACTGTTACCATCCCTGAATCACTAGAACTTGGAAATTTTCAGTTTCCCAAGCTTGTATGTCTAAATTTAAAATCTTAATTTTACCTCTTATTTTCTAACTAGTATATGGAAATGTAGAGTTTTATCCCAAATGGCACAGAATTTTACATGTGATTAAAAGGGTTACCAATTTTTTTCTTGAGAAGCAGAAAAATAATGTTTTATTAGCGATATAAAAGTTACTGAGGGATTTTATGTAAATCAGAGACTATAGAGTATTACTGTAGTCATCCCGAGACCCTATACTTACTTTTTGAGATTTGTTTTTAACTTTTTGTCCAGAGGTAGAATAATGGGGTTGAAAATGACAGAAGTATTGTGTCTTGGTCTCTTTCAGTACAAATAGGGAGGTCATCTGTTTCTGTTCTTTGCAATAACAATAGGAGATGAAGTCCAATCATGATGGAGTTTCGTTACCTTAAGTATCCAAATCCAGTAATTACAGCTTAAAGAACAACTTGAATGTGACATCCAGCAGAGAAACTGATCAACTCATGGAAATGGGAAACCCTAAGTGCTCAGGTTTTAGTCCCCTCAGAATATCCCTTGAATTTATAGTTCTAGGAATGCAAATAAAACCTAGTTATAAAATTAATTATAAAATTAACCTAATTAATAAAATAATTATTTTAAAAGAGCACGTTTTACTTCATGTAAGAACGTAATGTATGAGATGGGATCATTCGTTTTTGATCCCCTTTCCATACCAACCACCTGGACCTTAGTGGACACTTTAATGAAAGATGTTTCATAGCCAAAGAAAGACAGTCCAAACTGTGTTAAATTTCCTTAATACAGTTAAAGTTCCATTAGCCAAGGATATCCTGTAAAAACAGACTCAAAAATTTAACTGTGATGTCTTGAACTAGTTTTAAAATTAGATTTTCAATCTGGGTCTTTATACTACTAAAGAAATAATAAATCTAAGCATTACCTTTTTTTTTAGATTATTTTAACATATATCACTTTAATTTTTTTATTATTCCATATCAGAGAAAGAGATCATACATCTTGGCTAATACAAGAAAACTAAAAAATGTATTAGAGGTGGAGTTTATACCACAGCTTATGCCTTCAGAAGCTATGAATATATAATACTAAATTACTAATGATAAACTTTGGATAGTCTCCTAGGGTATTATTGATGCAAGAGAATTATTATTTTCATTTGTTTTTGGAATGCTTGACATGTGTTTTATTATCAAATAGTGTAGTGTACTTCAATAAGGATTGGTTTAAAATACACAGTTAAAACTACCATTGTGCAATTAGCATTGTAGTGAGTAATTTAGAAAATATATGTAATACAACTTTAAAGATATTAGTAAGAGCTAGAGTATTTGAGGGACTTCAGGTGAATATTGAACCATATCAGTTTTGAATCAAGATACAGTGACCATGGAGAACAGGAGCCATTTCTAAGACCCCTGTCTAAGAAGACAAAAGTTTAGGCAGAGACCTAATGGCAACAAGATGGTGATGAAATTATTATGAATGACTCTTTCTAAAGTACAGTGAAAAAGACACCCAGAGTTATCACTGAACCTCAGTTCAACTAAATGGATTCCATTTTAAGCTGTAACTGATGAGGTAAACATTTATTTTTTTTCCATTAGTATGTTTTCCATTAGTATCCTGAGGACATCCTGTAAGTAGCTTTGTGACATTGGTTGAGTTACTTAACCATCAGCACCTTGGTTTCCTCATCTATATAAGAAAATAAGAAATAAAGTCTATTTTATCTATAGAGAAAATAGAAAATGATCCATAAGACTTCAAAGGATTGTTCTTTGGATTAAAACTAATATTGATATAAAGCACTAAGATTCAGTTTCTTGTCCTTAATAAGTACTCAATAAAGGTTAGCCCTTACTATTTTTTATCATTACTACACCTTCCTTTTATGATGGTGTTGTGATCCTATAAAGAATTATCAGCCATCTTTCTTTGGGGATGGAGCTTGTTGTAGGTTTTCATTGCACTACTACTTGTTTTTACCACAGTGAGGTCCCGCAGATGCTCTTATTCCCAGCTGTAGGAAATTACTGCACAGAGTACATCCTGGACAGTTTTCAAAGTTCCTTCTAAGCCTTATTTCACTGGAGTAACCCAAAGGTTATATGACAAGAATAGGTGGAGTTACCCTTTCCTCTCTGTTTAGAATTCCTTATTCAGAGGGTTTAGCAGTGCTAGCATAGAGCAAGTCTTCAGTACATATTGATAGAAGGAATGAAAAAATACTGAGCAAATCTGTCTGAAAGAGCATCTGTCATCTCAGATGTCACGTTAGTATGCTCAGGCTTTGTGGTGAAGTCCTGTGATGGTCTCATCGATGTGTGGGGAGGCGAAGGGGACTCAGGGATGGGAGCACAGCTGCAGGAGACGTGGGATCCCATCGTCACTAGATTCTGTCACAAATATCTCTTATTGGAGAGGCATTTTTTCATCTTAAGCTTTCATAAAGTAGTACATAACTCTCTACAATGATACAGTTCCCCTCTGTCTTTATAAATATTTGAATGAAATTTGGGTTTGTTTGCCCTTTATGGATATTATTTTCCCACATTGTTGCCATGTTTCTCTAGATAAAACATGTTTTTGTTTCCTCCCTCCTTATCACTTACTCTCTTGTGTAGTGCTCCCCCACTAGCTTGGCTGTCATCCACAGCCCTTTACAGAAATAGTTTCCCCAGATAATCAAAAATTACAATATTTTGAGCCAGGCGTGGTGGTGCACGCCTGTAGTCCCAGCACTCAGGAAGCTGAAGCAGGAGAATGGCAAGTTCAAAGCCAGCCTTAGCAATAGCGAGGTGATAAACAACTCAGTGAGACCTTGTCTCTAAATAAAATACATAAAAGGGCTGAGGATGTGGCTCAGCAGTTGAGTGCCACAGAGTTCAATCCCCAGTACCCTCCCCGCAAAAAATTATGATACTTTTTCTCAGAACCTGTTGTGTTTTGACCTCATTATGACATTTGATAGGATTTTTTTTTTTTTTAAGTTTTGTGCTTTTTGGTCTTCGAACACTATATAGCCTCCTTTCTGTCTTTGATCAATTGTTTTGGCTCCTCTTTCTTGTCATTGAGTAGTGATTTTTTAAAATGTTTTTATTTTATGATTTTTTTTCTTATATTCAGTTTTATCCTACATAGTTTCCAAAGTGATTCTTTTTTTTTACAGTTTTGGGTATTATCTCCATTGAATATCCATGTGTTTCTAGAATGGAGTTTGGAGTCAGACCTGGGTTCATAAAGAAGTTCTGCTGCAGATTAATTTTATAATCTTCAGGGTTTTGGATAATTCCTCCAGATACCTTTGCCTCACCTATAAAACTGAAATTCTGTCCACAACAAGATGCTGTTGCCCTGCAAACAATGGACAACCAACTCACATCTTTTCTTTATTCTGTCTTACCACTGTCAAACTATTTCTTTTTCTCATGTTTGCTCAGGAAAGGCCATTAGTGCCACATTACAAGAGATTGTCTGTGACTCTTAAAAATGTGCTCACAGAGGTTATATACTGTGATATGTATCTTAGACAAGTCTGCCTTCCATCCACATGGACTGTAGAGTAGAGTAGGGCCGAGGGAATGGAGGAAGAGAAAACACTCACTAACCCAGGCCAGAGGTGATGTGGGCATTGAATAGTGTCATCTCGGTGTGAACAGAGGAGAGGAACTGGCTTAGCATAATTTAAGAAGCAGAGCAGAACACTTTTATAGGCCTGCTTTTTTTCATGATCATTATGACCATTACATTTTTAATTCTTAAAATTTTAGAGTAACATAAACATCAGAATTTCTTAGGCCATTCCTGACCCACTACCTGACTTCTGAGCATAAGATTAAGAGACAGAGAAGAGATAGGATTCTCTGTTATTATTCATATTATTTAGTTGTTTTTAAATCCAGAAAGTATAATTTTTAAATTCAGTTTTGGAACCATTAAATCATAATTGCAGATATATCAAGTAATATCATGTGCTTATCTTTTGGAAATAGAAGTAAGAACATGGTGTCTGCTTATCTGTAAGTCTGGCATGTAGTTAGCTAGGTATTCTCATGGTTTCCAGGCTTCTTGTTACTTCTGTAATCTAGGTCATACGCTTCATTTTATCTGCAATATCTTCTTATCACCTTTGATTATTCAGCATGAGTGTTATTTTTCCCCCTGAAATTCAGAGCTATTATGAAAATGTTCATTTTTATACTTTGTCATATACCATCTCATAATATGAATTATTTCATGCTTTTGTTCTTTAACTCATTGAAATCTGTTTTTCAGCTCTTGCTATTTCATTTATTTGTAAAATAAGTTGCAAACCTTCTGATGATAAAACTGCTGACACATTTTGCTTTCTCCTCACCCTTCCTCTCTGTGGCATCAGACTCCTCCCTGGCTTTTATGACCTGTCTCCTACCTGGGTTTCATTTTTTGCCTCCTTTCTTGATTAACTGCTCCTCTTTCCATGCCTATTTGCAAATGTTCCTGAAGGCTCTGATTTTGTCTTCTCACATTTTATCTCATCGGTGACATGAAGGTGAATTCAACAATAATACTAGCTACTGCTCTTCTGAGCTTCTGCATTTATCTCCTGAGGATAGTACATTCAACTATTTACCTGCACTCAGATATCCCACAGGGACTTCTGACATCCTGGCCATCATTGAGCTTGTCTTTAGCCATGCACTGATTCCTAAGCTACTCCTTGCTTCTCCTCTTATATCCCTGTTCTTATAAATGGCATTCACATTTGCCACCCAATCTCTCTGACTTTCGTATCACTTATCTCATTGGCAAGTTGCTTAGACCCAACAATTGTCTACTCAGATGGTTCCTAGGTAGCCCTTCCACTCCCCATTGCTTTCACTTTTCTTCAGAGTATAAGAATTTCTTGTTTCTTATACTGTAGCAGCCTCCTAATTATTCACTTACTTCTAAGCCTGCCTCTCTCTCTACTCTAGATAAAAGGTTGCCAAACTTTGTGGATTATGCATTCATACCACATGTGTGTGTGTGTTCACACAAATGTATTACTATCATTTATGTACTATAGAATGTGCACACTGCATATTACAGAATGTGCACAGATACAGAAATAAAGAATGCAACAGAAATAATTTCAGAAATTGTTTTTTTCTCTATATTCCAGCAAATGATTTTATACATGTACTCTCCTTTGGAAATTGCTGCTTTTGACTGAAGATATAATAATCTCTGTAAACTAAAACACTATATGCCATTGTGTAGTCTAAAATTCTTAACTCATTCCCCACTCCCTATTGGATAAAATACATATGTGTGTGTGTGTGTGTGTGTATTAATTTAAGGAAAGTCAACTTTTTTATAAGTAATATAGTATGTAATTAAAGAAGAGTGTACTATAAATCACGTGAGGGGAGAAAATTAGAATGTTATGAGGAACATAAATCTCCTAAGAAAACCATTGTTTTACATAAATAGTTTCCAAAAAGGTTTGAATGGAATTTTTCTTTTCTAATGAAATTGTGCTCTATAAAGCAGTTTCTTAGTCTGTAAGGGTGTCTAGAAGACTGTAAACTCAGTGTTTATTTATATAATTTTCCCTGTATGTGCATATTTTGAGTCATCTCTTTCAGAAAGAGTCTATAGTTTTTAAAAGATCCTCAAAAGGGTCCATTATTTAAGAACTGATGAAGAATAACTGCTCAAACCATTAAATGATCTTTTAATAGTTTAATTTGCTGTTTAAAGCTGTATGTGTGCATTTTAGGGACTAGCAGGGTGAGAAATTGCTCTTCTTCATGTAATGATACATTGCCTGCCAAACTGCTGAACTTTTAGTATTGGAATATTAATTGAATAACTCACCTAAATCTCATAAAAAACTTTTTTTAAGTTCACCTTTCAAGTATATAAATACATGACTCCAGTGCTATGGTATCTATTGACTAAACCAAAAAGGATATGTTTTGGTGAGAGGGAAACATGCTCTAATATAATTTCTTTTTAATAATGTAGAAGATAAATAAAAATATATCACTCCTTCCAATGATCAGGATCCTGTTGTGTTTGAAAGTTTACGAGATGTGTGCTGCAGAAATGGCAATGGTGCTGGTGAAGAGCTCTTCCTTATCTCAGCCAACTGTGGTCTTCAGAAGCAGTGACATCATTGTTGCTTCACTGACTTCAGAATTCAGGCCAGAGAGGAGCCCACAAGCTTAGACAGCTTCTTTGTCAGAGATGGGCTAGAAAGGAAGACATGGAGAGCTTCCCGTTGAGTCAGGGCAGGCTTCAAGACTCCTTTCTTGGCCCTTTGTGAAAGCACATGACTGGACTTGTAGAAGATTAACCCCCTTAACGTTTCTGTAAAAAATTAAACAGATGCAAAGCAGCTCCGTCACTTTTTCCTCTCTGTTGTGAGTTCAGTATTATGGTGGGCTCTGAATTATTTTGAATTCCCCCAGAGAGGCCAAGGCAGTCAATGGGGCCTATGAATGAGGGCCCTCTGAAGGGCTCAGTTGTGGGTTTTCTTGGGCTTTCACTGTTCTTTATAGCATTATTCCTCTGAAAGAGTCCCTCTAAGAGTGGGGTCACTCTGAGGACCTTTTAGTGTGTGAAGTAATCCACCCTTTAATCTCTTCCTTCCTGTGGGAAAATCCCATGTGTGTTGGGGGAAAATGGGCTTGTATTTATATCCAGAGAAAGCTGTTTACTTTCAATTTACTACTTTTTTTTCACATGACTATAGTTTATTTTCAAATTTGGTTTCTTAGTAAGAAAAAATTCCAAAAACTACTATGTGGTTTGTGCTGATAATTTTATCTAATTGTATATGCTGAACAGCTGATGTTCTCAATCCTCCTATGTTGTTATTTCATGAATCCAGCAGTTATTGCATATTTATTTATTTATCCTTATGAAAACTCAACTTTATTTTTTTGTTTTATTTTTATAGACTCCATTTTGATTCATTATACACGAATGGGTTACAACTTTTCTGTGGTTGTACACGATGTAGATTCACACAGTTATATATTTAAGTCAAAAAAGTATATACTATTTTATTGTCATAATGAGATATTCTGAACCTCTTTTTCATTTCCATTATTCTGAGTTTATTTATATATTATGTATATGGAAAGTATATGCATTTTTAAAACAGACATCAAAATATTGGAGATAACAAGATGTAGGTCTTTTAATGATAAAATTGATTATAGTGATAGCTCACTTGATTTGCTTTGGGGATGAAATGGTGAGGGAAGATTTTGTTTTTATTGTTTGATTTTTTAAAAGTTACCTTGTATTCATGTATTACTTATCTATTTGAAAAAGATAAAATAACATTTAGTTGTTTTAGTTCAGGTTTTCTTGTTATTTTGGACCTAAGTCTATAAAGATAGTATCTCATAGAAGGTTCCAATTCTAATCTAAAAACTCTGGATCATAAGAAAAAAGTAATGGAGAGAGAGGCTAACATTTCTACTGAAAAATAGTTGAAGAATAGAAGTAGATGTGTTTTACATATAATCTTTTGAAGGTATAGTGCATCAAAATTTCCTTCCTAGTTCCTATTACTATTAAAATAATGTTAACTGCTTTCAGTTATTTTTAAAATAATGTAGAACTTTAACATACAGAAAAAAAAAATGTTGATTTATCCAGGCATTGGTGCATTCCATACTACTAAGGAAGCTGAACTAGGAGGATCATGAGTTTGAGGCCAGCCTGGACAACTTAGGGAGAATGTGTCCCCAAAAATAAAATAAATAAAAATACCAAGATCTGAGAATGTAGCTCAGTGGTAGAGCACCCCAGAGTTCAATCCCCAGTGTCTCAAAAAGCAAAACAAAATAAAACAAAAAGTGAAAATATTGGTTCTAGGCAATCTACAGGTCAATGAAATAATTTATATTCCTATATCCACTTGACCTTTCTTCTCTTCTTTTCCCTCTTTAGAACTCTTCTTGAAGGGAATTAATGGTATTCCTTAAACCTACTTTGTACCTTTCCCCAGTGCCTAATTTAGGACCAGGTATAGAAAAAGAAGATTTGTCAACAGAATGTGAAATGTGA
The DNA here is from genome assembly GCF_902686445.1 of Sciurus carolinensis. Classification (NCBI taxonomy): domain Eukaryota; kingdom Metazoa; phylum Chordata; class Mammalia; order Rodentia; family Sciuridae; genus Sciurus; species Sciurus carolinensis. The sequence continues at coordinate 82,781,875 of NC_062222.1, forward strand.
ATTTTTCAGTTCAAAATAATGCTATGGGTGCAACCATGATTTCCCAACTACTTTGATTTAAGAGAGTGGAATTTTCTAATATGTAGGAATGTAAGAATTCTCTGGTGGAGTAGGGTAGTGATGGATGGGTCTGTACTTGGAAGAATTGGATATGGAAATGTAGGGTTCCTGAGCTCATGCAGCCCAGGGACCACACAGTGGGGTGGGCAATAAAAGCTGTGCCATGATTAGTTACAACTAGGCTTGCCATTTATCTCTCATTACATTGCTCCCTCCTCTTGTTGTTAGACAATATGCCCAGGGTAAGGGACAAAGCTGGGACTGCTTATCTCAGGTGACACTTGATACCTGAGCTGGAAAATACAGTAGAAAGGACTCTGGGTCTCTAGGAGTCAGGGAATGGGAATTCTGGTCCTTGTTCTTCACTCAGCAGTGAGATTGGAGGGTCTCCCATAGACATAAAAAAAACTCTTCACATAGATATAAATGCTTCTTTGTACTCATGGTACTCAGCATAGGGCCTGGCATCTGGAATATACTCATGATATATTTTTCATGTGAAAATATTGCATTTTTTTTATTTGTAAAAATAAGGTAGGGAAGGGTGGTCAGAATTGATTGTTGTGTTTTCAAAGTTTCTTCCAAGTTCTTAAACCCAGATTTTAGATCACCTTCTTTTTTTCTTCAGTATACAGCTGCTCATCTGTAATATCCTGGACAAGCTGTCATCCAGTTTCTCTGCTTCAGTAACAAAATCTTTACTATCATGATGTTGTGTTTTCTAGATTTTGTTTTTGGTTTTTGTTGTCACCATTATTTTATTTGTTCTTTTTAGTAGTACATGATAGTAGAGTCCTTTTTGATACTATTATACAAACATGGAATATAGTTTGTTCTAATTCAGACCCCAGTACCTGTCCTTCCCCTTCCCTTTCCCCATGTGCTACTTTCTTCCCTCTGTTGATCTTTCTGCTATTTACCGATAATTATTTTTAAATTATTTCCTTGTGTATACACACTATGGTGATATTGACTCTATTCGTATATATACATAGGAAACAATGTCAGATTTTTTTCCACTGACTTTCCATTTTCTGTCTCCCCTCTCTTCCCTTCATTTTCCTTTGTCTAATCTTACCTCTGTCCCTTATTTTGGGTTACCTTAACATAGCAAAGAAAACATTTGACCTTTGTCTTTTGGAGGATTGACTTATTTCACTTAGCATAATAGTCTCCAGATCCATTTATTTACTGGCAAACATCATAAAGTCATTCTTCTTTATGGCAGAATAATACTCCATTGCATATATATACCACATTTTCTTTATCCATTCAGCTGTTGAAGGACACCTAGGTTTACTCCATAGCATAGCTTATGAATTGTGAATTTCGCTGCAATAAACATTGTTCTTGTTTTTAACCTGCACCATTGAAGCACTTACTGATTTTCTATACCTGCTTCCTTTGAAGAAGATTTTTATGAGGCTGAATACTAGGTGATTGCCATTTTTATAGGCTCTAAACAGTTGAATATTGACCATGTGAAATGGTTCAACTTAAGTTCATTATCCAAATTGTAACCACAGAGAGTCAGTCTCTAAATGTTTTAGTGAGTTCTCATTACTCCTTTGACCTCCCTGCCCAGCCTCCTTGTTCTGGCTCAAGGACTTTCATGAGCTGACTCTTGTTTTCCTGGCTGGCTTATTCAATTATCAGTCTCTCTGTCTACACTCCAGTTGCACTAAAATTTCAGTTTCTGGACTGTGAGGCTGACTTTTTAGTGTGGGCTCTTGGGAATGCCATTTAGTTTGCTAGGAATGGTCTCCTCTTCCTTCCCTTCTCCTCTCTCAACCTTGTGTCTCTGCTTCACCAGCACACCTTTTACTAATGGGAAAGAAATAATATACACACAAGTAAACATACACCGTTTGGTTTTTAGAAGTGAAAAATGTTGTAGAGTAGATTTTACTCTCTGCCTTTTAAATGTCCCATTGCAGTGATGATACCCGTCAGGAATCCAGTGCAGTGTGGTCTGGTGGACAGAGATCACAGGGGGAAGACTTTCCTTATTAGGAGGCTTATAATTCCATCAGTACAATTTCCTTAGGCAGTCAGCTCCTTGTGAGCTCATAGTGAATTTCCATTGCCCCACACATAACAGGAACTAAAAAATGTTTAGCTAGAATTTTTTTCTAAGAACCCAGGAAAGAGGGATCATCGTTGGCAAGTTAAGAAGACATGAAGGTTTTCAGCAAAAATTTATGTTTTATTTTTATTTTTTTACAATACCTTTCTGGTATTTAAAGAACAACTTAGGAAATAAAGTACTTTCGTGGACAGGTGTTTTTGCTATGCTTCGGAAAATTGGAATGGCAGAAATGCTATGGAAACCCTCTCTTAATTCACAGGAGAAACATACCCTTTTGCTCCTTCCTGTATGATAACATTTGCTTTGCCAAAATTATGAGTAATCAGTATCAGAAATGAGTTATTTTTAATTAAAGATTATGTTTTCATAAAGTATGAGACAATAGGAAATGAAATGGGCAAACTAAAGTTAAAAATATAAGCTTTGGATCTGGTGTGCTTGAGGAAATTGGGTCTCCACCTGAGTCAACTTACTTTCTATGCCTCAGTTTCCGTGTAAAACAAGGGAAAATTAGTGTCTTCCCTGCTGAGTTCTCTTGAGAATTAGATAATGCACTTAAAATAGCATCAACATTGCCACCATCAGCATTAATAAATGTACTTATTAGTATTTTAAATAAAAGTAGCCATACAGAATCTCAGGAACTTGAAAAAAGGAGATTAATGTTGTTAATAATTAGAGATGTAATTCTTATGCAGTCCTCAAATAAATACTCCATGGTTCTGGTAATTTTGTAAATCCTCCAGTGATTCTGACTTATTTAGGCCTGGGTTTAATTATTCCTGAAATGTCAGAATTATTTTAGATTCTTTTCATGAGCTGAGTTTTGTCAAACATCTTGAAAAAGTATGAGTGTTAAAGAAATCTACACCTGCAGAACACTTACAAATTTGGAAATAACTGAATTAATGGTGAAGACCTGAAATATCTTCTCTCATTGGCAGTCATTCTCTCTCTCCCTCTCTCCTCTCCCATCACATACATGCACATGTGCAGAGTCTGTCATTCCCTTCTCTTTCTCCTTACCATTAGGAGAACAGGAGTAAATTTAAGCTGATAACTATTGTACATTGAAGCTCTATGTGATTTCACATCTTGTTATTTTTGTAGTTAATGTTTTTATAATATGTCAAGAAATTTTGTGGCTACATTATTACAGTGGTATGTGAGGGCATGCAAGATTGATGAGTAATTAAATATGGGTTTAAATACAGATTCTCTGTTTCATGGTACCCAATGTCTTTATCATTCCAAGGTGATTTTAAATTAATTTAATTTGTGACCTACTCTGATGGACTTACAATTTTTTCTCTTGACTTTGGGACACTTGTGTTAGTTCACAACTGTTTCTATGCTGCATAGGTTTTTCTGAATGTTATTAATGATATGCTTTGATGAGCAGTAGTTTCTTTTTGTATGATTTTAATTTTTTGGTCATTTTTTATGTTTTAATTGAAACAAAACATTTCAAGATTATAAAAATGAACAAAACTAAAAGACATGTATGTATCATATAATTTAACAACTCTCAATATCTTCTTGCATTTTCTTTGGATCCTTCTATAATGTAAAAAAAAACAATTGGAGATATGAGTAAAGCTTCACCTTTCATCTGATGTCACTTCTTCCCTGAGGGGATATTCATTCATAGATTTTGATATGAATTATTCTTGTGATTTAAAAAATATTTTTATGGCAGGGGATATAGCTCAGTTGGTAGTGTGCTTGCCTTGCAAGCACAAGACCATGGGTTCAATCCCCAGCACCACAAAAAAAAAATATATATATATATATATATATATTTATAGATACTATATTTGATTTGGATACAATATTAACAAGGGTATACATGCAGAAAAGAGTTAACATGGGAATCCTGAGAGTGTTACGCTTAAAATTTTTCCTAATGAGATTGGCCTTTGGCTGGCATTTGAGAACTTAGATTTTAGGAGGTTCCCATCCTTTCTAGAACTGATAAGTGTGGGTTGCTGTGCCTAAACTGTACCAAGAAATGTGGTTGATGCCAGACACTAATTTCTTTCTGGGAATCTGTAATTTTGTTATGTGCCAACCAGAAGGTACCTACCCAACCAGTCCCCAGTAAAAATACTGGGCATCAAGTCCTGAGTTTCCCTTGTAGACATTGCACTTGTGTTGTCAAAACTCATTGCCAGAAGAATTAAGCGTGTCTCTTCTGACTCCACAGGGAGAAGACTCTCGGAATATTGTGCCAGGTTTCCTCTGGACTTCCCCCCATGAACTTTTTTCCTTTGCTGATTTTTCTTTGTACCCTTTCACTGTAATAAATCTTAGCCACGAGTATGTCTACATGTTAAGTCTTTTGAGTCCTCCTGATGAATCATGAAATCACTGTGTGGTCTTAGAGACCCCTAACAGAATGTAGCCTTTGTGTTGACTGGGATATAGGCTAAGCTGCTGGCAATAAAGAGACCCCCATAGGCCCTGACCTGAACAGCAAGAAAAAATTATATTTTTCCTAAACTAACAGTCCAGAAGTTGAAACTTAGACCAACCTGGGTAAACGACTAGACAGTATATACACACACTGCTGAGGAACATTAGGGAAAACTTAGAGAGAATGTAACACAAGGAATAGGGATGTAGACCTTAGGTTGCTATTCCATTCTAGGGCAGCACATATAACTTTAGCAAGTCTTGGTGATAGACTTTGGGAGAAGGGGCCTCATATTCAGGCTGTAGTGCTTTTCAGTTGCACGATCAAGAAAGTACCAGTTTCTCTCCCAGCGTGATCATAAGCCAAACTAGAAGGGTGGAATGACCTGGTAGAACTCTTGGCTCCAGCCTTATCCTTCCAGAAGAGGGTTTGAAGATGGGGAGCATCAGCCTGGCTGAGGTCCACAGCTCAGGACTTTGGCTCTGACATGGCATGCTAGCAAAAGTGTTTGTCACATAAGCATTTGTGCTTGAGAAGAATCCCTATTTTTCCCCTATGCTAAGAAAAAGGTTTTCGTATTCTCCTGTTTATAAAGTAGGTCAACCTGTCAATCATCCTGACTTCATCCAGACTCTCTGTGGCCCAGTGCTCTTACCTGTTAACCCTGTTTAACAGAAGAAACTGCTGTTACCTCCCACACACCCTCACCCACCCCAAAGTTCCTCCCATCTGTCTCTTCTTTCCTCACCTGGCTGCTGAATGCCACTTACAACTTAAAGAGAGTTTTCATTTCCTTCTTTGATTCTGGTGCTAATGACTTCACCTTTCACATAAGCTTTAGATTTTCACCTAAAAGAATGTGGTTATGTTTCATGTCACATTTTGGTGACTTTAAAAAAAGAAGTTGGGGCTGGGGATATGGCTCAGTTGGTAGAGTGCTTGCCTTGCAAGCAAGAGGCCCTGGGTTCAATCCCCAGCGCTGCAAAAAAATAAAAAATTAAAAAATTTAAAAAAAATTTTTAAAGTTGGTAATATTCCTTTATTGTTTAATAATAACTAATGCTTTTCTTGGATAAAGATTCATACTGAAATGGCATTTCAGGATTTTATTGTTTTCTAAAGAAATTAAAAGGTAATTAAATAATTGGATACACTGCCCATTTGACTAATTTATAAGAAAAATCAACTTATTTAGTAGTTGATGAGTGGGGAGACTATACCCACTATATGTTTTCTTGATATCAAGCCTAACAGAGATCCTTTATTCCTTCCTCCTTTCCTCCCTCCCTCCCTCCATTCCCCCATCCCTCTCTACCTTCCTTCCTCCCTTTTCTCCACCTCCCTCTCTCCTGACCCTTTTCTTTTGGTGATGTTTATTGATGAAACTCACCACTCTGTTCTGGGCTGTGTTTTGTCCAAGGGATTGAGGATGAGTTGGTCATTGATGAACAAGTTGAGAATTAAAAAAAAAAAAAAACTTATACAACTATAAACACTAGAGCTTTTCCTTTTTAATATACCACTTCTTTTCAAAAATAATTTTAAAGTCACATGAACAAAGTCACTCAGTGGAAAATGTTATTCTCCAGTGAATAAGATGCTTTTAGAATACCTGTCTTATCTGGTATAAACACATGACTTAACAAAATAGTCTAGCTGCTTTTATGTAAAAATGGACACTCCCTTTATCTCTCCCTTTTCCTCCCTTATTCCTTTCATTTAAAATGAAATTTGGAGTTGCTTAATACTACCTGCAAATAAAACCATCTTACTCCATGAAGGAACTATCTATTAGACTCCCTTCTCTGTGCATCTCTTGAATGCTAGCCCTTGAAAGATACCTTACATGCCGTTCCCATTTGTCCTAGAGACATAGGAACATGATGAAAGAGTTTGGATGGAGTAGAATTATAACCTCTACTGCAAAATAAAAATACATCTCCTGTATGGGTACCTATCTATTCAGTGGTGGATGTCGATATTCTTTTCATATATGATAAACCCAAAGAACAGTTTATTTGACAATGAAAAATATTTTTTCAGCTGTTTTCTGTCTCCCTGATGAGACAGGGATTGGCTACTAGGAATTATTTGGCAATTACCTGGATTTATGCTTTTATACTTTGATGTTAGAAAATTACTTCTTTGCTAAATAACATTCTTTAGGGACTTACAAGAAATTTGTGTTTTTTAAAAATCTTTGTTAATTATATGCTGTGGGACATCAATAAATATCATTTTTTCCCCAGTCTTAGCCTTTTAATCAACTAGCCTTTGTGGTTTGATCAGTACTATTTATGTTGACCTAGGCACACGTTCAAGTTAATTTTGATGGGAAATTTTTATAACATATTCAATATAGCAAGCTCATCCCAAATTATACATGCTTTCCCTTGATAATTACTTGTGTGTTGCACATGTACAGTGAGTCTTATTCATGATCACCTAAATTTATATCCCTGATGCCCTTCCTCAAAGAATCAGCCAATAAATGGTCTACTGACACCCTACTTTTATTAGATTTCAAAACAAGAACCAGCCAATAAACAGCTCTTGGTTTGTCATGCTATTATTTATGGAAGGCATTTTCCATGTAAAATTTTTTTAGTTATTTATGATAAAGGTCAGAGACAGCCATCATAGTTGACTCAGCATGGGGGTTCAGATCACAAACTTACGAACAGCTATAGTTCTCACAGGTACCAGTCTGTGTGAATTGGAAGAGTGATGAATCCTCTGTGGACCTGTTTCATGGTCTCTAAATGAGGTTAATAAGTGGGGCCTCCTAACCGTATGAGGACTTAATAAAATGCTCATGTGAAAAGTATCTTGTAAACTGCAGATATTTTATGAATTTGATGTCTACTAACCTTGAAAAATTTGTTAGCTTTCTTTTTCTAACACTCTTTAACAGCCAAAGATGATGTTTTAGTTAGCTTTTTCACTGCTGTGACTAAAAGGACCCAACCAGAACAACTATAGAGGAGGAAAAGTTTATTTAGGGGCTCACGGTTTTAGAGGTCTCAATCCATAGACAGCAGGCTTCATTCCTTGGGACTTGAGGTGAGGAAGGACATCATGGCAGAGTGTATGGCAGAGGGAAGCAGCTTACATGATGATCAAGAAGCAGAGAAAGAGATTCCACTCTCCAGATACAAAATATATAGGCCGTAGCCGTGCCCCCAATGAACTCCAGCCACATCCCACCTAACTACAGTCACCACTCAGTTAATCCCATCAGGGATTAATTTGCTGATTAGGTGAAGGCTACAACCCAGTCGTTTCTCCTCCAAACCTCTTGCATTGTCTCACACGAGAGCTTTTGGGGGACACCACAAAAAAACCATAACAGATGAAGAACAGGTTTTTGAGATTCAGATAGGATTAGCTGCTAAAAAACAGCTTTTATTTTTTTAAATGAAATATAATGTTTTCACTAGATATCATATTTTTATCTTACCTTGTTTTTAAGGAGGAGAAGGGTCAGTGGCTTAGAGCTGAAAGACAAGGAGGATCTGTTTCCTTTCCAACCTTGATTATTTTTGATGACATGGTGCAATGTGCAGGGCAGGCTCTTGAGTCATACTGCTTGAATTTGAATTTGAGAGCCCTGGAAAACTTATTTACTATTTCATTTGTGGCTGGCTCATGAAAATGTTGTCACGGTGCCCTGTGTGTCTGGTTGCTGTCCCCCAAACCCAGCAGTATTGATCAGTCTCCTCCACCCTATTTTAATTTGAAGACATTTGGAAGAAGAAGATCAGATATTGACCTGTCTTTTATTGCCTTTCATATGGTTAATATTTTTTTAAAGAGAACATAGGATCCTTGCATTCTGTCTCATGCTTTATCTTTGCAGAATGTTCTTTACCTGTACTTCATTTTAACTTTGGTATTATTAGAGTGACACAGATGGATGAAATGTGCTTTTAAAAATAAGGGTGTGTATATAAACACATGCCCACATATTTGCACCCATACACATATACAAAAACAGATTTGGACAGAAATAACATGAAAAAAATGATACTTTATTTTGACTACTGATTTTAGGAAATAATTCAGTTGATGAATGTTAAATTTTAAGGAGAATTTCGAGAGTCAGCTCTCCTGACTGAGTATTAATACTTTTGGGGAAAAACCTGTATAGCAATTCAGTGGCATTGGCTATAACCTCACAGCAAGTATGTACAATATAACTGATGGATGGAAATCAGGAATGTTACACATGAAACATGAATACTGTGACAGCAGACAAACTAGTGCAAGAACATTTTCTCTAACTTCTAGAATTCTTAACATGCATGAAAAAGTACATAAAAACTATATATCTAAATGATGATTAAGTGTAATTAAAAGAAAAAACTATTCATTGATTTTCACTGATTTTGTCTTCATGATGTATTTGAAATATCCTCATTCTTCCCTCCCTCTCTCTTAGATATTTTCTGTTGATTTATCCTCGTGTTCATTATCTCTTCCATCCCCAGTCTATGTTAAACTTGTCCTTTGATTTTTTTAAAAAAACATGTATTCTGCCTTTAGTATTTAGTTTGTATTTTTTCATTTTCTTTCATTCTTTGTTAAGCTTTTCTACTTGTTTGTTCATTATGAGCATATTCTTCATTATATCATTGATAATTATGTAATCATTGCATCCTAATTCTAATTTCTGGTTCATCTTAGATTCAGTCTCAATTAACTTCCTTTTCTCATGATTATGGATCCCATTTTAATATCTCTTTATGTCTGGAATACTTTTGGACTGTACCTTGGGTGTCTTGAATGACAGATTTTAGAGACTATCAATTCTACAGTAGCCCTCTAGATAATGATAATTATTGTTAATTTTTTATTTCTTTAGGCAGAGAACTTAGATGGAATCAAATTCTAAACAGTAATCTCTCTTCATTTCTTTTAGCTCAGCTGAACTGTTTAGAATCTGCTACAAATATGCATCTCTCCAAGGTTAGCCAAAAATTTGGGAAGAGTGTATTTGCAGAAATTGGGCCGCCTTCTACGACTTTCTGTTTTCTGGAGCCACCCCTCCCCTCACTCTCTAGGTACTTTAGTACTTAAACTCAGCACTTTGGTTCTTTAACCCAGGAGAAACACACGTTCCCTTTCAAGTTTCAGCTACCTATTATGGACCCACCTCAGGAAGAAAAGACATACAGTCAGAAAACTCACTCAGAGTGCTATTCTGTTCCTGCAGCATTAATTCCCCCACTTTCTTCCTGTCTGCTCATTCTCTGGTGACTTCAGGAAGCTATTTTGTCTCATATTTATATCTGCTCTCTAGAAGAGGATTGATTGCATAGGAGCTACTCATTCAGACCAGACGTGGACTGTTGTTCTATATTTTGAAATGTGGACAATGCCACCAGCAGTAAATAAAATAGTGAGAGAAACACTTGTGCTTAAAACAGGAGAACCTTTCTATTCCCAAGAAATGCTATAAGGCTATACAGGCTTTGCTTCAGGGATGAAACTATTTGTCCAGAAAGAGACCATTTAAAATTAAACTAAACTACAATAAATTCTGTATACTCCAGGGATACTTGAAAATAACTGCCTAAAAAAAAAAATTTTTTTTTACCTGATGGTGGTCCTCTTTTGAGGCTTTTTTATATTCAAATCCATAAATCACATACCATTTCTGGTTTTGTCATTTGCCAAACTAGACGTTATAGTTCTTTTTAATTCTTACCTATTTGGAGTTGGTGTTAGTAAAAGTGGGGTGGTAGAAGAGAAATGTGCAAGAGTAGATAAAAATCATGAAGCTGAAAAGTCTTAAGTGTTCTTTGGGTGGTATCTGAAAAAGGCTTAAAAGGGGCAGATCAGGAAAAGTAAGAAAGACTGAAACAGAGAAGACCATGCCACTGTGTGTGAAGGGGAAGCTTGCAGGGGTTGGAGCAAAGCGAAGGAAATCTCTTATAGGAACCACAGTGATTTGTGCACACAGCATAGGGTTGAAAAGTGCTTGCGGGGCTGGGTCATTAATAAAAGTGCTTTACTTGGTTGAAAAATATGAGTTGGGGAGAGGGAAGTGAATGAGAATGAATGATAGAGAAAGCAAGAGAGTGGTGGTGCTCGTGTGAATGAAAGATGGAATATGTAAATCAAATCAATGAACAATGGAATCATGTAAATATGCTAGTGTGAAATTAACATATATGTGTGTATACATACATATATGTAGTGTTATATTAGTATGAAACCAATTTACATTTTGTATTATTCTTAATTTTGTGAACCTGTGGAAGTCCATTTCAGGTGTACTCAGAATGATTTTTATTCTTTATTTTCCCTTTTGGTCAGATCTATATAAAATTGTTTGTTATGAATTTTAAAATTCTATGCAAAAAAGTCTCTAATAAAGAAATCACACTTTCAAAATATTTAACAGAATAAAATTAAATTTTGAAAGACTGATAGGTTGCTGTCTATTCCATCATTAGAAAGCTTAGAAATTGTAATTTCTAAATCGGTGATTGAAGATACAGAAAAACATATTTGAATATGTCTGTTTCAGCTGTCCTGTGGCTTCCACTTGAGTCTAATCAAGTCCCTTTCAAGCTTTCATAGTACTATCTATGGGGTTTGTAAAAATACAGATTCCTTGGTTCCATCTCTATATATCCTACCTACTCTGATTTAATGAATTAAGGGCTTGCTAAACAACTGTACTGTTAATATATTGCATGGGTAATACTGGTTCTCAGCTTGGTTCAAATATTACTGGATATCTTTCACTTTCAACTCAGATTTGAGTAGTGTATTTGTGGATGAGTATTTAAATGGGATGGACATCTGAATGTTTCTACATCAGTTCTCTGATTTCCTAGGTATTAAATCTTAGGGTTATTTGCCTGTGAATAACACAGTTATGAGTGCACTAACCTAAGTAAAGAAGAAAGGAATTAATTCAAAAAATGGTGCAGAATTCAAAGCATCAAAGAGCCAAACAAGCATGAAGAAACTTTGAGATCATTATTTGCAGAGTCCTAGAGATGTTCTCTGAGTGCTATTGGATGACTCAGTTCCAACAGCTGTCTGTTCCTTTATGTCTCTTCTTTTTTAAAAATTAGTTATACATGACAATAGAATGCATTTTGACACATTGTACACAAATGGAGTACAACTTCTCCTTCCTCTCACTGAACATGGTGCAGAGTCACACTGATAGTGTAATCAAACATGTATATAGGGTAATATTCTCCATCTCATTCCACTGTCCTTCCTATCTCCATACTCTTTCCCCTCCCTCACTCTCCTCTGCACAATCCAATGTCACTTCATTCTCCACCCTGCCCCATTATGATTTCACATCTACTTATCAGGGAAAGCATTCAGCCTTTGGATTTTTGTGACTGGCTTATTTGACTTAGCATGATATTCCCCAGCTTCATCCATTTACCTGCAAATGTCATAATTTTATTCTTCTTTAAGGCTGAATGATATTCTATTGTGTATATATACCACATTTTCTTTATCTATTCATCTGTTGAAGGACATCTAGGTTGGTTCCACCATCTAGCTATTGTGAATTGAGCTGCTGTGAACATTGATGTGGCTGCATCACTGTTAGTATACTGATTTTAAGACCTTTGGGTATAGGTCAAGGAGAGGGATAGCTGGGTCAAATGTTGGGTCCAATCCAAGTTTTCTGAGTAATCTCCTTACTGCTTTCCATAATAGTTGTACCAATTTGCAGTGCAACTAGCAATGTGAGTGTGCCTTTTTCCCTGCATCCTCCCCAACATTTATTGTTGCTTGTATTCTTGATAATCTCCATTCTGACTGGAGTGAGATGAAATCTTAGGGCAGTCTTGATTTGCATTTCTCTAATCACTAGAGATGATGAATATTTTTTCATGTGTTTGTTGATCAATTGTATTCCTTCTTCTCTGAAGTATCTGTTAAGTTCCTTAACCCATTTATTGATTGGGTTATCTTGTTTTTTGGTGTTAAGTTTTTTGAGTTCTTTACATATCCTGGAGATTAGTGCTTTATCTGAGGTGCATGTGGTAAAGATTTTCTCCCATTCTGTAGATTTTCTCTTCATGTTATTGTTTCCTTTACTGAGAAGAAGCTTTTTAGTTTGAGTCCATACCATTTATTGATCCTTGATTTTACTTCTTGAGCTTTAGGAGTTTGGTTAAGGAAGTTGGTTCATCCCAGAGATGCAAGGTTGGCTTAACATATGGAAATCAATAAATGTAATTCATCACATCAATAGGCTTAAAGAATCACATGATTATCTCAATAGATGCAGAAAAAGCATTTGACAAAATACAGTACCTCTCCATGTTCAAAACACTAGAAAAACTAGGGATAGTAGGAACATACCTCAACATTGTAAAAGCTATCTATGCTATGCCCAAGACCAACATCATTCTATATGGAGAAAAACTGAAAAGCATCCCTCCTAAAACTGAAACAAGACAGGGATGTCCTCTTTCACCACTTCTTATTCAACATAATCCTTGAAACTCTAGCCAGAGCAATCAGACAGACAAACTAAATTAAAGGGATACAAATAGGAAAAGAAGAACTCAAACTATCACTATTTGGCGACAACATGATTCTATATTTAGAAGGTCCAAAAACTCCACCAGAAAATTTCTAGAAATGAATTCAGTGTAGTAGTATTATATAAAATCAATGCCCACAAATCGAATGCATTTTTATACATCAGTGAGGAATCCACTGAAAGAGAAATTATGAAAAATACCCCATTCACAATAGCATCCCCCCAGAAAATTTAAATACTTGGGAATCAACCTAACAAAATGGTGAAAGACCTCTACAATGAAAAGTACAGAATACTAAAGGAAGAAATTGAGGAAGACCTTAGAAGATGGGAAGTTCTCCCATGCTCTTGGATAGGCAGAATTAATATTGTCAAAATGGCCATACTACCAAAAGCATTATACAGATTCAATGCAATTCCAATTAAAATCCCAAGGACATTCTTTGTAAAACTAGAAAAAGCAATCATGAAATTCATTTGGAAAATAAGAGACCCAGAATAGCCAAAGCCATCCTTAGCAGGAAGAGTGAAGCAGGAGGCTTAACTCTTCACAATACCAGACCTTAAACTACTACAGAGCAATAGTAACAAAAATGACATGGTATTGGCACCAAAATAGACATGTAGACCAATGGTATAGAAGAGAAGACACAGAGACAAACCCACATAAATACCATTATATCATACTAGACAAAGGTGTCAAAAACATTCATTAGAGAAATGATAGCCTCTTCAACAAATGGTGCTGGGAAAACTGGAAATCCATATGTAAAAAAATGAAACTAAACTTTTATCTCTCACCCAGCATAAAAATCAACTCAAAAAAATAGGCATAGAACAGAGACCCTGTACCTTTATGTCTCATTAAAGTTTCAAATTGCAAAGATAGCATCTGGTTTGTTGCTTATAGGACATATGTCTATCCTCTGTTGAGAAGCACAGGACCTACGGTTGACAGCTTGTCAGAGTCACTTTCAGAGATACTGAGTAGGAAAAAGAAAGAAAGAGAGAGATCAGAAATAGATTCTGACATTTACTTCCAAGGACCAACTTTACTTGATAAGTGCGATTCCAAAAATTCTTCCACCTAATGTACATACAGAATCTCCTGAATATAGCTACTGGTGCCTGATACACCAAAGGAGTACATTCCCAATTCATACCTATGAGGGGCCCCTGATTGCCTTTTATCCATTTTATATTCTCCTTGCTATCACTAAGCAACTTAGCCAATCAAGAGGTTGAAATTATTTGGCTGGGCAGTTTCAGTTTTACTTTCCATAGTGGGTTGATCGTATTCTCTGCTGAAATATCTTTCCCTTTGTTATTAAAACATCTAAAGCAGCTTAACTCAGAATCACAGTGTTAGGGGGAAATTTGATATTTAATAATTAGGTTTCAATTTAAAACATTCAATTTTTTGATTTGTATCTTTTAAAAATATGTACTATGATATAAAATAGATTATGAAGTTATCTTTGTTCAAGTTATTGCATCATAGAAGAGATGGATCCTGTAGTTGGCAAACCAGGAAATCATCAGAGGTAGGAATCAGTGGAGCTCAAGTTGGTGTTTTTGATCTGTGTGCAATCTCAGTAACTGAGCTGGTTGGGGAAGAGAATGACTGACATGAATACAAGGAGTTATCCTGTTCAAGAACCTGAGGCAGTGTCTCTTATGAGTATTCCATGATAGAAAGATATTTTCAGGTTTTAGTTGCATTCTAAATAATCTATCCTAACTTTTCCTTCAAACTTCCTGACCATCAACATTCTAGTTTTATTTATTCCATAAATGTAGTTACTTGACCACACGACCCAGGAATTGACATGTTCCTAGGGATATATCTCCTTTCATCTAAAGTGGGAAGTGATGTTTTAGTGCTTAAATACAGCTAACTTGTGGACTGTTATTCCTCATTAAAAAAATAAATAAAAACAATTCCATCCTGAATGAACTGTTAACACTTTAACATTTCTGGATGGTTCCAGTCTATTATATAAGCATCAATGACAGGCCAGAACTTTTTCAGTTGTAGCTAACTAATAAAAAGGAACTCACTAGGAACACATAGGTGACAATTGAGGGAGAAGCAGAAATATGTGACAAGCAGGCAAGTTTGTTGAGTCACGTGAGCAAAATGCCATGCAGCTTGTTCTGTAGAACCTGATGCATAGGGATCATTTTAAAACATTGGATGATAGAAATGGACTACTGTTGGAAGAGGAAATATATTAAGAGCAGGATGCATAGTAGGTCATGTGAGCAAAATGATCATGTAATTTGTGTCTTTAGGAGGTCATTTTCACTGGATGATGGAGATGGAATACTGTTGGATAGCCCTGTTATAATGGAAAAATTAATCAATAGTACTCAATTCAGGAATGAAACATGAGGTTGCACTGTCATCTGGCATCCCATGATCAGACATTCAGTTTTGTTAGATATCAGTTGGATGCTAAATGCTGTTGTCTTAAGAGAGTTATTTGCTTATGTGTACTTGCCATAATTAAACACACACAGAGACATTGACTCAATAGTCTTATTAGAATTTATCACTTTTCATGAAGGACTCCAATCTAGGTGAACATCACAAAACACCAGAGTGTCTGTTCATAAAAAGTAAAAAATAAAACAATTGGCACTATATCTTCTCCAGATTAATATGTGCATAACTTGAACCCAATATTAGTTTTTTTAAGATTAAATGCTCCTTTTACTGTATCAAAAATTCTCAACTGGAAACTCTTATTAACCTAAACTCATTTTTTTTCCCTAAAATCATGGAATGCTAGTTCTAGAAGAGATTTTGATGACGGAGTGATCTCTAAGTTGTTTATCTGGCCTATAGGTTCTCTGAAACCTTTTTATTTACATAAATATCCACATAATTATTTGTTAAAAGAGAAGTTCTCTGATGAAAAGTGCAGTGTGTGAAGTAGGTGGAAGGAGAGTATCCCATTTGTGTCTCAAGCACTTGCCTCATCTTGCTCCTGTGGCCTCTAGAAAAGGGGTTTGTTCAGAGTCTTCTGTGGAGCATCGTTTTCATGGTAGTTCGTGTGTTAAGCAGGAGTCTAAGATGGCCCCAATGCCTTCTCCTTGCTGGTTTATATGTCCTGTGTAATCATATTCCCCTGGATGTGTACAGAACCTGTAAATATAAAGGGATATCAAAAGGGAGATTATCAGGCATAGGCTTAAGCTAATTAGAGGGTCCAATTAAAAGAGAGTGAAGTATGTAAGAGATTTGTTTCTACTGGTCTGGAAAAAAAAAAAAAAATGAAGCAGCTATGTTGTGAGCTACCTGTGAGGAACTCATGGCAGGGAACGGAGGGAAGGTTCTAGCAGCTGAGGGTCCTTGTCTGACAGCTGGCAAGAAAACTGAGACTTCGGTCATACAGCCGCAAAGAAGTGAATCCTGTCAGAAACTTGTGAATTTGGAAGAGGACACCAAAGTTCAGTGGAGACCTTCAGCATGGCTGACATCTTGATTTCAGCTTTGTGAGAACCTGGAAAAAAAAACAACTGCAAACTGTTGAGGCCGCCTAGACACTGATCTACAAGACTGTGAATTAACATGTTAAGCCCCTAACTTTGTGGTACTATGTTATGCAGCCATAACAAGCTTAAACAGTTGGCATAGTGCTAGTCATTATAACTTCTGTGACTACAAATAACAATTTTAAGTCATGTTAACAGTGGTTTGGAAAGGAAAAAGAGACACCTTATCAATGATACATTGATTCACAATAATATGTTGCAAAATATATATTGAAAGCTACCTTCTGCATAGAATCTCAGGTTTACTTTAAATGGCCCATCTACAATGGCTTCATATGGCCCTGCTGAAAATTAGAAATGGAAGTTTCTGCTAAATAGGTGGAGAAAGAAAATTATGAAAATGATAGGCATTATAAGTGGGCGGAAAAGTGTTATTCTTTGGTTGTATTTATTATGTACAGTATTAACATTTTGTCTCTGTGACCAAAATACCTGACAAGAACAAGTTGGAGGAGGAAAGGTTTATTTTGGCTCATGGTTTTAGAGGTCTCAGTCCAGGGACAGAGGAAGGAGCTGGGACAAGATACAGTCCCCAAGACTACTCCCCCAGTGACCTACCTACTTTACCATGCCTCAACTCCTTCATTTACCTACCAGTAGTCCATTCAATTGTTAATCCATCAAATGGATTGATTCACTGGTGGACATACAGCCCTCACAATCTAATCTTTTCACCTCTGAGCAATACTGCATTGCCTAATGCATGAACTTTTGGGTGGACTTTCCAGATCCAAAGCACATCAGGTAGTTTGAGAGTTCTCTTTAGGAAGTTTTCAGTTTTTGTTGGGGGGAAGTGGTCTACTTCGGTCAGAAGATGAGATCCTACTGGACTTGAGTGTGAGAAGAACTTTCGTATTAGAGAAGTGAGGATGAGTTTGTTTAGGGTACCAAATAAGGAAGGAAGAGAAGGGGAAAGGAAAGGAGGTTGACTACAGTGAAATGGTAGGAGATTTGGGGTAGGTCATCCTCCCCTGAAAGGCCTCAAGAAAGCAACTAAACTCTTCAAGTATTTGTTGTGAGATGATCTTCCCTTGGGAGCCAGGACTGGTTTCATAGTCAGCAGAGAGGTAAAGGAAACACTCTACAAAAGTAGAGCTTGGGAGGCAGTCCCTAAAGAAGTGGCCAACTTTGGGAGTTTGGAGTCAGGGAGAGGTATCTGGACTCCCACAAGTCTCTTAGATGTAGGGAGGCAGTACTCAGTTAACATCTAGGAACATTTGCTTTAATGGGTGCTAGGCTCTATGATAAACACCTCGCCTGTATAACTTTATTTTCTTCTTCTAAGGGTAGTTTCTCTCTCTGCTGGTTCTCTGTGAGTTTCAAACACTTAGCATAGTGCCTGACATACTCGGTGCTTTATAGGTATTTTCTTATTTTTATTTTTATCTATTTTTTAAAATTTTTACAGACTGCATTTTGATTCATTGTACCTAAATGGGGTACAACTTTTCATTTCTATGGTTGTACACCATGTAGATTCACACCATTCTTAAAATTAGTCATCAAGACAAAAAAGGTACCTTGTGTCTGTTTTATGCTAGGAACAAAGTTTATATGAATGGACCAAACAGACTTGGTTTCTGCCTTCATAGGTCTCAGTCTAGTGAATAAATAAAAGAAGGAATGATATGTATGAAATCGGTTCAATTAGAATCCTCATTTTACTAGATGTTGCAAGTTTAGTAAAATTAAACACCGTTTGCACTCAGTTGGAAAGTGGAAAAGCCAGCAACGATATGCACTTTGTCTAACAGGCATTGTTAAGTACTACATGCTTCTGTCAGCTTAACTTGTTTTGGGTGTTTTAAAAATCAAGAGTTTTTATTATGAAATCCTCGTCAAGTAACTGCAAGTATACATCTTACAGGAAAACTGACAAAGTTTACTGTAATGAACCAATTTTAAGATACCTAGAATTTTATTTATAAAAAGAAATATTGATGATTTCATTAAGGATAACTGGTTCAAGGCTAAATCTCATTAACATAAATGTGTGTGGAAATCTACACTTCCAGATAAAAGTAAAAGAACAGCCAAATATTCACCCCCATGCTTCTTCCCTCCCATATTTACCCATTTACTTTAATTGCCTCCCTTTTCCAACATTTCTTATTAGATTTAAAAACTTGCTAAATCTTGCTGAGAGCCTTCTCTGTCCCTACAACATTGATATCATCTTTTCCCCTTCACTCTTCTGAAGTGGTTCTAAAAAGATTGTCATTTTAAGAGACAGAGATGTTCATCAAACACTAATTAAAAGTGTATTTAGACAGAATTTTTATATATGCTCCTCATTTTGAATTACCCCACTTGGTCCCTTTCTCTCCATCTCTCCCTAATATTTTGAAATACTATTTTCAGTATCTTATGATTTTGCTAATATTTATGTATTACTTATGTCTTTGTAATGTATTTTTCTGTTTTCCATTGTCACTGAAAATTCTTGAGGGTTTTAGAAAGTTAAAATAAGATCTTTGTCAATAAATTGATACTGTAGATTTTATTCAGTGCCCCAGGAGCACAACTAGTGTCCCACCCTTTTATCCAGCTTAGACTAGGGAGAGAGTTAACAGTAACACAGGCTGTGCTTTGTAGCTTTCTCCAGGGTTTGTGTGTGTGTGTTTATTTGATTTGATTTTTTTGTTGTTGTTGTTTCCACATCTATTTAAGGCAAGTGTGCCTTCATAATGTGTGCCTTTTTGCCCTGAACAAATTGATTGACCTTTCAATGTAATTGTACTTCAAATAGAGAACACCCTGCCATATTTTCTAATGCATGCAAGGTGAAACAACAGTCATTTTAACTATACATGACTTGAAAATATTCTATTTAAAGTGGGTTATGGTTCTTAAATGCTTCACTCATTGTGCCCAGTACTCCAGAGTTGCAGTTTGGGTAAATGCAAGGAGCACCACCATTTTATATGGAAACCAATGAAGAATTTTAGAAAGAAGCAACAGTTTTGGTTTTGGTTTTGGTTTTTTTCATGTGGGTGGTCTTTCATTCATACATTGTCTGCTTCATTCAAGGCAGAATATCTTTCCAGAAAACATTTCTTCGGGAGTATTTTTCTCAGGACTCTTAAGCATGCTTTCTTCACCTGGCTTTTAACTCAGAGTATCCACAAAGAATGAGCTCAGTTTGAAGTACCTCATTCAGGGATGAACATTTGATGAAATTCAGAGTGCTCATGTACTTCCTGATTCCCCCAAGTTTTCCATTGTTGACTAGTTTTGGGGTTAAGAAGCTGAAATGATGGAGAAAATACTTTCTCTTGTACTTTATTTGAGTACAAGTAGAGACAACACTGACCTAGCTCCTTGAATTCCTTGCTTCTGTCTAGTGCTTGACATTATCACAGGCCACTCAGAATATCAAGACTGTGGACCTAAGCAACTCAAGGGCAGCAGAGCTGTTGACACTGGAGCTGTGTCATGCCTAGTGGCAACTTGGAATACTTTTAGCAGAAGCAAAGTTTATATGGCTTTAGAAAATGCTAGAATAGAGAGACAGATGTAGACCACTCATGCTGGGACTGCTGTGTTCTTTCTCTTTTAGCTCTCTGGGTAGCCCTTTTTAAATTGACTTTAGAGACTGGTTTTAACAGTGCTTTGGGTAGATGTCTACAACAGTTCTATCCTCTCTCCTTTCTAAGGTGATAGTCAAATATTTTGTTGTCAATGTGGAAAGGGTACATACCAGTATGAAGAGACCCTTAGGTGTTGAAGCACCTCTTAGTGCCTTTTAGTCCCTTTTAGTGCCTTTGAGCATATGGCTTGGACAGCAACTATTTACCAACTGGTGTGGAAGCATTCAGTATTTTAATATCTATGAACACCACGTTACCGGTGCTAGCTACATAACATCTAGTCCTCTTCTCCCATTTTCAGTGTTCAGTTCCTGCCCATCCATGCCACTTCAGTGAATGCCACTTTGAAGAATCCATAGATATTTGATCATTACTATCTTATACTCTTAGAATACCTGTTGACAACCAAAATATAGGCATTCACAATACAAAAAATATATCAAACAGTTTATATTCTCAAAGGGTATACTGATTTTGTTGAATAATTTTGTAAGATAGACCTTGGAAAGCACAATGTCTTGTGTTAGAAGTGAGGCAAGATGCCCTTAGAACAGAGGTTCTCAATAGTCGATTTCTGTAAGAAATTATCATCACTAGAAACTAGTTAGACTATTGAACTCTGGGGTTGAGACAATGCAGTCTAGCTTTTAATAAGCTCCCCAGGTAGTATAAATGTATTTGTAATGTTTTTGTGGTGCTGAGACTCAAATCTAGGACCTCACACAAGCTGGGTAAGTACTGTACTGCTGAGCTACATCTCCAGCCCTTGCACTTTAATGTTTGAAGTTTGCTGGTTTTGAGGTTCAGAGATCAGACCTTCTGTACTTTTCAGTCAGGACTCAAGTACAAGCCCTTTTCAGCTTACCTTTGTCTCTAGTGGTTATTTATTCAATTTCCATGTGATTTGGAACCATTATATATAGTCTGTCTGGGTTAACATTGAATATGATTTTAATAACATCCGAAAGTCACATGAGTCCAGTCTAAATATAAAGGAGAGATAAGAAAAAAAGAACTACTCTATTATTCTTCCATATTTTTTTCTTCTATATGTGACATTGTGAATGACATTTTCCAACTTCCTGTGTGGACTTGCTATGGTTAGAATGTTTATGCCCCCCCACCACTATTCATATGTTGAATTTAATCACCAAGGTGACAGTATTTGCAGATAGGGCATTTGGAAGGTGATTAGGTCAAAAAGTCTTCAAATTCATGAATTGGATTAGTATCTTTTAAGAGGCCCAAAGAGCTGCCCTGCCCTTCTGCCATGTGAAGGTGTCATCCAGAGCAACTGCCATCTCCAGATACTGAGCCTGCTAGTCTTGATTCTGGACTGTCCAGCCTTCGGAGCTGTAAGCAATTCATTTCTATGACTTGTCAATTGCCCTATGGTATTACACTATAATGGCTAAACTAAAACTACTTCTTGATGTTTTTCTTACATTTAACAGTACATATCATCTGTGACCTATGTCTGATCATATATATTTGAGTAATTTGAGTTCAAATCCATAATACCTGATTGTCCTATATCGATATTTATCCTAAACTTGCCTCCTGTTTCTACTGCTTCTCTTTCCTATATATTAGGGCTTTTGCCTCACCGACCACCCCCCTTCTTCTCCATATAATTCTTATCTGGTTTCTTCACTTTCTTCTGTGGCATTTGTATTTTTCCCATATAGAATTTAAGCACATGTCATCTGATCATATTTTCAGTCCTTTTTCTTTGAAGATATAAGTGACTCTTGGCAGAATGCAAGATATGGGTGATCGATTTTCTTTTAAAAGAGAAACAATCCTTGCACTGGAATTAATTTTCATTTTGTTCCTGCTATTAGAATTTCAGGGGTTTTCCCATCCTCTTCCCTTTGGTTAGTGGTTTAATAATTTTCCAATAGAAAGGACCTCCCCTTTTATCCTACTGTGTAAGTCCTGCCCGATGTGGCTTCTGATTGATGATCATTCTTTAGATCTTGGCTGAATGTCACTTCCTTGGAAGTCTTTCCTGACCTTGCATACTGGGTCAGGCCAAGCATCTTGTGCCCTCAGAGGACCAACGATTTTCCCTTCCCAGCACTCGTCACAGTTTGTAGTTATATATCTGTGCAGCTACTCATTTGAGCTCTGTCTTTTCCATTAAGCTCTTGAAGGGCCAGGAGCCTCTGTTTTACTCATCATTTTCTTTCCAGCACCTGGCAGAGTGCAGGGCACATAGTAGGCACTCAGGAATATTTGTGGAATCGAATGGACTGAACCCCCCAGAAGTACATTGGCTGCCTGGGGGCCATTCTTTGTGGAAGAGTCAGGATTATTGGGCCAATTTGCTGTCTCACAGGGATGAAATAGAGTCTTTACTCAGGGTTGCCAGGGGCTGGTTTACTGAGTCATAGTTGTGGGGAAGGGAGAGAGTGCATTGCATAAAGTCTGAAGGGTGAGATAATGCTAGAAATGGAATGGAGGAATTGGTAATAAAATAGGTAGCCAGGAAGAGCAAGATCAAGAAGAAATATAGTGGGAGGAAACATTTCAGGGCTAGCGGCTCAGAGCTAAGACCATAAACAATGACCTCCTTTCATGTAGTCACCTGTGAGGTAGGGAGGCATTTCCTAAGGGAATAATGAGGAGCCCAAACAACAAAGCTTTGGTAGTATCTTTCTGAGAGTCTTAGAAATGCTTACCGTTGTTCAAAGGTAGTAACAGCTCATATCAACAGCAAGAGGTTTTGAATGATTGTGATCATTAGAATTCAAGGTGTCAAGAGAGTATTTCTTTACTCTCCATCTCTGTTGTCATTTTTTTAATGTCATAGTAACAGGTTCCACATTTAAAACTAAATTCCTTTCACAGCATTTTAAACTAAGAAACTATGCAAAAATATAATCAGTCACCTCATTCTCTTGAAACATGTAACTGAAATAGCAATAAATAATCCTCCAATGTGGACAGGATGGAAGAAACAGAAGTGGAAGAAAATTTAGTGTAAGGAAAAGGTATAAAAGTCTATTTATAGAAATGTTTATTTTCATATTGCCTAGTTAATAATTAGTGACATCTTTTACTTTCTTCTATTTATAACTCTCTTCTTCCTTTTGCCACATAAAATTATTCAATTTTTTAATAATCCACATGTGTAATAATTCTGCTACAGTCCTGAAGGAGATAATCCCTTGTGACTGGTTTTCTTTGCTTCTGAGTTCACCGCTTAATGCTAAAAACAACTCTTGGCTTGGATGATTCAAAGGATGGCAAGAAGACAATACTAGGGAATTCTCTACCAGCAAAAGGGGGAACTGTTTCCAAACATTCAGTACAACAAATAATCTGCCACTCAGCTTTTTAATTAAATAAAAACATGTTTTTAACATTGTTACAATGAAAAACACATTATAGAACAACTTAGAAAGTTTGTACTTTTTATTTATATTGCTAAAATTGTCATAAGTTTGAAAATGTTTGTTTTTAGATTGTTTGTACCACATTCTGTCTGGGAAATATGCTTATTCTAATATATTACTCATTCACCTGGGGAGAGAATCAGTGGTCTATGTATCACTTTATACTTTTCTAGGGTGCCTGCTCCCCAGTCAAGACCTAGACCATCAGCATACTTCCTTTACCACTATTTCACTTAAAGTACTATAAGTGAGCTTTGGCTGATTTTGAACTTTAAATAACTGGAATCATACAGTACACAGTATTTTTTTTCTGGCTTCTTTCACTTGAAGTTTTCTTTGTGAAGTTCATCCATATGTGTAGCTATAGTTCATCTATCCTATTGCCAAATAAAAATCCATTGCATGAATATACAATAGTTTCCTTATTCGTTTATTGTTAATGGGTTGGGTTATTTTCCATTTGGGCTATTACAAATAGGTTTGCTCTGAACACTCTTATACATATTTTAAGTGTGCATAAGTTACATTTTTGTTGAGTATATATCTAGGAATGAAATGTATGTGTCAAATATTTGGTCTAATGGACATTTTTAGTTTTTAGAGTAATTTTATCAAAATATACTATTACCAGAATGTTTATGAAGGGTATAGTTGCTACATATCCTATCAACTCTCTGTTCTGTTGTTATTTAATTTTAGCCATTTTGGAGATTTGTTGTTATATTATTGCTTTTATTAGCCGTTCTTCATGAGTGTTGAAGTGGAGCATCTTACCGTGTTTCTTGATATCCACTTCAGTGAATTGCCTGTTCAAGTCTTTCATCTATTTTTCTATTAGAACGTTATGTTTTTGTTATTGACTTGTGGGAATGGAGTTCTTGATCCACATGAGTGGTTTTTTCAAATATGTGTATTACAAATAAATATCTTTTCTCACACTGTGGCTTACCTTTTATTTTCTCAATGTTTCCAGATAAACATATGTTATAAGGAATTATTAAGATTTTCCTATGGTTAACCCTTTTCATGGACTTTTAAAAAGTTTTGCCATCCCAAGTTGTGAAGATTGTCCATGTTTTCATTTGAACATTTTCTTGTTTTTTTTTTCTCTTTTCACACCAGATTTATAAACATCTACAATTAGTTTTTGTGTTTGATTAGAGTGTCTGAAGGCTCACTTTTCCTCTACATGGATATCCAGTGGGGCCAGCAGCACTACTGTAAAGGCCACTCTTTCCCCATGACCAGCAATGTCGCCATTTATGTGAGGTGACCAGTGTGTGAGTCTCCTCTGGACTGATCTCTTCATAGTTAGTATTTATATCAGTGTTGCACTACTTTAGCTTTAGAGAGATGTTGATATGTGGGGGTATAAATTGTTTAAATTTGTGGTACTTTAAACAGTTGCCATGGCTGTTTTGGACCTTTGGTATTTCTACGTAATTCTTTTAAATTACCATTCTGTCTTCTACAAAAGACACAGAGATTTTGATTGGGATTGTGTTCAATCTTTAAATCCATTTGAGGAGAATTGGCATCTTTCTAATAATGAGGATTCTAAACTATGAACATAGTTTATAGTTCTAGTTCTTAAGTCTTTCTTATTTTCTCTCAATAATGGTTTGTAATTTTTAGAGTAAACTGTTGCATAATGCTTGTTAGTTATATGTTGTTTTTGAGGTTACTGAATTATGTCTTTCAAAAAATATTGTTTCTGACATAGAAAAATAATATGGACTTTACAGCTATCTTCCATGCTAAATTCAATTACTAATTCTCATAGTTGCCCATAAAATAGCATAAATTTCTGGAAATATTTTTATTATAAATCTGATCACCTTAATATACATGGTATAATTCATATTCTGATTTTTATTTCATTTTTAGTAAGTGTTTAAATTTAAAAATTTTTTGGTATTAATTTTCATGATATCCTCATTTTATTTTTATAAATTTGTAACAATAGTCTCTTTTTAATTTATCATGTTACTAATTTGTATTTTTCTCTGATTAGTCTTTGTAAAACTCTAACATATCATTCCTTCTACAGATTTGCTTTTTGGCTGTGTTATTTTTCTATTATATATGTTTGTATTTATTTCTGCTCTTCTGTTTATTTCATCTAGTTTAATGGGAAATTTTACTAACTTCTTAAGATGAATATATGTGATGTTGATATTTACCCTTTTCTCTTTCCCAAGTTAGGTATTGGAGGCTATAAATTTTCTATCAAGTACAGCTTTATGTGCATCCTACAAATTCTAATATTTCATCATTTCAAAATATTTTCTAATTTCCACTGTGATGTCTTCTTTGACACATAGTTTATGACTGTATTGCTTTATTTCCATGTATGAAGATTTGCTAAATGTCCCCCCGCCCCTTGTTTTTCCTTTTTTTAATTTCCATTGTGATGGGAGAAAATGGAATAATTTCAGTTCTCTGAAATTTGTTCAGACTTGCTGCTTTATGGCCTGGCATAAAATGTTCTGGTCCAGTAATAGACAAATGTTCCATGATCACTTGAAAAGAATTAAAGTTCTGTCATTATTTCATACATAGTGTTTGTTACTAAATGGAATTTGTTAATTGTGTTGTTTACATCTTCCAGACATGTACTGATTTTTAAAGTCTATTTGTTCTTTAGTATTAAAATCTCCAACTATGATTATTTTCTTTCTCACTTGAATTCTATCAATTTTTGCTTTATATATTGTAAAGTTACATAATTAGTTGCATGTAACTTTAGAATCACTGTATCTTCCCGGCATAATGAGATTTTTAGCCTTATATTAATGTCCTCATTAATATCCTCTTTTTAAAAGTAATGCTTCTTGTTTTAATATCTAGCTTATCTGATATTATTATAGCTACCCCTACTTTGTTTTCTATAATGTTTGGTTCGTATGTCTTTATCTTCTTTTTAAACTTTTCTGTATTTCAGTAATTAAGGAGTGTTCCTTATATGCATAGCATGTATAGCAGTACATGACTGGTTTTTTATTTTACTTTTCTTATGTGGCATGACAATCCTTTTTTTAAGTTCAAATATATAATCTGTTTTACTTTAATGTAATCCTATCAGTTTCTTGAGGTTACTATAATATAATAGCATAAACTTTGTGTCTAAAGACATCAGGAGTTTCTTCTCTCTTCATCTGTGGGCTAGATGTATGAAATCCAGGGGTTCACAGGGTGGGTTCCTTTACAAACAGAGAAACAACATGTATCCCATTTGTTTACAATTAAAAAAGAGATCTGAAGGAGAATCTCTTCCACACCCCTTCCCTAGCTGGTGGTAGTTGCCAGCAGTCCTTAGCATTCCTTGGCTTGTAGACGTATCACTGCATTCTTTGTTTTGTCTTCACATAGTGTTCTGTCTGGGTTGAGTTTAAATGTTTCTTTTTATAAGGATGCTGATCATTATATTAAGGTCTGATATAATCCATCATGACTTCATTTTGACTGGTATTTCCATAACTGGTTACACTCACATGTACTGTGGCTTAGGACTTAAACATATCTTTTTGGGGATACATTTCCACCCACAACAATACTGTTATGTTTAGGATTGTATCTACCTGATTACTCTTTTCCTATTTGTTGTTTTATCCTTTTTCTACTTTCTTTTGAATTACTCAAGTTCTTTTCTTTTTATTATTACATTTTATCTTTGATTACCTACTTATATTAACATTCTTTTACTATTGTTTTAGTCTTTGTCCAAAAATTACAGCATTCATATTTTAGTTATTTTAGTCCAATATAAATTTTTAGCATAATAGTATGGTGTAGGTCGTGAATGTCCCTCAAATGCCCATCTTTTGAAGGCTTAGTCCCTAGTCTGTATTATTATTGGGAATTGGTAGAACCTTTAGGCTGTGGGCCTAGTGAAAGGAAGTGAGGTCATTGGGGGTGTACCCTTGAAAGGGACATGGATTATTGTTCTCTTCCTCTCTCTTGCTTTGCTTTCCAGTACTGTGAGATGCACAGAGCTCCGCTACCATATGCTCCTGCTGCCATGATACACTGTGCCATGACAGGCCCAAAGCACTGGGACCAAGCAACCATGGACAACAACCTCTGAAACCATAACCCAAAATAAACCCTTCATCTTTAAAGTGATTATCTTGGGTATTTGTCACAGTGCTGGAAAGTTGACTAGCACACATGTCCTAAGAAATTTCTGGAAACATGCATCAGTTTAATCCCATTTTCTACTCTTACCAATATTTGTATTATTGTTGTCCTGTGTTTCAATTTTACATATATTTTCAATCCCCACAAAGCAGTCAAGATTCATTTTTATACAATCACCTTTGCCAACACTTTTCATTATTTTCTATGTATTCAAGTTTTCATCAGTTATAATTTTTCACTTACCTTTTGTTCTGAAGAACTACCTTAGGTATATCTTTTACCATGGACTTGGTAACAAGTTTTTATCCTTATTTGTTTGTATTCTACTTGTTTGAGAATACATTCATTTTTGTTTTCATTTTTAGAAGGTATTTTAGTAGAGTATTTTCTTTCAGCATATTAAAAATGTAATTCCATTGTCTTTGACTCCTTGATGAAGTTAACTGGCTAGTTTTATTATTCCCTTTAAATAATATTTTGTTTTCTCTATGACTAATTCTATGCATTCCCCTTTGTCTTTGGATTTCACTGCCTAGATATGGTTTTCTGTTTTTGCTCCTTGAATTTTATATGCTTCCTAAATCTGTGGCTTAATATCATCTTTGGAAAATTTCTAACTTTTCTGTATTTCTGCCTTATGGGATTTCGTGTGTGTGTATGTGTATATATATGTATGTATGTATATATATATATATATATATATATATATATCATACATTTTCATGGTGTCCTATATTTTTAAAAATTTTTATGTTTTCTTATAGCTCTTTTTTGTTCTTTGTGCTTCAACCTGTTTATTTCCTCCTTTCTTTAAATTTCTCTTCTCCTGAGTCTAATTGGCAATTAAACCTCTTGTGTTAGCACTCCATTTTAAGTATTTCATTTTCATTTCCACTTTTTCCATTTAAATCTTGATAGCTTTAGCTTTCAGATGAAATTTTCCATTTTGCAAAATGGTTTCTTAAATATATCACTAGTAGTGTCAGGCAACTGTTCTCTTTTCTATTATGTATTTTCTTTGTGCTCTTTTAGTTAGGTAATTTTTATTTAATGATAGACATTATACAGGAAAAATTAAAGAGGAACAGGATGATGTGATATTCCTCCAGAGATGCAAACAGAAACGAAGGTCACTTTTCCAGATAGATAGATACTGAACTGACCTGAAGTTTGTAATTTTCATAGCTCTGTATTTCCGGACTATTCTTATTCCTGCATACAGTGTCCCAGAGTTGCAAGTAATAGCATTCTGAGAGTTTACAGAAGTCCTACTGACTTGGCTGGTTCTCAGAGTTTGTACATGAGGAAGTTCAAAACTTTATTCTACAACTTAATAGTTTTTTTACTTATATTTTAACAACTTACCTTGCTTTTTTTTTAAAAATTAAGTTTCTCATGGGTAAATCTAAAGAATTCAGGCTCCTTTCTCAGAGCCTTTCTTCTCACCATAACTTTAACCTGTTGAGTCCTTACTTCCTGGGAACTCTTGAACTTAAATTTTTGTCTCTTCATCCCCATGAGACATCCATAATCTTGAATGACTTTTCTGACTTAGCAATATCTTCCTTCATATACTCTTGATGTCTTCCCTTTGCATTCATAAGAATCAGCGTATATCCCAAGGAGAAAGCTGGGTTTCATATTGTCACTTTATTCTGTACAATTTATTTTTTCCCCATCAAATATTGCTTACTTCAATAGTTTTCCATTATCTTCAGGTTTTTTTTTTTTGGGGGGGGGAGGAAGTTTTATGTTTTAGATGTTTTTATTTTTTGTTGTAGTATAAGCATTATTCTGCTGTGTATCATAAAATTAATTTGTTATCTTCAGTGATTTAGTCTACATAGTGAGGTAATTAATATCTTTGTCATAGTGGCATTCTAAAGTTCACTCCTGGGTAAATATCCAGAGGCTGTGAAGTAACATGTAAGAGATACCTTTATGTCTGTGTTTATTGCAGCATTATTCTTAATAACTAGGATATAAAGTCAGCCGAGGTATCCATCAACAGATGAATGGGTAAAGAAAATACACACACACCACACACAACACACACACACACACACACATACACACACACACACCACACACACACACACACACCACACACAACACACACACACACACACACACATACACATACACACACCCCTACATGGGAGTATTATGCAGCCATAAAGAAGAATGAAATCAGGTCTTTTGCAGCAAAATGATTGGAACTGAAGGCTATTTTTCAAATGGAATACCCAGACACAGAAAGATAAGGATGATGTTCTTTCATGTGAAAACAAAAGAGTGTTTGGGTGTGCTAAGGTGGAAGAAGCGTGGATGGATATGATCAATTCATGCTGTATGTATGTCTGGAAATATCACAGTGAATCCTCTTAGTATACACAATTAGTACACATTAATAAAAATAGTATTTAAAAAGTTCATTTTATAAACTGCACATGACATCTGTTTCATTTTGGAATTCAGTAAATGTTATGTTCTTTTCAGCCTAGATGTTATTTTGGAAGCTAGAGGGTTAGAATTAAACAGGAGTGTCTAGGCTTCTTGCAAAGCCTTTTTCACTTCAATCACTCTGGTCATTCAAGCATTTTAGTTGCCTTCATTTGGTAGGAACTTAGATTGGCCCCATGGCAAGGTCTTCATATTCAGCTTGTTTCTTTAGGATGTCTTTAGTCTTCACAATACTTTTTTCAAAATGAAATGGAAATCCTGAGTCATGTTTAGACCTCAGAAAGATAACTTGTTAATTGGTATATATTGTATTCGAGTTAATTGGTTTCTTCCTTTTAAAAAACTTTTAGTATCTTCATTATTTTACTTCTGGTAACTATTTATTCTAAGACATGTTATCAGCTATGGTGTCACACTAACTGATATTCCTATAAATGTGTTTCCTCCATGCCTTAAGTGAAATGACTGAGAATCACATTGAACTCAAAATGTTTTATGATACCATAGCCTCAATTTTCTCATTTTTTAAACCTTAAGTATAGATGGAAATTTATTTTAATAAAATTTCTGAAGTGTATTAAATTACTCAATAGTAAATGCAAAGTTGGCTATATAACATACACAAATATCACAATGTATGTTTTAGCATTTTTGACATTTAGCACTATTATTTTGAATTAAGCATTTATGTGTATCTGTATTTCTCCTTCAAAATATTTTAGTGATACTAAATATATCAATATATATAAAGATTTCTATTTTTTCCCTTATACTATGCATAAACATCCAAAGAGTTAAAAACATCAAAGCAGCCACATATAAATAACCCACTGATCATTTTAAACAATTGTAACACTTGTTAGAGTCCCAAGTAGGGGTCTTTGAATCATTTATTGTATATTATGCTACTATAGTTTTTAATTTCTCCTTTCTTAGTCCCCTCTAAGCCCTGGGAAAGAATAAGTACAGGGACTTTATATATATATATTTGATAATGCAGAGTAATCTCTACATCTATTTTGAGAAAGTTTCTTACTGATAGTAGAATTACACTTTTTCATATGGAAGTGAAACTCTCTAAAAAGATGACAAACATCTAAGTAGTAAGCTATAGGGTTACTAAACAGATTATAATTTAGAAGGTAAAAATAATTCTGTTTCCTCTGTGGTGCTAGAAGAATGCTTTGGTGGGCTAAAAGGAATTTATCAAATTTATGGAAAGACGAGTCATAAAAATTAGCTACTTGCACTGTATAATGTGGAAATTCTAAAACAATCGTTTTCAGAACTTCAAAAATTACTTTAAAAATCCACCCACCAGCGTTTTCCATTAGAGTATAATTTCTTCATACATTATTTAATGCAGTAAGGGAGGCCTAATTCCATAGAAATCATCATCCAGAAGAGAATAAGAGGAGACGAATAGTCAGAGGAGAGACAGAACCAGTTACAGAGAGCAGATACACTCTGGACTGCAAATCTTCCCTGGTTTCTGAGGGAAACCAAATATAACGTTAATTAGCTGTTTATTAATATCATCTAACTGAAAAGAAGAGCTTGCAGTGTTAAGATAATACTTTAAAACTTTCTTTCTGAGAATGTAATTATATAGAAAATTTTGGCTGGACATGTATGTTTCTTTTTTAATGCATTAATGTCTCAAAAAATGATCAGTGTCCCCATCAAGATCATGTAGCACAGACTTGCTTTGCTTTATGCAGTATACCAAGATGATACCTTGGATGTGGCATATGATTTACTATTTTTTGTAAATCACAACATATGTTAATTGCAAAGGGATTTTACTAAAAGGAATCCTAAATTCCTGGGAAAACAAATCATCACATCTCTGTTCAGTGTGATCTGGGGCTGCCCTTTCCTTCAAAGCAGAGTAAAACTAACAACTGGATTAAATCACATTATATCTCTGGCATCCTGGATTAGATTTTAAAACTTTCCATCATCCAGGTTAGTGTCTTCTACTCTAATCCAATAGTGAATATCACAATGGTGAAAAGCTATCATCTTGCTAAGAAGTTTGATGACAAAAATCTGCCCTAAGAATGCTAGTATTCAGCATAGTATTTTACGAAAAGTAAAAGTTCAAAAAATACTGGTTTCATAGAAGAATAAAGAACCAAGAAATATAGTTTTTTTGTTGTTGCTACTGCAGTCATTATTAATGTTTCTTGTCTATTTATGATCTCTTGAATTCTGTGTCCTTGGGGATAAAAAGTTAAGAACATTATTTGTTAAAACCAAACAGGAATTTTTATGCTTTGTGACATTAAATCTGATGCATTCTATGTAAGACAGAGCAAGGTCCTGGACCCAATGTCTGATGTCTGTAGTTTTCACTAGCACTGTAGTGTAATGATAGAATTTAAAGTTTCTCTTTAGAGATAATTTTCTTTGTATGTCCTCAAACCACAAAATTCATGAATATTTGTTTTTAAATGATCTTTGATATTATCACATTTCATCTATATTATCTGCCACATTGAATTTTTATTTCCCATCATGTCAACTTGAGAGAGAAAGCCAATATCCCAGAACTATATATTGATTTTGTGCCTAAATACTGGTTTAGTTCTTGGTATGTTTTTTCAGATAATTTTTTTTTTTTAATTTAGTGACTTCCATGTTTGAGGAACTTGGCATATTAGGAAAAAAACCCATCTTTTCAAGGTAATTTATTGTCATACATTATAAAATTGATGTTATAAATATGCCACACCATGATTTCTTCATGTGTACAGAATCTCCTGTGACATGACGTTCTTGTGCAGTGCACAACTTTCAGGACTGTATGCGGTGGTCCTGACGTGTAATGCATATTCCTTTCCTTCATGGAACAGTGAGTGTAGCCAGAGAAAGTGGTCACAAATAGTACTATAACACAGCTCTACTACATAATAAAAGTGTGTATGAAAAGCTGTGGAAAACATAAAAGACATTGTGGAAGTGTGGGGAAGGCTTCCAACAAGAGGTTATCAAGTATAAATAAAATATATACCAGAAACACAAGCTGAAATTCAATGTGAGCGATTTGCCATCTGTTCTGGAAATGTCTATTTGCTTCTCCAGCTGATAACCTGCGTGCTCAGGACCATACAACTGCATGTTATTACAGGGCCATATCTGGTAGATATTAGTCATTGAAACAGTTTTATTCCTGTGGTACAGGGTATCATTTTCCTTGTTTCTTTACTACTGCTAGTATGAAACTCTTTAATCATCATTTTTTGAAGACTTCCTTACATGCAGAGTCCTGTGGATGAAAGTGGGAGTGAAACGTGGTCAATTTCTCAATAATTTTATGGAATTAGTAGGGGAAGAAAAACTCATAATACAGTTAAAATGTACAAGATGGAGGTGCTTACAAAATTTTTTTTTTTTTTTTTTTTTTTTTTGGTACCAGGGATTGAATCCAGGAGCATTAAACCACTGAGTCACATCCCCAGCCATTTTAAATATTTTATTTAGAGACAGGATATCACTAAGAATTGGGCCTCCCTAAATTGCTGAGGCTGGATTTGAACTCTCAATGTTCCTGCCTCAGTTTCCCAAGTTCCTGGGATTATAGATCTATATTACCATGCCTGGTCCTACTTTTTCTTATTTGTTTTATTTTGCAGTTTTTATTGACTTTTTTCTAGCTATCATAATAATCTTAACATTTTTTTTGAAAAGTAAAAGTAGAAGAATAAAAATCCTTTCAGTATATATCCTTTGGATCTCACTTTCCTGTATGTGTGAATGTAGACATGGATGCTTTGGATTTTTTTCATATTTATTGGTTCCTGTATTCATTTATTCATCACAGTAGACTTAATGACTCCTAGGTTCCTTGACTTTTCAGGTCTTTGCTCATATTTTATTATGGTAGCTGAAGTCCTCTTATGTAAAAGAATTATTTTTCACATACTAAAAACATAGCAGTCGATCACTGGAGTGTGCTGTTGAGGCACTATATCTTGTCCCTGTCTTCTTGTGCTCTCTGCTTTCCAGCTTGTCATGAACTAAGCAGCTTTCCCTTCACCACACACTGCTGCCATGATGTTCTGCTTCATCTCAGGCCCAGATTGATGGAGTTGGCCCACCATGTGCTGAACTTCTGAAACATAAACCAAAATAAACTTTTCCTCTTCTAAATTCTTCTGGTCAAGTACTTTGGTCAAGTGATGAAAAGCTAACTCATTAACTTATTAAAAATCAAAGATCAGTTTACTTTTCCCTATGATGATTACTCATTGGTAATGTGCTTAATATATTAAAGTGGCAATTTTTATTTAACTCAGTATAATTTCTAACAGTTATGGTATATTCATTTAATTAGCATTTAAGGCACTTAATATATAAGGATGCATTTCATCAGCACTACTATCATGTTTTCAAATATGTTATTAAACCATATAAAGTGTTAGTATTTCCAGAACCTTCATATACAAATGGAGTCTGGTAAGTAGAGATAAATAGTAATTGCCTTTCTTTACTGAAGGAAAAATTATATATACATTTTTTTCACATGGATTTTTGTCCACATTACATGTTTATTGTAGCATTTACTTACTTTTGCCTGCTCATGATTCTAAAACTTTAACTTACAAGTTAATTAGTATAAATTAAAAGCATAATAATCTAAATTACCATATGCTACATCTTTTTTTTTTATTATAAACAAATGGGATACATGTTGTTTCTCTGTACATGGCGTAAAGGCATACCATTTGTGTAATCATAAATTTACATAGGGTAATGTTGTTTGATTCATTCTGTTATTTTTTCCCTTCCCCCCTACCCCTCTTTTCCCTCTATACAGTCCTTCCTTCCTCCATTCTTGCCCCCCTCCCTAACCCTAACTCTAACCCTAAAACTAACCCCTCCCACCCCCCATAATGTGTCATCATCCACTTATTAGCGGTATCATTCGTCCTTTGGTTTTTTGAGATTGGCTTATCTCACTTAGCATGATATTCTCCAATTTCATCCATTTGCCTGCAAATGCCATAATTTTAACATTCTTTTTGGCTGAGTAATATTCCATTGTATATATATACCACAGTTTCTTTATCCACTCATCAACTGAAGGGCATCTAGGTTGGTTCCACAATCTGGCTATTGTTAACTGAGCAG
Organism: Sciurus carolinensis; assembly: GCF_902686445.1. Lineage (NCBI taxonomy): Eukaryota > Metazoa > Chordata > Mammalia > Rodentia > Sciuridae > Sciurus > Sciurus carolinensis. Next base: position 82,817,267 of record NC_062222.1, read on the forward strand.
CTATGAACATTGATGTGGCTGTATCTCTGTAATATGCTGATTTTAAGTCCTTTGGGTATACGCCAAGGAGTGGGATAGCTGGGTCAAATGGTGATTCCATTCCAAGTTTTCTAAGGAGTCTCCACACTGCTTTCCAGAGTGGCTGCACTAATTTGCAGCCCCACCAGCAATGTATGAGTGTTCCTTTCTCCCCACATCCTCGCCAACACCTGTTGTTGCTTGTATTCTTGATAATCGCCATTCTAATTGGGGTGAGATGGAATCTTAGGGTGGTTTTGATTTGCATTTCTCTTATTACTAGAGATGTTGAACATTTTTCCATATGTTTGTTGATTGCTTGTGTATCTTCTTCTGTGAAGTGTCTGTTCATTTCCTTAGCCCATTTGTTGATTGGATTATTTGCATTCTTGGTGTAGAGTTTTTTGAGTTCTTTATAGATTCTGGAGATTAGTGCTCTATCTGAAGTATGATTGGCAAAGATTTTCTCCCACTCTGTAGGCTCTTTCTTCGCATTGCTGATAGTTTCCTTTGCTGAGAGAAAGCTTTTTAGTTTGAATCTATCCCAGTTATTGATTCTTGCTTTTATTTCTTGTGCTATGGGAGTCCTGTTGAGGAAGTCTGGTCCTAAGCCGACATGTTGAAGCTCTGGACCTACTTTTTCTTCTATAAGATGCAGGGTCTCTGGTCTGATTCCGAGGTCCTTAATCCATTTTGAGTTTAGTTTCGTGCATGGTGAGAGATATGGGTTTAGTTTCATTCTGTTGCATATGGATTTCTAATTCTCCCAGCACCATTTATTGAAGAGGCTATCTTTTCTCCATTGCATATTTTTGGCCCCTTTGTCTAGTATGAGAAAATTGTATTTATTTGGGTTTGTGTCCGTGTCCTCTATTCTGTACCATTGATCCACCTTTCTATTTTGGTACCAATACCATGCCGTTTTTGTTACTATTGCTTTGTAGTAGAGTTGAAGTTCTGGTATTGCGATACCCCCTGCTTCACTCTTTCTGCCAAGGATTGCTTTAGCTATTCTGGGTTTTTTATTCTTCCAGATGAATTTCATAATTGCTTGCTCTATTTCTGTAAGGTACATCATTGGGATTTTAATTGGAATTGCATTGAATCTGTAGAGCACTTTTGGTAGTATGGCCATTTTGATAATATTAATTCTGCCTATCCAAGAACATGGGAAATCTTTCCATCTTCTAAGGTTTTCTTTAATTTCTTTCTTTAGTGTTCTGTAGTTCTCATTGTAGAGGTCTTTCACCTCTTTTGTGAGATTGATTCCCAAGTATTTTATTTTTTTTTGATGCTATTGTGAATGGGGTAGTTTTCCTAATTTCTCTTTCTGAAGATTCATCACTTATGTATAAAAATGCCTTAGATTTATGTGCATTGGAAAGTTACATCTTAAAAAACTTAAAATCATTCACTTTCATTCATTATTTGCATAATTCCTTGAGGTCCAAGAGAGGTTCCATGGGAAATGTTTCTTCATTTTATATAGGTGCAAAAGTAAGTAAATCAAGGGCATTTCCAACAACTCAAAATATGACTAATAGTCCTAACCCAGCTCACTGTATTTGTTTCTTATTTGCTTATTTAGGATTTTATTTTTATTTTTATGTCTTTAAAAATAAGTTTAATATATAAAAACATATCTCCTCTAATATTTATTTAAATCCATGGTTAGTTTACTCCGTTACTTTTGGACTTGTGGCAAGGCAGTAAGTAGATCACAGTGGGAGTACATGAAGGATGAAACTTATCTCATGGTAGCTGGGAGGCAAGGAGAGATAAATTGATAAGTAAATAAAATAAATAAATAATAAATGGAGAGAAGGGATCATGGTCCTGTTATCCCTTTCAGAGGTTTTCCCCCAGTGACCTACTCTCATCAAAGTAGGCCCCAACTCTTAAAGTTTCTACAATCTCTATATAATTCACAATCTACCTCTTAAAATTTCAATGATCTCCAAATAATATCACAACTGCGGGGGCAAGCCTTGAGCACATGGGTCCTTGGAGGACACTTCAGATCCAAACTATTAGACTTCGTTTGAGAAAGGACTACATGGCTATTTAGGTCCTTTGTCCATTTTTTAATTAGATATTTTCTGTTTGTTTGTGTTTTGGTATTGAGTTTTGGGAATTCCTTACATATTCTGAATATCAGTCCCTTGTCAGATGTATAATTTTGCTGTGTAGAATCTTCTTATTTTGATATAATTCCATTTTTCTATTCATCCTTTTGTTTTATATACTTTTTGGGTCTTGTTTGATATAATTCGTATGTCTATTTATGCTTTTGCTTTCTATGCTTTAGAAGTCTTGTCCAAAAAAAATCCCTGTATCCCTGTCATTTTCAATGGCCTAAAATATATTCCCTGTTTTCTTCTAAGTAGTTTCATAGTTTCTGGTATTATATTTAATTCTTTAATCCATTTTGAGTTTTTTTTTTAAACTGGTGAGAGATAAGGATCTATTTTCATTCTTCTACATGTGGATATCCAATATCCCAGTGTTCTTGATTGAAAAGACTGCCCTTTCTCCAAAGTGTGTTCTTTGCACCTTTGTTAAAAATTAGTAGACATATGGGTTTACTTCTAGGCTTTCTATTTAAATCCATTGCTCTCTGTGTCTATAGTCACACCAATATTATGCTGTTTTTATTTCTATGGCTTTGTAGTATATTTTGGTCACTTCTTGTAATGTTTCCTGCTTTGTTCTCTTTTGTTCAAGACTGTCTTTGCTATTTGGAGTATTTTTTGTTTCCATGTGAAATTTTGGAATTTTTTCCTACTTCTGTGAGGAATACCATTGGTATTTTTATGGGGATTACATTGAATCTGTAGACAACTTTGGGCATTTCCGCAATATTGATTCCTCTAATCCATGAATACAGGGTGTCTTCATTTGTATGTGTGTGTGTGTGTGTGTGTGTGTGTATGTGTGTGTCCTCTTCAGTTTCTTTTATCAATGTCTTTGTAGGTTTCATTTGTTTTTTGGGTTAAATTTAGTCCTACATATTTTTATTTTATTTTTTGGAGTTATTTTAAATAGAAGTGCTTTCTTGATTTCTTTTTCAGATAATTCACTGTTGGCATTTAGCAGTACTATTGCTCTTTGCATGTTGATTTTATATCCTGCAACTTTGTTCAATTGGTTTAATAGTTCTAATAGCTTTTTGGTGGAGTCTACATATAAGATCTTTGTAAACAGTGGCAGTTTAAATTTCTCCTTTCCAATTTGGATGCCCTTTATTTCTTTCTCCTTCCTCACTACCCTGGCTAGGACTTCCAGGACTAGGTTAAATCAAAGTGGTTGGGCATCCTTGTCTTATTCCAGATGTTAGAGGAAATGGTTTCACATTTTCCAGTATTTCGTATGATGTTAGCTGTGGACTTGTTATAAGCAGCCTTTATCATGTTGACAGTTGTACCTTCCAACTTAATTTCTTCAGAGTTTTTTCATGAAAGGATGTTGATTTTTCTCACACACTTTTCGGCATCTATTGAGATGATCATGTTTGTTTGTTTTTATCCTTCATTCATGCTGATATCATTTTTATTGGTTGTGTATTTTGAACCATTCTTGCATCCCTGGGATGAATCCCACTTGATCATATGGGATAATCTTTTTAATGTGCTGTTTTAATTTGCTAGTATTTCTGTTGAGGATTTTTGCCTCTATGTTTATGAAGAATATCAGCCTTTAGCTTTCTTTTTGCTGTATTCAATTTTAAATTTATCCCTTTATTCCTCTGTAGTTTCTTCTTCAGTCATTTCTCAGATTTTTCATTTTGTTCCTGCATTTTTTTCTCCTTTTGTTTCTTTTGGAAAGGTTTGCATCTCTCTGCCTTTCCTGTAGATAAGTTTACTTTAGGACTTTGTATCTTTCACTTATATCTTAATAATACACATTGAACTACAACTATTGAATTCACTTGACCTTGATGGGTTTTTTTGTTTTTGTTTTGCTATTGTGTATGGAGTGATAACCCCTTGAGGTTTTAAAAAAACGTCTTATATGAACATGTATTAATTGTACATACCAATGGGGTGTGATGTTTTCATACATACAAACCCTGAATTTAAAAATTTACAGACTTAGATGTTTCCTATCCAGATGTGAGAAACTTCTCTTCAGTTGAGATTACCTGATGAGGCATAATTTTATCCACCTGACAATTCTTAACCAATATGAAAACATATTGGTTCAGTTACTTTCCCTAGATTATTTAGTAAATTAATGCTGCTGTACTGATGCAATTAAAAGAAATAGCCTAAATAGAAGATAAAATTTTATAGTGATTTTGAAGGATAAGAAGGTACATAATTCATTGTTTATTGTTTTAGGTTCTATTATACAAGCTGATTAAGATTGCTGTTTTAAAACAAGCAGATCAACTGAAAACTGGATAGTTTATGCTGTAGTTCAGAGCAGTGTACTGTGAGTGTACAACCAAAAACAACTGTTTCAAGATCTTCCCAAGTGCTTCTGGAGATAGAGTCTAGGGCCCCACTTCAAACTTAGCTCAATAAAGCGGGTGCAGACCCTAAAAATTAAGCAGTTCTTATGCACACAAATGTGTTGTACAGAAACTATTTCTTTTGTGTTATTGGTTCTTTTCTCCCTCAGTGTTAGCTAGAATGACAGCTGGTTTTATTTAAAAACCTATAAAGTACACTGTAGGAGCATCTAGCATACATAAATACCAAAGTAGTTTATATCATGTCAAGAGTGTGGAGGGGAAGCCTTTTGAAGAATGATCTCATAGGCATCTTTGGCAAAAATCTGGCACATGTTCTGTGTATGCTAGTGAGGCTTACATAAACCAGACATTCCACCCCCTAGGAAGTAAATTTTCTGGATTGATTTATAGTGTTTTGGTTATCAAATCACTGTTTTGGGAGGAAGGAAGGCACTCATGTAGGAGGTTGCATAAATCATGTTTCCTCAATTTAGATTGATACATTGTCTTTCTGGGAGGTTTATGATGTCCTACAGAGTTTCATATTTCTTTGTTCATGTGTCTAACAAAGGCATTGGCATGTGAGATAATAGATTTATATTTAAATCTTTTTAATTTTTTTTGTCTTGATCTATAGTAGGCTTAGGGAAAGTTCTCAAATCTTAATTCATAGCCCAGTGAGTTTTTATGAATATAATAATGATGCATGTTAAATTATAGAATTTAATGCTAAAAGCTTATGTTGTACCCATTTACTTACCAAAGGTAATCACTGTTCGGAATTCTATCAACGTAGTATAATTTGATCTTTTTTAATCTGGCCACTTAACATTATATCTAGGCAGTCTGTCTATGTTGTTCCATGTAGTAGCATTTTGTTATTTGTTTATTGCTTTATGAAAATACACTATAATTTATTCATCCAACTTATTTCCCATTTTTAGCTATTATAAATAGCTTTGAGTATTCTTGTACATGCATTATGGTAGGTTTACATGTGCACCTGTTTCTGTTTGGTTTTCACATAGGGAATAGCATTGATGTATCATAGTATGCATATATATTATCTATACTACATTTAGTATAATTATACTTAATATATATATATATATTCAATTTAGTATATCATTTCAAATGGTTCGAAAAGATAATGTGCCTGTGTGCATTCCCATCTGCAGTGTATGCAGGTTCTCATTGATCCCTAGCCTATTTAATGCTTGGTATTGTCAATTTTTATTTTCCAATATTAGCCATTATAATGGACATGTTTTATTTGGCTTTAATTTTATTTTCTCTGGTTTCTAAACATGTTTAAAAGTTTTATTTATACATATTGGCTATTAGAATGTGATTTTTGTAAAGGATACATCTAAGAACATTTTTAAAAAATTGGAATGTCCATCTTGTACTTATTGTTTGTTAGGGGTATTTTATACATTGTGGATAATATTTTCTCATTATATGTGAGAAATTTTCTCATCACGTGTGACTGTTTTCTCCAACTCTATGGCTCAGTTATGTTTGAATAATAATGTTTATAGTTTTCATTGTAGGGATCTAGCACAACTTTCTTAGATTTTTTTAAAAGAATTTTTAATACTTTTAAATAGTATTGTTTTTCTCATTGCTTATAAATTTTATTTTTCATTACTTTACACTAACATAAAATACAAGCAATTTATTATGTTGGTTTTGTATTCAGGGTCAGGTTTTAATTCATTTATTAATTATAAAAGCTGATCTGTAAACTCAGATTTTCTATACAAACAATGTCATCAGGAAATAGTAACTGTTTATTTCTTCCTTAAAATCATAATTCACTTTTTCTAAAATGTTTTCTTGTTTTCCCCTCTGTGCATGTCTTCAAATGCCTGAAAGCACTGAGTATTGATTTGAGGGTTATATGTAAAGTTTAGTGATCAGGTGGATTTACAGAGCATTCGTGAATAATGAGGAGTAACTGATATATACAGACAGATATAGATCATGTACCTGTGTGCATTCCTACTTGCAGTATATGAGGGTTTCGGTTGATCCATATCCTATTTAGTGCACAATTGGAACCCTCATATGCTCGAGTTGGAATGCACATAGGTACATGATCTTATATATATGAAAAATATATATATATATATATAATATAGGTTGACTATCCCTTATACAAAATATTTGGAACCAAAGGTGTTTTAGATTTTAGAATATTTGCAACTTTCTTAATAAATAGTTCCAAACGCTAATCTGAAAATCTAATATCCAAAATGCTCCAAAATTTTCAGATTTTTCATTAATTTAGATTTCACATTTTCTGATTAGGGAGACTTAACCTATATAATAGTGTGTGCCTCTGCGTATACTGTAAGAGGTAATTTATTTAACTTGGAATAGTTCAGGAAGTTTATAGGAGTATTCCTACACTTGGATGTATAAATTGTCTCCAGATTTTCTTCAGTAATATCACTTTCTTTACTGCTATAAATCATTGAATACAATTATTTTTTGTTTTTATTCATTCGCTTTTCCCACGTTGACACATTATGATCATTTATATCTACATTTCTCTAAACCCAAAACATTTGATTACTCATTTATTTATTTAATAAGGATTTATTGATCTCTTACTGAGTTTTAGGCTCACTGGAGTACTTTTGAAGCACATTTTCCACCTTTTCTTTTTTTGGAAATGCATTCAGTCATTAATTATCAGAATTTTTTAAATAACATGTATTCTGCAGTCAAGAACATTTATTTATGTCTCCCTGTTTGTAGTGCCATAGAATCAGTAAAATGGAGAGTCAGATAAAAGTGCATTTCTCACATATCATAGACCCTTATATGAGTGTAATTGTGCTAACAAATATTATATAATACATACCTAGCTTTTAGCCATCTTATAGGAAAATATGTGCTGTTGTGAGTTTTATTAACTGTGGTTATTGTTTGCTCTATCAAGAACTTACTCTGATGTCTTTTGAACAAGAGAAGAAATACAACAGGGGAATTTACCCTTGAACACTTTTTGGAACAGTAAAGACTTTAATAGAAAGTGCTCTGGGATTGCTGATTGGAGTTAGATGAGGTGATATGAGGTGACATAAGCTGGTCTTTTGGAACAGGGAAGACTGAATATTTCCTTTGAAGACTTTTTTGACATATTCTTTCATTCAGGCAAACAACTTTGTGGGTTAATGAAGTGAGTAAAATGGCAAAAATGAGCAGACTATATAATGAAAAATAATTAGATTAACTATTCTAAGGGAAAAAAAACAAGGATATAATAGGAGATATATTTTTATGTAGTTAAATGTTTGGCCGATGCCAAGAAGTTTAGACTTAATGAAGACAGAAAATCTTCACTACCAAAAGGTCTTGGAGTAACATTTAAAGAAGATTATTTAAGCAGCCCAGGGCAGGATAGGTGTAGAAGACAAATAATGGAGAAAGAGAAGACACAGTTCAGTATATAAACCTGAAATATGATATAATAGACAAAAATGCAGATAGAATGACAAGTCTAAGAATATCATGTATCAACAGTTATCAGATTTGGTAATGGTCTGATGAGGCAAGCAAAGTAAAAATGATCTCAGAGTTTTAAATGCCTAAAAAGTAGTAAAAGAATATTGTTGAAGTCATTCTGTTGAGATAAATTAATGCTTTAAGAAAAATGATGACAAGACATTGGAATATTGATGTAGAAATGACCTGTTAGTCATGATAATAAATTGCATTAAATTCTATGACTGAATGATTTGTCCAAGGGACTATTTGTAAAACCCAAGAAAGGTCTTGGGTGATTCTCACAACTGATGAAGAGAACAGGGTCCCTCAAAGAACCACCTAAAGAACAATCTAGAAAGCTAAGTGGAGCAAAATGTATTCTAGAGTTGAAAGATTGTATCAGTAAAGAAAATGTGTGATGGATCACTCTGTTGAGGAAAGCAAAATGGGCTAAAAAAGGAGAGTGTGGTTTAGAAGAAAGGAAAGGAAACCTTGATTTGGCTCAGGCCAGTCTCTGTAAAGAAACTGCTCTACTAACTAAATCCTTGAATGGAGAGAAGTAGAGAGGGAGATCTAAAGATTAGGAATGAAGTGTATTAACTTGTAAACCAGACAGAGATACAGTGAACCTGTGGAATGTTTTATCTAAACAAGTGCTTGGAATAGCTCAGGGAGTTAACAAAATTGTTACTTGAGAGCACCTGGCACATAGTAGGTGCTCAGTAAACGTTTGGTATATGGATGAGTGGAACCGTATCCTTGCCTCATACACATTCTATACCTTTTGGTACTTTTTCTGAACACTAAAAGTATATTAATAGTTGATCTTAGTAAAGCAGTTGTATGGAAAATAAGCTAGCTACCAGATTATAAATTGTTCCTGAGAGATTTAGGAGAGAAAAATAGAGATATTAAGCAAACTCTACAAAGGTAAAGAATCACAAAAGTAGAATTCTAGAGGTAGGAGGGTTTACTGACTAGCCCATTCCTCTTATTGCATGGTGTGGATTTGAGGCCCATTTATGTTAAATAATGTACCATGTATATGTCAAGATTCAGTTCCAGGAAATTGAAACCACACAAGCTATTTTAAGCATGAAAGGATTTAATATGAAGAATGAGGTGAACATTAAATTTTTTAAAGACTTTGAGGAGTGCCCACTAGTTCTCTCCAGGACCAGTTCCCAGAAGGATATAACAGATTGGCCCACCCGACAGCTGTTAATGCTGCTGAAGCCAGGGAAGGGGACCTCTGAACCTGTTGACTTCAACAACTTGCCATCAAAGATTTTTATCCAAGGATGGCAAACCAGTATTACTGCTGCCAAGCCTTCCTTTCAGCATCCATGTGTGCAGCAACCAGAACTTGGACCCTGATACAGGAAACCCTCATCTCCACAATGACACCACAATCACATTGCCACTTCTGATTTCCAAGGCACACCTGAGTTCATCTGTGCAATTGAACCAGTTTCTCTAACCACAAGCCCATTGGGGAATGTAGTTACAGCTCCTGCAGGAATGTACATAAGGAGGTAAATGACAAATGACAAATAACCATATTTACCGTATTCACCACTCCAGTTTCCACAACTAAGAAAGAACATGAAGAACAAGGAAGTCCCCTTTTTTTAAAGTCTTTTACATTTTATTATTTAAAGAAGCTTCACTTTTTTCAATTTACCTTTCTGACTCTGCCTGTGCCTTCAACACCTTTCTGTTTCTCAATAAGGAAAGCACACTTGATCCTGTCACAGACACATATAGCACACATGGAATCATGATAGGCCCCCCGTCCTGTTTTTCAATTTTAGACAATCTCGTAAGAACTTCAGGTCTCACAGCACAAACTCCTCAAAGTCTGCCTGGATGCATATCACATGCAGATTGTGGTGCTTTCTCAACCATCTTGACATAAAGGTAAACAATTCTATTGCCAGAGTTTGGGACAACCTAGTTTTGTTAGAGGCTGTGTTGTAGAAAAGCCTCTGATGATAGTCAAATGCTGGACCATTGTGAATGCCTCTAGATGCCATCCCCAGAAGAGGAAAGTGCTCACCAAGTTCAAAGGTTAAATGTGCATCTGGAAGTCCTTTTACTGTAGTCTCTTTGCTGTCATTGAAGACAAGTACACAAAAAAGAATTATATATTTGGGTTTTCCCATCTGATGTTCAAAGAAAAAAAATGATTGACTTTAAAACTTTTTTATTTGATGCATTATAATTATGCACAATAGTGGGATTCATTAAGCCATATTTGTACATAAAGCAAACATAACTTGATAAATCTCATACCTTAGTACTTACTGACTTTGGTGATAGTGATTGGTAAAATATTTCCATGACATCCATGTTAATTTATCAAATATGGCATTCCTTAATTTCAGTTAAACATTCAAATATTTATGTTTCTCGCACTAAAACTGCAAATGACCTTTAAATCTAAAAAGTTGAATTTAGATATAATAGGATCCACTGCACCATGAATCATTATTGTGCCACTTTCCTAATTTATCACAAGATAATTATTTTTTGTGTGAGTGATTTCATCCTGATCCTATTGATTTTAAGAGATGGCCCACAATGAACCCTGATAAAATCTTTTTTGTCTTCACGTTTGTAAGCTTTCTTAAATTTCATGCTGATATTCTATCCTTTAAATGTGATTTTTCAAAACCTAATTCCCTAAAAAACTCACAGAAAAGCATATTTACTGATAATTCACAGAATATGTTTTGCTCTAAGTTCTTCAGTCTGTAAGGCAACATCAATGTTTGCTAAGATTTTAACTTTTTGAACTCCTTCCATGTTTGTGCTAAGTAACAAGCAGGTTTTTTTGTGTGTGTGTGAGGTTTTTTTGCTACTCTTAGAAGATATTTTTCTGTAAACACATTTACAGTGCCTTTTGAATTAGATTGCTTTTAATGAACAAAGAAGTTCACATTTTATAAGAAAGCTGAAAATATATATATATGTATATGTGTGTGTGCGCATTAGATACATAGATAGATAGTATATTTTGGGATGAATTACTAATACTGCAACCTTAACTTTTCTCCCACTATGTTGCATGTTCAAGGAGAATTAACATCTCACAAAAGTATAATTTTTATTGTAAGAATATTATCAGGGTTTACTGAAATTTTCATTACTACCCAACTTCTACAAGCCTGATTAAATGTGTTCAGAGAGTAACTTATGGAAAACTAAATGGCTATTAAAAATTCTTAGTCATGTTACTGATGCAAAAAGAATGCAAAAGTTTCTAAGCCACTAAATTTTCATAGCCAAACCAAATTAAGTGAACTTCTGTTCTGGCCAAGATAGAAAAACAGAGACTAGATTTACCATCCTGCCTTAAATAACTGGAGATGGATAAATGTATGAAACAACAGTTTGCAAGACACTGGATATCAGGAAATGAATGATAGTGATCCTGAGAAATGAGGAAAAAATGAGGTGACCCTCAGCACTAACTTACCTTACTCAGAGTTTTCAGTCTGATTCTCAGGGAAAGGGAGCGCAAATGGAAGCAGACAAATTCCCAGAATTAAGAAACCTCAGTTGAGAGTCATGAGAGATGAAGTTGAGGTCAGAGTTCATAGGACTGAGAATAGGAGAAAAGAAATACACAGCAATAGAACCATGAAAATCTGTGGAGGGTCCTCACTAGTAGTTAGCTGAACCCTGATCAGGGCATGCATGTGAGAAAATTATGAAAAGCTTTGGAAAGAGTCACCTAAAAGGATTAGAGGTAACAGTAGCTGGTGTTTCTGTGGAGTTGGGAACAGTACTTGTTCCCATTGACCAGACTGCAGTATTTCAAAATTCACACAGTACTGGAGAGCAGACAGAGGCTTTCTTGCCTCAGTAATGGTGAATAATTGGCTCTAAATTAATGCTGCTCTGACCCTGTCTAATAAATCTTAAACATAAGACCTCAAAGGAACAAACTGTTTTTAAATAATTTAACTATATCAAGAAAAAACTCAAGAATGTCTATAGGAATACAAATACATCCAGCAGCCAAAAAAGATAAAATTCATGATGTCAGACCTCTAATCACAAATTACCAAGTATGCAAAGAAGCAGGAAAATGCAGCCCATAATGATGAGGAAAAGACTCAGTCAAAACTGACCCAGAAATGTTAGAATTAGCAAATAAAAACATTAAAACAACTATTGAAGCTGAATTTCATATATTTAGAATAATATCTTTTATTTTTGCTTTATATCTATCCCCAAATCATACAGTTGAATGACAGCAGAAATGAAACTAGAGCTCATTTCTTCTTGTATTATTTTTGTATTGCTGCCTAATAAATTACCACAAACTTCATGATTTAAAGCAATATTCATTTACTAGCCTGTAGTTCTATAGGTCAGAAGTCCAAGGTGGCCGAACTGGTTCTATGCTTTGGAGATCACAAGAACACAATAAAGGTGCTAGTCAAGTTGAAGTCCTATCTGGAAGCTCCGGGAAGGAATCCTCTTTAAGAATCTTTCAGGATGTTGGCAGAATCCACATCCTCATTTTTATAGGCCCAGGGTCCCCATGTCTTTTCTGGTTGTTGGTTAGGTTTCACTGTTAGCAAGTAGAAGCCTCTCTCTGGTCCTACATACTCCCTCTAGCTTCAGAAACAACAATGGTACCTCAAATTTTTGTAGTTCACATTTCTGACTTTCCTATATGCCACCAGTTAGAGAAAGCCCTCTGCTCTTATAATGACTCAAGCTAAATCGGGCCCACCAGGATAATCCTCTTTTATGGTCAGTTGGACCAAATAACAATCTCATCATAGAAATGATAGCTTACCATGTTCACAGGATCTGAAGATTAAAATAGGGTATCTTTGTGACGTCACTATAGAAAGTGTTCACTATATTCCTGAACCTATTGTGATTTTCCTGGTGTTATAACATGCACTCTCTTTCTGAAAGATCTATAATATAAACCAAATATATTCAACTTACTCATCAGCTTTTCATTTTTACAACAAAATACCAGAGGTAGACCACTCAAAAAACAAAAAAGGTCTATTAATTCACAGTTTGGGAAGTTCAGGGCATAGCTCCTGTATTGACCCTATTATGACAAGGACCTTGGTAGTGGTTGTAACAATGTGTTGGAGCAGGAGATTGTATCCTGATACAGAAAGCGGGAAAGACTGGTTCAATGGAGGACACACCTCCATTGACTTATCACTAAGCCTCTCCTCTTAAAGTTTCTACACAGTCTTTCACCACCACACCAGGGACCAAGTTTCTAATGCATGGACCCTTGGGGACAAACTATATCCAAACCATAGCACTAACTGTATCTAAAAAATTGACATAGATCTCATGCTAATGTCACTTTGATATTCATGTGACTCACTTTACAAGGTCTGTGACTATTTCTGTATTATTTTGAACATCTTACCCAAAGTAGTACTTCCCACACTTTGTCCCTCTTGCTCCATTCATCCCAGTTTATTCTTCTTACCCTATGTCACAGTTCTTCTCATGGGAATGTAGGTTTTCTGAGGACAAAGATCACATTTGTCTATCCATTTCAGGACTCTCAGTGCTTGTATCAGTACCAGGGAAAATACCCAGTTTCTTTAAATATTTATCCAAAAGAATAAATATAAAATATTCATGTAGTTTGCCTATACTGACTTGTTTAAATTTTTGCCAATCATTCCATATGCCTTTGGAGAAAATTTTGGTATGCTCATGTAGAATTTGTGGAAAACTTTGAGGTGAGGATTTTTTTTTTTTCTTTAATAAAGTAGCATAAAAGCTGCAAAATGGATCCTGTCTTTGTTCTATGCAGCGAAGCCTGTTTAGAAAACCTTAACTTCTAGCAATCTAAGATAAGTAGAATGTAATCTGGTAAATTGGGCATGGTAACCTCTCCTTCTACCCTTCCATTATCTCTTTGATTTAGTAGAACTCACCTACAGAAGCCGTAAATAAGAAGGACTGTACTTTCAGTAAGAAGCAGTGAACCATTTATTAAAATGCTATTAAATGTATAGAGTAGCAAAATGTGAAAATTAAAATTACTGTTCTGTCTGAAAAATTAACCTTGTGACTTTTTCAGTTGGAAAAAGAACAAAAGAAAATAGGGATTGGATCACTAGTAATGAAGTCTTTAATTTAAAATGAAATAAAGTAAGTTAAAGGATAAAACAGAATATAGAGTCCCTTCCAAAAGACTGTGTAGCCCCAGAATGGTTTACTGAAGGAGGCTGGGCAGGAAAGTGGGGACTACGGATGACTGCAGCAAGAATGACCAAGAGAGGCTTATTCACAGAGTTTCATGTGTCAGGAATTCCCATCAAACTGTCTTTATCAAAGAGGGAAAAAAGCAGTAAAAGAAGAAAATGAAGTGTTAGTAGTTTATTGGTTCATGAAACTAAAAAGACTAAAGGAGTAAAATGGGGAAGTGAGATCAATAGAATAAATCCCACTAACTATATCACCTACTTGGAGAAAGATAATTCCCCCATACTTGAAGTTGCTGGATTTTACAAATTTAATTTATCATTTAAATTTGAATCTCAGGTAAATAATGAATAAGTGTCTAGTATGTTCCATGTAATATTCAGGACATAAATAATACTAAAACAACGTTATTTATCATAAATTTGAACTTAACAAGGACTGTTGTCTTTTACTGACAACCTTGCCCACACCCAAACATTTCAGTAATTTATTCAAGAAATGGTTGTAGCAGGGCTGAGCAAGCAATAGTCATAGGAATAAACCAGAGTGTGAATGAAGGACTGTATCTTCCTAAAAATACCGAGAAGCCTAAAGACTGAGAAATGATTCTAGGGAAACAGATTACACTAGGAGAAATTAAACACAAAATTAACTCATGAAAACTAAGAATAAGAGACCAGTAGAAGAGTATTACCAGGAGATGAGGGAAGAGCAAGATCTGAAAGAATTCGACAAGGTGGCTTGCCTGTAAAGCATCCATTTCCTCTTCTACTTTCATCCTAAGCCCCTATCCTTCATCCTTTTAAATAGAACCTTCCACTTCTAAATCTGTGCTTCCAAGGAGGCTGGCCTCAGGTGCAGTGATTGATTTCCAGTTTGTCTACGACAGACATGGGGTTCCATTCTTCTCATCTGCAGATGAGTTTTACTTAATATTATAATTAAATACTAGTCACTGAGACATGCAATGAAACATGCCACAGGGCTGGGCATGGTGGCACATGCCTGTAATCCCATTGGATCAGGGAGACTGAGGCAGGAGGATCTCGAGTTAAAAGCCAGCCTCAGCAACGGCAAGGTGCCAAGCAACTCAGTGAGACCCTGTCTCTAAATAAAATACAAAATAGAGCTGGGGATGTGGCTCAGTGGTTGAGTATCCCTGAGTTCAATCCCCAGGAACAACAACAACAACAACAAAAAAAAAAAAAAAAAAAACCCAAAGGACTTCCAGGAAAGGTTCTTACCTGTTCCTAAGATGAAATGCAGGAAGATGCAATCTTTTGTCCCTGACTATGGTATGAGAATTGGTACAGCCATATTGAAAAAAATCAAAGAAGCTAATATGAAGTCAAAGTTTGTACACCAAGAACGGCAAGATATGGAATGATAAATGGAACTGGATCCTTAATGCTTTAAATGGTGGTGTTCATTTGTTTTGTTTTTTGTTTTAATTTGAAACAAAAAAACATTCTGACATGTAGAAGGTTCTTATTCAGAACTAGAATTTCTATTTTGAACATAAAGTTACTTTTAAATTTTGTTTGCTAATGATCACAAAGCATGAAAACTTTTTTTTTTTTTAATTTAAAGGGTAGAATTTCTGTTTTAAAATGCTACACTAAATGTATTTAGTGAAAACCAAAGAAAACATATGCATTTTAAAATTAGGACTTTTGGGGAAAAGAAATCACGGAAACTAGTATTCATTAAATGGTAATATCTTTTTTTTTCTTTTAAGCAGCAGTTAACTTAGTCAAATTTCTGAATTGACATCATAAATTGGCCTGAATATAGTTCTTTGAACTATTATTATGGAATTTCCCAGTTGGTGAAGGACACAGCTGCTTTTCACAGAAACATTTTATATCTTGGTAGAATATTGCCCTCATATATTTGGAGATAATGTTACTATGTCCTATTAGAATGAATAACTTTAATTTGAATTAAAAAAAAAAGTTAATGGAAAAATCACTGTCAGATGATACCAACAGGTTCCCACAATTATTTAAGTGCTCTGTGCTTCTGATGTTAGCAGGGAACATTTGTTAGATTTTGCATCTATTTTTAGCTCTGATCATAGGGTCTCCACCTACTCTTTGGAAAATCCGGCTTGTGGTATTTCAGTGACTTCATTTTCATAACAGTATTCTGTTCATGAGGAATGCCAGTTTTCTACATATAGACTCATTCTGTATTTATTGTTAAAGAAAGGTGATATGATTCATTTTGATGATGGGAATCTTGGTTATTTACTTATAACACAAAAATCAACTTAAATTTCTATACAGATAGGGGTACAAGAGGAATGTAGTCAACAAAATTAAATGTTGTCAATGAAACATGTTAGGACATGTTTCACTGACATATAAAAGAAAATCCATCAGAATGGTGGCCTAAACATGATACAAGTGGCACCCCTCATGTGTTAACTAAATCCGAAACTAGATTATCCAGGGCTGTATGATAGCCCACATCATGGGGCAATCAGACTCCTCCCTCATTGCCACTCCACATACCTGTACATGCCTTGATTCTAAGGCCACCTCCTAGGGCTCTTAATGAGGTGTCTGTGCTCCAGGCAGTAGGAAAGAATACTGAACAGAGGAGCCAAGGGGTGTACCTCCAGGGAAGAATGGGCTTCTGTGAGGGGCCTTTGTAGAAGTCTTCTGTAGAAGCCCGTATGAGCCCCCATCTAAGTCACAAAATATAAGTAATGCCTCTGTTTAGATTTTACTGGCTTAGTCTTGGTCACATGTAATCCTTAATCCCAAGGAAGACTGGGAGTGCCTTTTAGGTGGGTTTATTAAAAACTGCTTATTCAAAAGCTCCATACTTCTCTCTCAGTCTCTATCACAGTAGGCTTAAGATTGCCTCCCAACCCCATATGCATTTGTATCAGATTCAAAACTCCCTCAGAACTTAAACCTTTCCATTTTACCTTTGCTTCCTGCCCTTTTTCAGACTATAGGACTTTTTTTTTTTTTCCCCCTTGGGCTGGGGGATAATTTTACCATTCTGATACTTTGATTTCCTGTAAATATGATTAGATATAACAACAGACCATATTCCATCCTAAAAATATTTTAGGCCCAAGGGCTCATAATCAGCCAAGCAAGCTATATTTTACTTTATCTGTTTGCATTAACACTGATCATTCATATTTAATACTAAATATTTTTATTGTGACCTAACTGGTCACCTATATACTTCCTTAAAATTCATTCCAATAAAATAGGAACAAAATTCTTCTTTTTCTGAAAATTCATATATAGCAATTGGAAAACAAAAGAATACAGTCAAAATGTTTCCAAAATATTAATTAATGCTTATCAGCAACTCCTAAGTTTTCAAAATTACATTTTTTTCCCAAAAAGTTGGAAAAAAAAAAAAAAAAAGAAACTCACTCTAAGAATTAAGACAGATTGCCTTTGATATGTCAGAGAACCTTAGAAAGTACTCTAGGCATCACTTTTCAGGATGAAGCCTAGGAATAGTAGTACTACTACTTATCACAGGGTTTGACTTCTCTTCTCTTGGAATGCTTTACACATTTTTGGAGACTCTTCCTAACTTAAATTTCCCTGATTTCCTACATCAGTCACTCTGCTTCCCACCTCAACCAGCCCCATTCAAGTGGCCTTAGCACCTAGATGACTGAATGCCAATAAGTTGCCACCAGAGGTCTGTAATTTTTGATACCAAATATAAAGTGTCACTCTGCTTTCTCTTCTTGAATTTGCCTATGGCCTGTGTAATTTTTATCAGTTCTTTAAGCAGGAAACACCTTAGCAAGAGCATGATTAGCATGATATTCACCCTTAATTATTTCTATTCCTATATCTTATGGGGGAGGCAGAGATAATGGTAGGATTAAATATAGAGACATCCAAGATTTTGTCACAGAGTACATCATATTTTAAACTGTGAAACTTTAGAAAGGTGCTCTGTTACTAACAGTGTGTTCTAGTACCCTGAACAAATCTGCCTAACCTAGCAATTGTTAAAGTGATCCAAGCATATACAATCGTTCAGCTCCATTTTAAATATAAATTGAATACAACCTTGTGATTCTCAGGGTTAGCACCTGCAAAGGTGTGGAGTGGTTCTTCGCCTTTTCAGGTCTATATGTGCTGTTTTCACTCTGTGTGGAATGAGGATTAGGGCTGTCCATAAGCCAGCCCTTTCCAATGCTGTGTTGGCCTTTTAAACCCCTCAGTAAGCCTCTAATATTGGGCTTAATCCTGATCTGAACTGAAAATAAATATTCTACCTTCTTTTTTCTTTGTATCTCCTTTGTGCTCTGCAGCAGATATCATCACCCACATGCTTTCTGAGGTTACTAACCAATTCAGATTTTCCTTACTGACTCCAGATTTAATTCTCACCTTTATTTTAAAGTAACTGTGACAATATGATTTATGACATGTAAAATAATTTTTTAATGATGGCTTTTCTTAAAGGGAAAATCATTATCATCATAAATAGTATAAGTAAATATGAATTTTAGAATATTTTATGTGTAAGCACTATGTATAGTGTTTTTACACTATACATATATTATACTTCTATTATCTCAGGAACTCTAGAAAAAAATAGGTGTTGTTATCCCATTTTACAGAAGTGGAGACTGCAAGTCAAAAAGATTAGCCATCTTAAGTAAAATTATTTTCTTAGGATGTGACATTATCAATATTTGAAGCTAGGTATGTCTGATTAGAAGACCCATGCTACTCATCACTTGACCATCACACTACAAAGGAGACATAGTAAGACAGACTCATTATAAATGAAGACATTTCATGACCTGAAAACTGCCTATACTTATAATGATGTGTAGAAGTTAAAAGTGCCAAAAGTTATTGCACTGACTTTCTTTGAAATGTTTGACACTCCCCACTTTAGGAATCATGGAAAAGGATATTGAAGAACACAAGGGAAAATAAGGGCAAAAGTCTTGTTTGGTTTAACAAGGCTCCTATTATAGTTTGGATATGAGATGTCCCCCAAAAGCTTCTGTGTTAATGTGGGAATGTTTGGAGGTAAAATGACTAAATTGTAAAAGCCGTAACCTAATTAGTTTATCCTGGTTTGAATGAACTAGGTGGTGGCAGATGGGGTGTGACTGATGAGGTGGGTCGTGGGGGTATGCTCTGGAAGGGTGCATCTTCTCTGTGTCCCCTTCCCCCTCCTCTCTCTTTTCCTGCCTCTCCCTTTGCTTCCTGAACTCTCTATGAATGGAGCAGCTTTCCTCCACTGGACCCCTGCCCCATGATGTTCTGCTTTACTTAGGCCCAGAGCAATGGAGTTGGCCATCTATGGACTGAAACCGCAAGCCCCAAATAAACTTTTCCTTCCCTAAGTTGTTCTTGTCAGGTATTTTGGTCTCAGAAACTCAAAAGTAGATTAACACAGCTCCCTTCTTCTCAGGTTCCTTTTGCAACAACTACAGCAACAACAAAGATTCTTTTCTCACCTAGTAAGGGGCTGATGCAAAGGCCAGACTCAAAAAGGGTGTTTGAGCAGAATGAACTGTCTTTCTGAAATAAGTGTTCAGCCTTCTTCATTCATGCATCAGGCTTAATGATATGATGACATTGCTAGTATAATTCCATTGGATGCTGTATCTGACAGTTCTGCCCAAATGAGCCAGTTTTAGAACTGAGAGCTCATGTATGAATTTCCTATTTGTCCACTAGCTCTTACAACCTCTCACATTCTCAAGTGTGTGAAAAGACTTCAGGTTAAATAGTAAAGCTGTTTGCAGGTGTAGACTCAGTGTGGGTTTGCAGCTCTTGAAAAACAACTTTTGAGGAAAGCCTCTGTTTGATGTGGATGGCTGTGGAGTTATTTATATATTGTAGAACCAATGTGAGTCCATGGTAAAAAGAAAGTTCCCAGCTAATGAGCTGGAAGCTGGACTCAGGTCAAAGTGAAGAACAGCATAGTGTTCAAACCCACCTAAGTCAAATGCAAAGCCTGTGCTTGTACTCAGATCCCTGGGGTTGGTCTCTATATATTTTCTAAAGGTTAAAAGGGTGTGAGTGGGATCTACTTCCACTAGTTTAATCCCATGTGGCTAAAGCTTGGTCATCAATCTTCCAGGCCAAGAGAGACATTTTTCTCCCCCTCGGCTTTACTAAAACCACAGAGGTGGAAAGGAAAATACCTATTCATTAATGTCAGATGCCGATTCAAATGGCTTACAGGGTCAGTACAGCATTAAATAAACCTCCTTATAAAGCATGAGTCAGAGTTGGTTCTGTCAAGCTTGTTTTAGACATCAAGGCAGTTCATGAAATAAATTCTGAATTTTATGTATTTGAAATAGAGATGAATATACTTTCAGGTTTTTATACCAACAGTTTTAAACAGTATCTTTAATTTTAGTATCCAATTGATATTTTATTTTTTAATACATCAAAACATTCTTCACCCAAAATAAACTCATCTGAAGGCAACTAATTGAGGTCATTAAAATCTGAGAATTTCTCTCATTCTTTCTCACATTTGTGTGTGTGTCTATGTCTACATATGAAATGTCCATTTGGAAAGTGAAAATAATTATAGCCCTTGAACTACATGAAAGAAAAAACTGTTTATAATTTTATTTGCCTTGGATATGGGTCATTTTCTGACTGACTTGCTTTGGTATCTCACAGATTCAGATATAGAACAACTGAAATTACCTGCCATCTAACTGATGGCAATACGGAGGTGGAGAACTGTAGTATCAAGTGTTTATAACTTATATATCCAGCCACTTTTTCCCTGCAGCGTTCACTAGTCAACCATACTCAGAAGAAACAAAGTACTACATGGTGAACAGTAATCATATCGTGAGATGTGGTTGTGTTGCCATGCCATAATTTCATTTTTAAATTATGGCTACTGAAAAGAGGAATTGTTTAAATTTATGTGGTACAGAGGCTGTACTCCATGATTATTGTACCTTAGATCAACTACTGTAAACATACTGACACACACTTTTTATTTATAATCTCCATTAATGTAATGATGACATAATCAGACTGCTCTGTACACTAGCTTTGCTGGGAACTGAGATACAGCTGGAAAAAGACTCACCACTCTTACCCTTATGGACTCTTCAGTCTGGCGTGGCTCTCTCTCTCTGGACAGTATTATTTTAGTCCCAGTGTTGTTGTTCTGTGTTGAATTTGTAAGAGGCTGTTCTGATCACACATACATGTCTTTTATATAAGGATTAAATGGGAAGGTAGCATCTTGGTGGTTATGGGTTATGGTGGGCCTCCGCAGAGGGTTCATTTTTTCTAAGAAGGTATTGATCAGAAGGCCCACTGGGGAAACTGAAATGCCTGGGTTCCTTTTGTTTCTTAATAGAGTCGGATCTGGAAGGCCTTGATGACCTAGGTGCACTGTACAGCCACATTGACCAGCAGCTGAATGAAACAATGCGGCGCCGCAGACACGCGGGAGAGAACGATTACAACATCGAGGTGCTTCTGGGAGTGGATGACTCTGTGGTCCGTTTCCATGGCAAAGAGCACGTCCAAAACTACCTCCTCACTCTGATGAACATTGTGAGTAGCAACTCCTTTTTGAGGCTTTTTGATCCTTTAATTCACTTCTGCTGTTCTCATAGCATCCTTGGGAAACCCGTATGAGAACTTCCATGGCTGCGCCCCACATCGCAAAGTGTACTTAACTGCGTTCAGTTCCCAAATTTGATCTGTGTGTTTGAAACACAAGAAGGCAAAATCCAAGGAAGCATGAAGTAAAAGTCTCTTTGAGTTGATCAACTAGTTTGCTGTTTTTACCAAGGAAAAAATCATGTATTTTAAAAGCCATGATGGGACAGAATTATAACATGAATTGTTTTTGTTTTGCTCTGGGATAATCAGAACTTTCCATACTGTCCACCTGCCTTGATGTGAACTGTGAAGGATGAAATAGCTCTTCCCAGCATTGCTCTGTATCCTGGGATGATGATGAATGATTTATGCCCATAGAGCTTTTGAATAAATGTGATATTTCAACATTATAAGATAAAAGGCAATGTATTTACAAAGTACAGAACTATTGGCACAGTGCTGCACAGCAGTTGCTAAAAGGCCCTCTAAATTTGCTCTTTATTTCTCCTTTATGATCCTTAATCAGATTCAGAAGAAATTTTTGTTGGTATCTTCACACTGGTGTTCTTTTTTCTTTGAATTGGCAAGAACAATTGACAAGGAATGATAATATATAATGATATCGAGACCACCTGCTTCAAAAAGATAACTGAGATAGTGGTACATTGATATGTTTTACCTCATGCTATTTTAAAATACAAATTATATTGATCTTATAAATTTATTGCCTATTTATATTTTTTTTTCTATTCTCTGACTTTGCTTTTGGTTTTTAATTTATTTTGGGAGATTAATCTTTCCCCCCCCGTGTTTAAGAGTAGATTTCATACAGTTATACAGAGAAGAAAAATCCTTCCTTCCATGAATCATGATTATATTTATACTAATATTTAAACCCATCTGCTGAATATATTTTTGTTCATTGAGATGTCAGTTTATAAAATTACACATATTGCATATCACTATGAAATGGAAAATGACTTA
Organism: Sciurus carolinensis; assembly: GCF_902686445.1. Lineage (NCBI taxonomy): Eukaryota > Metazoa > Chordata > Mammalia > Rodentia > Sciuridae > Sciurus > Sciurus carolinensis. The sequence continues at coordinate 82,840,046 of NC_062222.1, forward strand.
GAGATTCAAACACATTTTTATTTGTTCATTGGCACTAATTCTTGTTATGAAGAAAAAACCACATACATTAAACAAATTACTAAACTTGGCCATAGTTATGTATATAGATTTTCAACTATTAACTTTGTGTATGACTTAATAGTTGTATAACTTGGGCATGCTTCTTAGTCTCTGTCTGCTTCAGTTTCCTTACCTTTTAAAAAAAATATATATATATGAAATATAAAGAAATTATACATATATTTCTTTGTAGGTGGACACAATACCTTTATTTTATTTTTATGCGGTACTGAGGATTGAACCCAGGGCCCCACGCATGCTAGGCAAGCACTCTACCACTGAGCCACAACCGCAGTCCCTCTTTACTTTACCTTTATAATGAGAAAAATAGCAGGAATGTTGAAAGGACTAAATGAATAAATACAAGTCATGTTCTTTGTACAGTGTTCTATGCACACAAATGTATAGCCATATTTTGGCTTTCCATATTAAATTTTACTTTCTAAATTATCGAAAACTTAAAAATTCCTGTGAAAGTGCTGTTTTCACTTTATGCATTGTGCCCCTTGCAGTTTTTTCCTAGGAAGATAATTTATTAGGCTCTTAACCTAATTCAAATTCAGAACCACAGAAGACTCTGGGAGTAATACAGCAGAGATTTGATTGACCTTTGTTCTCACAGAATTTGCAAATGGTTGAGGAGAAAAGATAAATATAGGGAAAATTACAAAAATAATTAGGCAATGAACACTTGTATCTTAGGCATTAAAATGTAAATATTATAGCATCTTAGAAAGTGATAAATGACCACAGTCATCATATCAGGAAGCAATGAAGGTATCACATGGAGACTTAGGAGGGTGAGATGTTCGGTCTAGCCTAGCTTACTATAGGGTGGCTCCGTGGCCTTGGAAAATTGGTGTCCTTTTCTATGATGTAGTTTCCATGCTCTTAAAATTGAAAGATTCAACAAAATATTCATTAATTCTGTAATTCATCCAGAAGCCAGGAGGTAAACCAGATCTTTGGGGATTTTCTGTCATTGTTTTGATTTGGGGGGTGGGACAGGGGGCGGGGTGTGGAATTAATGTTTTCAAAGCATGCACCATTTGAACAAGCTCACCTAGTGAGGCGGCATAAACAAACTCATGCTCAGTGACTTCATGACTCTTAACTGCTGTTCTACAAGTCCTGGTGAAGAGGTAAAGGGGAGTCGGGGGCAGGAAGACCATGTGATGGTAGACAAGGGTCAAATTACACTAGGCCTTAACTGCTATGCTAAGGGTCATGTACTGAATTTCATAGTGAGAATTAATGATCAGATTTTAGAATCAGGAATCTGATGGTTACCTTGGGAATGGTGAAAGAGAGAGAGCCCTGCTGAATGTCACAGGGGTCGAGGAGAAATTTGATGAGGGGGCTGAACCAAAGTTGAAGCATCAGAGTGGAAAGGAAGTAAACAACATGGAAATTTTGTATTCACTGTTTTCATCTTGCTAAGACTAGTAATTCTAAATAAATTTGTTTTATTAAGTAAAGTATAAGGAGAGAAGTAAGAGCTGTATTGTCTTGGTTGTAGCTCTTCTGTGAATGCCCTTCAAATTTGGGATAATGGAGTAATTTTAAAAATCATTTCAGTGGGTTTTTGAAAAATCCCAAAATTGGTATAAAATTCCATTACATTCAGCACAAATATGCCCATTGTTTACATATAAATTTTTTTTATTAATCTCCTAAACTATGCTGGTATGTTGTTAGGTATTCTAGTTTGAGAGAAACTATGATTTAATTTATGCTCTTATAGCATGCATTTGGTTCTCAACTAAGAACCTAACAATGTTTAGGTATTAGGTAATACCTAATAAGAGGCTTTTTTAAAAATAAAACATTACCACACAAAGATTGATGGCAGAATTCTTCCAGTTCATGGAGATTTAAACAACATAACCTAAACAGATGAAAAGGAGGGAGGAAGGGAAGGGGTCAGGAAAAGAAGGAAAATCTTGGAATTAGAAGGTGTTTGGTTATGTAGTCTATTAAGGATATTTGGATGACCTTTGAAAAGGCAATTTTACTTTTAGAAAAATAATATGCTAATGTGTCAACGTTAGGTGAAAGTCTTAAAAGTTTGATAAAAAATGTCATTCTATAGAGTTTGCTCTATATTTGCAAAGTGTCCAGTTCTCTAAGAGGTCATATACAGTCTTCTACAATATCTTGTCCTGTGGCGTTTTGGCATATTTTTTCTTGCAGATTAAGAACAGGAAGCAGAGAATCCTGCAAGGGCAATGAAATAAAAACAGCTTTAAATTTCAAAGTTTGGTTTGCAGGGAATACAAGCTGGTGTGGTATAAAAATTGGAACTTACTTTTATTAAATTATTAAGTTAAAATCAATTAAAAGACATAAAAGATATGTATTCATCTAAGCTCATCCCTTTAGGAAAAGTAGAATTTCTTTCGGCCACCACCCTCTTGCCTGGTATTTCCTATCAGTTGTCTTGATCCTGTGAATCATTGGCAATTTTCTTTCTTCACATATTCAGTTATACACATTTTTGTCATGTTTTTTGAAAGCAGAACTTTTCTCTTGTCCCCACTCTGCTTCTTTCAGTGCCTTCCTGATTAATGTGTTCATTGACGTCAGAATAAAGGAAAGGTTTGAGAAATATCAGTTATTCCAAGATTGACTAAAATGAACCTACCTACCTTGCTTTTTACTCTAACAATCCATAAAGTAGTTGATTTTCAATCATTAAAAGCTGGTGTCAGGATTTGAAATCCACGTAGATTGGGACTGCTAGGCAGAATAGTCAAATATGGTTACTTGTATAAAAAAAGAACCTGTTTCAACATTTTTATCCACAAGTAGAATGGTCCCTCCTCTCAAGATGCTTAGAATTAAAAAGAGAAGCCAAGAATCATTCGAGTGGACCTTAGGCAGTCTATTAATTCAACCCTTTACTTTAGCGTTGAAAAAATAGCACATGACTCCTGTACTAATTAGATTCGTATGGCTGTTGCTGACTAGAGAAAATAAAAATACATTGGTTTCAGAAAATTTCATCTTTCACAATTTCTGAAGTGATTTAGAACACAATGGGTAATAGGGTGGCAGTGACAACCCACTTGCATGTCATTGTTCTTTGGTCTTTTTAAAATAACATCTTTTCTTTTTGTTTATTTATTTATTTATTTATTTGTTCAGATTTATCAAGATCAGAGTCAAGTATCAGTTCCTATAAACTTTTCGCAAATTTTTCCTTTCTTACTATAAATTTTTAGGTGTTGGCGAGGATGTGGGGAGAAAGGTACACTCATACATTGCTGGTGGGGTTGCAAATTAGTGCAACCACTCTGGAAAGCAGTATGGAGATTCCTCAGAAAGCTTGGAATGGAAACACCATTTGACTCAGCTATTCCACTCCTTGGCCTATACTCAAAGGACTTAAAATCAGCATACTACAGAGATACAGCCACATTAATGTTCATTGCTGCTCAATTCACCATAGCCAGATTGTGGAACCAACCTAGATGCCCTTCAATTGATGAATGGATAAAGAAACTGTGGCATTTATATACAATGGAATATTACTCTGCCATAAAGAATGATAAAATTATGGCATTTGCAGGCAAATGGATGAAATTGGAGAATATCATGCTAAGTGAGAAAAACCAATCTCAGAAAACCAAAGGAGGAATCATCTCGCTGATAAGTGCATGATGACATATAATGGGGGTTGGGAGGGGTTAGCGTTCGGGTTAGGGTTAGGTTTAGGGTTAGGGTTAAGGAGTGTGGCAAGAATGGAGGAAGGAAGGATTGTATAGAGGGAAAAGAGGGGTGGGGGGGAGGAAAAAAAATAACAGAATGAATCAAACAACATCACCCTATGTAAATTTATGATTACACAAATGGTATGCCTTTACTCCATGTACAAACAGAGAAACAACATGTATCCCATTTGTTCACAATAAAAAAAAAATTTTTGTGAATTCCTTGAGAACAATCCTCTAATTGTTTGTTCCTGTCACTCAGCTGATATATCTTACTAAGCTTCCTATATACAATATCAAAAGCAATGTCTGCCACATAGTGGACGTGCAATAAAATTTTAATCAATTCTGTCTTTTTAACAAATATTGTAATACTGCATACTAGGTATGTAGTGGTAAACCCAAAACCTTAATTGTTTTCCCTCAGCGAACTTAAAGAGTCTGTTGGAGAAATCAAACACATCACAGGTTACGTAAGAGCTATGCAGTGAACTAATAATTTCTTAGAAGAGAGAATAATGGCAAATGGTTGACAAGGGTTATACACAGGCACAATGGTTAAGCAAGCCTTCTTTCAAAAAACAATCTTTAGGTCAAAACTGAGAGTAAAAGAGCCAGGCATTGAATAAGCACAGTGTTTTAGTGACTGGGTCAAGCCTGATATATGAGGAGTCAGGTAGAGCTAGGCAAAGGCAGGAAACCTTTTGCAAGTCATAGAAGGATTATGAATACCCCTTCCAGTGCAATTAAAACCTTTTACTGGACAGTTTCTCTCTTTGACTTGTAAAGAATAATTTGGGAGACCTAGGGACAATGTAGGTAGCTAAACTGGAAAGTAATTGTAGTGTCTAGGCAAGAAATGATGGTTTATTGGGCAATGGTGATTGCAGCAAAAATGGAGGTTTTATGGTTGCATCAATAGAATTTGCTACTGATTCAGTGGGCTGAGGTAAAGGGAAGGATTCACAATATTTACCCTATTTGGGGATGAATATTGTGGTGGATAATTTTGCCATTTATGTGAGTAGTCTTTGGAGAAACAGATTATGTGGAATAAGTGTTAGTAATAAAATCTTTCAAGGTATTTGAAATCATCTAGTTTTAGATTCAGATTCAAAAGAAAATTTAATGTTGTTAAGGATAAACACACCAAATATTTTTGCCCTTGTTCTGTGCTTGGTCCTCTGATAAATACTTAGCATGAATTATCCAATATTTTCTAAGCCCAAGATGTGCTCATTTTTAGCCTGGTTTACAAATGAGGAGATCAAGAGTTAGGGAAATTAGGTGACTTTCCTGGGTCCGACAGCTGATATTGGCTGTCAGGACATGAGCCCAGACAGATCTCTGCCTCTGAGCCTGTGATCTCCCCCGCTAAACTCCACTGGTTCCCACTGCAAAGCAGAAGCATTTTCTATTTCGCTCGTCAGATAAAACTCCAATGTCTTTCCTTTACCTGTTTCTGTGTCTTGTTACAGCAGTGAAGTCATCGATGCGATGCGAAAATTCAGTTACTGGCTTAATTGAACCAACCTGTTAGCAATTTAGTTGAAGAATATACCAGGATGATGAGGCACATTGTTTTGGTTAACAAGCTAGTTGGTGTCCTTTCATTGTGCCCGGTGTTTCCTGTCAGCAGCACTCTGCCATTGTGGCAGGTGGCAGGTGTCCTTGTCATCTGTGAAGATCTATGTAGAGATCTTCTGAGTGTGTGGTGCTTACTGAAATTTTCTGAAGAAAATGCTGTAATCTCAGGATTTATCAAATGAAAAAAAAAAAAAAGAATTCCTTTAAAAGGCTGTTTCCCAAATACAAAATTAAAAAAAAAAAATGTACTTCCAAGAAATAATTAAGAGAAAATTCATTAATTCTTTCATTTGAAGTTGGCCACTTATGATGAATAATGAACTAATAATAACTAATAGCTCTGAAATTAGGCTCCAGTTCCAGTATTTTTTTAAAAGTTTTCCTATTTGTATTTATTATATCCAACCTATTGTCATTTCATCCTGTAATTACTGTAAGAATGATTTTTTTATTTTTAAATTTTATTTTTCTTTTTACAGACTGCATTTTGATTCATTGTACACAAATGGGGTACAGCTTTTCATTTCTATGGTTGTACACAATGTAGATTCACACCATTCATGTAATAATACATGTACATAGGGTAATGATGTTTGTGTAAGAATGATTAATGATGTATTTTACATTTTTCCATACTAAGTCTACAAAAATCCAATGTACATTATTTTCTTTTTTTGGGGTGCTGAGAGTTGAACTCAAAGTCTTGTGCATGCTAGGCAACTGCTCTACCACTGAGCTACATCCTCAGACCTTTTTAAAATTCGATATGGGATCTTGCTATGTTGCTTGCGCTGCCTTATATTTGTGATTCTCCTGCCTCAGTTTCCCAAGTAGCTAGGATTACAAATGTGTACTTAATGCATACAACACATCTCAATTTCAATTTAGCCACATTTTAGGTGCTCAGTAGCCCCATGTACTGCCTATCTTTTTTTTTTCTATTTTTATTGTAAACAAATGGGATACATGTTGTTTCTGTTTGTACAGAAGTGTACAGAATGGAGTAATAGCGTAACATTTGCATTATCATACATTTACATAGGGTAATGATGTTTGATTCATTCTGTTATTTTTTCCATTTCCCCCCACCCCTCCCACCCCTCTTTTCCCTCTATACAGTCCCTCCTTCCTCCATTCTTGCCCCCCCATCCCCCATTATGTGTCATCATCCGCTTATCAGCAGGATCATTTGTCCTTTGGTTTTTGAGATTGGCTTATCTCACTTAGCATGATATTCTCCAATTTCATCCATTTGCCTGCAAATGCCATAATTTTATTATTCCTTATAGCTGAGTAATATTCCATTGTATATATATACCACAGTTTCTTTATCCATTAATCAATTGAAGGACATCTAGGTTGGTGCCACAATCTAGCTATTGTGAATTGAGCAGAATATTATATATTCTGGAAATTAGTGCTCTATCTGAAATATGAGTGGCCAAAATATTCTCCCACTCTGTAGGCTCTCTCTTCACATTGCTGATAGTTTCCTTTGCTGAGAGAAAGCTATTTAGTTTGAATTTGTCCCAGTTATTGATTTTTGCTTTTATTTCTTCTTCTATGGGAGTCCTGTTAAGGAAGTCTGATTCTAAGCCAACAAGTTGAAGATTTGGACCTACTTTTCCTTCTATAAGATGCAGGGTCTCTGGTCTAATTTCAAGGTCCTTGATCCACTGTGAGTTGATTTTTGTGCAGGTTTCATTCTGTTGCATATGGATTTCCAGTTTTCCCAGCACCATTTATTGAAGAGGCTATCTTTTCTCCATTGCATATTTTTGGACCCTTTGCCTCGTATGAGAAAATTGTATTTATTTGGGTTTGTGTCTGAGTCCTCTATTCTGTACCATTGATCTACCTGTCTATTTTGGTGCCAATATCATGCCGTTTTTGTTACTATTGCTTTGTAGTATAGTTGAAGTTCTGGTATTGCGATACCCCCTGTTTCATTCTTCCTGCTAAGGATTGCTTTAGCAATTCTGGGTTTCTTATTCTTCCAGATGAATTTCATGATTGCTTGCTCTATTTCTATAAGGTACATCAGTGGGATTTTAATTGGAATTGCATTGAATCTGTATAGCACTTTTGGTAGTATGGCCATTTTGACAATATTAATTCTGTCTATCCAAGAACATGGGAGATCTTTCCATCTTCTAAGATCTTCCTCAATTTCTTTCTTCAGTGTTTTGTAGTTTTCATTGTAGAGATCTTTTACCTCTTTGGTTAGATTGATTCCCAAGTATTTTTTTTTTTTTGAGGCTATTGCAAATGGAGTTGTTTTCCTCATTTCCCTTTCAGCTGTTTCATCGCTTGCGTATAAAAATGCTTTAGATTTATACGTGTTGATTTTATAGCCTGCTATTTTGCTGAATTCATTGATGAGGTCTAGGAGTTTTCTGGAGGAGTTTTTTGGATCTTCTAAATATAGAATCATGTCATTGGAAAATAGTGACAGCTTAAGTTCCTCTTTTCCTATTCGTATCCTTTTAATTTCTTTAGTCTGCCTAATTGCTTTGCCTAGAGATTCGAGGACAATGTTGAATAGAAGTGGTGAAAGAGGACATCCCTGTCTTGTTCCCGTTTTTAAAGGGAATGGTTTCAGTTTTTCTCCATTAAGAATGATGTTGACCATGGGCTTAGCATAAATAGCCTTTACAATGTTCAGGTATGTTCCTACTATCCCTATTTTTTCTAGTGTTTTGAGCATGAAGGGGTGTTGTATTTTGTCGAACGCTTTTTCTGTGTCAATTGATATAACCATATGATTCTTATCATTAAGTCTATTGACATGATGGATTACGTTTATCAATTTATGGATGTTCAACCATCCTTGCATTACAGGAATGAACCCCACTTGATCGTGGTGCATGATTTTCTTAATATGTTTTTGGATACACTTTGCCAATATTTTGTTAAGGATCTTTGCATCTATATTCATCAAGGATATTGGTCTTAAATTTTCTTTCCTTGATGTGTCTTTTCCTGGTTTGGGTATGAGGGTGATATTAGCTTCATAGAATGAGTTTGGTAGGGTACCCTCCTTTTCTGTTTCCTGGAATACTTTGAGAAGTATTGGAATGAGATCTTCTTTGAAGGTCTTGTAGAACTCCGCTGAGAATCCGTCTAGTCCTGAGCATTTCTTGGATGGTAGGTTTTTAATGGCTTCTTCTATGTCATTGCTTGATGTTGATCTGTTTAAATTTGTATGTCCTCCTGGTTCAGTCTGGGAGGAGTATATATCTCTAGAAATTTGTCAGTGTCTTTGGTAGTTTCTATTTTTGTTGGAATACAGATTTTCAAAGTAGTTTCTCATTATGTTATGTATCTCAGTGGTGTCTGTTGTGATATTTCCTTTTTCATCATGAATTTTAGTAATTTGAGTTTTCTCTCTCCTTCTCTTTGTTAGTGTGGCTAAGGGCTTGTCTAGTTTGTTTACTTTGTCAAAGAACCAACTTTTTGTTTTGTCAATTTTTTGAATTGTTTCTTTTGTTTCAATTTCATTGATTTCAGCTCTGATTTTAATTATTTCCTGTCTTCTACTACTTTTGCTGTAATTCTGTTCTTCTTTTTCTAGGGCTTTGAGCTGTAATGATAGGTCATTTAGTTGTTGACTTTTCAGTCTTTTCTGGAATGTGCTCCATGCAATGAATTTTTCCTCTTAGTATCGCTTTCATAGTGTCCCAGAGATTTTGATATGTTGTATCATCGTTCTCATTGACCTCTAAGAATTTTTTTATCTCCTCCCTGATGTCTTCTGTTATCCATGTTTCATTCAATAGCATATTATTTAGTCTCCAGGTGTTGCAGTAATTTTTGTTTGTTATTTTGTCATTGATTTCTACTCTCAGTCCATTATTATCCGATAGAACACAAAGCAGTATCTCTATTTTTTTGCATTTCCTAAGGGCTGCTTGTGGCATAACATGTGGTCTGTTTCCCAGAAGGTTCCATGCGCTGCTGAGAAGAAAATGAATCCACACATTGATGGATGGAATATTTTATATATGTCTGTTAAGTCTAGGTTATTGATTGTGTTATTGAGTTCTATGGTTTCTTTGGTTGGTTTTTGTTTGGAAGATCTATCTAATGGTGACAGCGGTGCGTTAAAGTTACCCAGAATTATTGTGTTGTGGTCTATTTGGTTCCTGAAATTCAGAAGGATTTGTTCAATGTACAGGGATTCACCATTGTTTGGGGCATAAATATTTACTATAGTTATGTCTTCCTGATTTATGGTTCCCTTAAGCAGTATGAAATGTCCTTCTTTATCCCTTTTGACTAACTTTGGCTTGAAGTCCACTTTATCTGATATAAAGATGGAAACCCCGTTTTTTTACTGAGTCCATGTGCCTGGTAGGTTTTTTCCCATCCTTTCACCTTTAGTCTGTGGATGTCTTTTTCTATGAGATGAGTCTGTGGCAGGCAGCATATTGTTGGGTCTTTCTTTTTAATCCATTCTGCCAGTCTGTGTCTTTTGATTGATGAGTTTAGGCCATTAACTTTCAGGGTTATTATTGAGATATCATTCGTATTCCCAGTCATTTGGGCTTATTTTTGGTTTTTAAGTTGGCTTGGTTTCTCCTTTGAGTGGTTTTTCTCTAAGGTAGTTCCTCCCTTTGCTGACCTACATTATTGTTTTTCATTTCCTCCTCATGGAATATTTTGTTGAGAACATTCTATAGTGCAGGCTTTCTACTTGTAAATTCTTTTAACTTTTATTTATCATGGAAGGATTTTATTTCATCTTCAAATCTGAAGGTTAGTTTTGCTGGGTATAGGATTCTTGGTTGGCAACCATGTTCTTTCAGAGCTTGAAATATGTGGTTCCAGACCCTTTTAGCTTTTAGAGTCTGGGTTGAGAAGCCGACTGCTATCTGTATTGGTCTCCCCCTATATGTAATCTGATGCTTTTCTCTTGTGGCCTTCAAAATCCTATCTTTATTTTGAATGTTAGGCATTTTCATTATAATGTGCCTTGGTGTGGATCTGTTGTGATTTCATGCATTTGGTGTTCTATAAGCCTCTTGTGTTTGATTTTCCATTTCATTCTTTGGGTTTGGGAAATTTTCTGATATTATGTCATTGAATAGGTTGTTCATTCCTTTGGTTTGTATCTCTGTGCCTTCCTCAATCCCAATAATTCTTAAATTTGGTCTTTTCATGATTTCCCATAGTTCTTGGGGATTCTGTTCATGATTTCTTACCATCTTCTCTGTTTGGGCAACTTTATTTTCAAGATTAAATATTTTGCCTTCATTGTCTGAGGTTCTGTCTTCCAAGTGGTCTAGTCTTTTGGTGATGGTTTCCATTGAGTTTTTTATTTGGTTTCTTTTGTTTCCTTCATTTCAAGGATTTCTGTTTGGTTTTTTTTATTTTTGAGAATCTCTATCTCTTTGTTGAAATGATCTTTTGCTTCCTGCAGGTGCTCTTTCAGCTTATTGGTATTATCATTCATTGTCTGCATTTGCTCTCTTATCTCATCCTTTGCTTCACGTATCATCTTTATCATGTATAATCTGAAGTCCTTTTCTGACATTTCTTCTAACATACTGTCATTGGATTCTATTAATATAGAATCTAGATTTGTTTGGATCATTTTCTTCCCTTGTTTTTTCATGTTGTTCATGTATCTTCCCCTCTAGCAGTGCAGATCTGGGGTATTGAAGGTTTCCCTCTATAGGCTTATAGTGGCCCTATAGGTTTCCAAAACCTTTTCTTTAAGGGAGATCAATATTAGCAGTGCCCAATTCAGACGCTATGCAATCCTAGACCAAATAGCCCCTATGAAGACAATAACAAAATTATCATAATAAAAAGAATGAGTTCAAATATTATCTTCAGTAAAACAAACAGATTTGCAATAAGGTCTGCAGTTTCTAATGAAGGACAAAGAGGATGCAGAGGGATGTAGAATGGGGCTGTTAATGGGATAAGAAAAGAATATACAGAAGTTCTAGATAATAGAAAGGGTGAGAATGTAATCAAAAGAAATTGGATGTTAGCATGCAAAAAAGGGAGAAAGAGACTGAGAGAACAGGTAAACAAAAGGAAAAGAGAGCAAGAAAAGTAAAGAAATAAAAACTTAAAAATTTTCAATAAGGAGAAAAAAGAAAATCTATAGTATAACAGTCGTATAGTAATGAAACCTCCCAGTCTTCAGTAGCCTGATGCATGAGAGGTACCTGACATTGAGCTTTAAGTCTCCAGCAGGCGTCTCAGGATGGGATTTGCCCCACCTAAAGATCAGAGCTATGGCTTCCAGGTTTATCCAAGATGGCTGCTCTGGCTTCCAAATGTGTTGGCAAATGGGGAGCTGCAGCTCAGGGTGTGGACGTGGTCAGCTGGAGATCCTGGAGGCGGGTTACGGTTGGTCAGGCAGGGGTCCTGGAGTTCGGGTGTGTTTGGTGTGGTTGTGGCATCCTGGAGGCTGGGTGCAGTCGGTCTGGGGTCCCAGTGATAGGGTGCAGTCAGTTGGTCTGGGGGTCCTGGCGGCAGGGAGCAGTCAGTCGATGTGAGGGCCCCAGAGGCAGGGAGTGATTGGTCGAGCTGAGGGCTCCTGGAGACGGGGCTCAGTCGGTCTGTCCAGGGGTCCTACGGGGCCTGGCTGTTGTCTCAAATGGCAGCAGCCTTGTGTACCTGCAGGTACTGTAACAGTGAACTATTTGGATAGTATATGTGTTCAGGCAGTCTAAACAAATTGTGTAGCAGCTTTCTAGTTTGGGTAGTTATCTGGGATCCACTTCTGACATTTGAATTCACATCAGTAGTCTATGTATTAACTTACCCCAGTATTCATGATCTCCATTAACCTGGTCATGTTAGATCCTTGAGAGGCAAAAAAAAAAAAAAAAATTGATAAAATTTAACTACTTTCCACAACTTGCTAATTCTAATGGAAAAATCAACAAATCAACAAAGTATAATAATAAAATGTGATGGTTTCTTCAGAAGATTCAGCCACAAAACACTATGCAAATATGAATTGTAAAGGAGAGGATGTGGTTTGGCAAATCATGCTTGTGGCCAATGAAGTCTTCCTGAAGGATGTGCCATTTGAGATGGACTTCAGAGAGTGAATTGGCATTTCCCTGCTAAAAAAAAGGGGAAGACCATCTTGGAAGATAGGAAACAGATTGTAACAAGATACTTGAAAGTGTTAGTTCATGGTGTCTTTGGAACCACTGTTAGTTTATTTGCCTGGTAAGATTGGAGGGTGTTTAAGGGAGATGGCACATGAGGAGAATAGGTAGAGAAGTCAAGGCTAACTTGAGAAAGTTGTATGTGCCATCCTTAGGAGCTTGAATTTTATCTCATTAACAAAAAGTTATAAATGTCTTTAAAGAGGATTAATAATTTTATTGGTATGTATTCTAGAAAGAAAACTCTGAATACATTAGGATGGTTGGGAGGAAAGGCCCTGTAAGATACTGTGCGATAAACATATGTAGTGTCTAAGTGCCAGAGATAGGGGATGAACCATCATCTATGACACCTTGTTGTATACATTATTACTCTTTCCTACACCAACAGATTGTCTTAATTTCCCCAATGTGGATTGAACATAGTATCACAGTCACAAATCACAGTGAGCACAAGTAGTTCTGGTACCTCCTATATCAACACATGCACCTTCCCAGAAATATCCTGGACCTGTCATTCTAGAAGCAAGTCTCCCCATCACAGGTGAAGTTAATATTGAAGCACCCTCTAAGATGTTGCCTTCTAAATGTCCCTTTAGATTTTACTAAAGCCTCTCAGTTTTTTTCTCCACTTTCTTCTTGGGTTGTGCAGCCCCACATTTTTTTCCTAAAACTCATACATTCTTCTCTCCTGTGCTGCAGATATCAGAATGATATTATCCTTTCATGGTTTATTCCAGCCTTTAACTTTGTTTGCTAGGGTTCTAAAACATAGGAAGGGTTTCAGCTTACTTGGGGAACCATCTTTCTAATTCTTGAAGGAAGGGAATCTATTCTCCCTGGGTTTTTGGTATGAATACATTGTTAAAAAGGCCAGAAAAGTTTTTAGGGTCTTGTAGTTTATGCCAATTTTTGATCCTCCTCAAACTCTCTTGATGGTTAAATGAGCTTAAAGCATAATTTACATAAAAGGACAGACTTATGCTTATTGAAAACAACCATCTGACTTTTATAGCCTTCCTATCTGAAGAACTACTAAAATGGGTCTAAATCAACCGAGTACAAACATTTGCAAATTTTTTAATGGGTTGTGGCAACAGTCCAAGTGAGTTGGATGGATACTAAGCTGCTGGGTGTGGAGGTTGGACAGGTCTGAGAAATGTCTAAGGACTTGGTAACAGATCGACTCCAAAGACTTGAAGGAAAAGCAGGAATTGGGATGATTTAGTCTCTAACTGTGATGTGATTTTTCAGAAGGGAAGAACAGATTTTAGGGAGATGAGTATATTTTGAGGTGAATAGGTACACTTCTAAACAGATGGGCTGAACAGGTGACTGGAGTCTGAGAGAGATAAGTGTTAGGTAATCATTTGGGGTTCATCAGCAGGTATTGGTTCAAGTAATAGCAGTGGATGAAATATTGTAGGAAAAATATGTGAGAAGAGGGTTGAAAAACAAAACCTTGAGAAACATTGATGTGTATGGGGTAGTCGGAGAAAAAGGAGCTAATCTTCTAAAGAAATAGAATAGTGTGATTGAAGAATGTACTGGTAAACAGTACCAAATGCTACAAAACATCATAGGCCAATTATTTTTTCAGGAAGGCATTTGGAGAAGATTACTAAAAGAGGAAAAGCAGCTTCCAGGAAGAAAGATTGGATAGGGAAATGGAGAGTTGATTTTTGGGGTCCAAATGGGAGGAAGTCTTAGAAGAAGGGAGAGACCCAGTGCTTCCATATGACAGGAAAGGTAGCAGTAAGAAGAACACAAGCTTTGGTTTCCCATAGACTTATTTGAATTTTGTCTCTGTGAACCATTTTGGGGAAATATGGTTACCCGTGTAACTTCTCTGGGTCTCAGCTGCCTTGTGCAAGTGATGGGGTGCCCTGCTGCAGGGTTTGCAGCTTTCTGACGTGTGTCGAGGTTTTGCTTACCCTTGCTCTCTTACCTCTTCAGGGATTACTTTCCTCAAGCAGTTGCACGACCTCATCCTTCCTGCCCATGAACATCTAGTCTCAAGTGGAATCCTGTCCCTCTCCTTCCTAGATCCCATGACTCACAAGACTCTCATGATCTCTGCTCTTCACTGCACCTATTTTCATCTGAAATGGACTCACCTGCATGTCTTTTTGTATTTATTTGTTTCCATGCTTGTAGCCTGTTTTAGAAAACATGATTGATAAGAACAGAGACTCAAACTCATATACTATTCCTTTCCCTACACCTGGAACATCTGGGCACATAACAACTATTCAAAACACACTTCCTAAGAGTATTAATAAATAACATTATTAGAGGGAGATTGGAATTGAGGGAAGAAGAGTTAGATTGGGAAAGACCCACCTACTCTGAATAAAAGGAATATAGAGTGTGGGACTGATAAGTAAGCAAGCATGTGTTTGAAACTTGGCTACATGACAGATAGTTGTGATCAGAGTGATATTTTTTCAGTCTCTATCAGATTCAGCCAGAATCACCCAGGCTGTCTTGTCATTACTTCAGTTAATTGAAAGTCCGTTTTTAAAAATTTATGAATAGATACTATTTATTTGCTTCTATATAAAAACAGCAATAATTATGACTAACATTTTTTTTTTGCATTTTCGAAGACCAGCAGCATTTTAAACACTGTACATCTATGAACTCATTTATTTCTTTTAACACTCCTATCTTTACAGATGAGGAAATGGAGGCCCTGAGACAATTAAGTAACATGTCCAAGGTCCCAGAACTAAACCCTCCCCAGGCAGCTTGAGTGCAGAACCCATTCTCTTGACCACCATGCAGTCATGCCTCTCAGGACCTAATCCACCCATCTCAAAGAAAAATGAGTGTCACTTTGTTCAAGCCAAACAAAGCTGTTCATCAGCTGCTCAGACAAAGCAGGTCAGATTGTCCTGCCAGGGAAATGTCCTGGGAGAAATTGTCCTGTCCGGGAATAGACCTGGAAGGAATTTTCCTTTCAAGGAAAAGAATACTTGATTTGATTTTACCTTTTTTCTCTCTTCACATCATTGGCAACCTCATTCCAATTTAAGGTCATCTGAAAATTGAATTAATATTCTGTTTACCACTTCAGTCAGTTAAGCTAATAGGTACTCTGGGTTCAACCCTGAACACCTCAGAGTACCATGGATTGGCTCTCATGGTGAAAAGATGTTTATTTTTGCATGGACATATTTTGATTGGTATTAATTATATAGTGTCAGTAACAGGACTTCTTAGAATGCTTGTGTTTAATGTTTTTCTCACAACCCAAAACACTAGTTATACACTTCACCCTATTGTTTTTCTTACACACTTTTTCCTCTGATTTGCTCTATCTCCTCTCTATTTTTTCCAGTGTACTTTACTATATCATTATGTTGACCATTCAGAAATTGTTATTTATATTAAATTCAGTCATTCTTTCTTTAACATTTATATGAAGGAAGATTATGAAAAACAAGTGAAAATTTTAAGTTCTCTTTCTCAGTGTGGTTTCACAACTATGTTCTTAGACTCAGAGATGATAAATCATGACTGATTATTCTAAAAGCAAATATTTTTTTCATGTAGTAACATGGTGCTATGGTCTATAGGTCTGTAGAATGCAGCAAAATGGTTAAAACTACTGACTGTGGAATCAGACTGTCTCGGATTTCATCCTTTGATCTCTCTACTGTGTGATGTTGTGCAACTTACTTCTCTGGATCTCAATTTCTTTAGATGTAAATGGAGATAATAATATCTATAAAGTTGTTTTGAGGATTACTTGCATTAATAAATGTTGAGTTTAAAATATTGTCTTGAACCTGGAAAACTGTATGTACAATTAGCTATTGTTTTTGCTTATTGATGACATTGCTTTTACTTCATAAAAAATTGCTTTGTTAACTAAAAAGTTATTAAAACACTTAAAAAATATATTTTAGTCCCTCCCAATAGATTCAGATTGTTAATTCAGTATGATATGATTTAGTTCCTTCTACATATGATTTATTGAGTGGCAAAAATAGCAGATCATGGGGATTTCTTTATAACTCATATAATATCTTGATTAGATGACAAAAATATTTTAATACATTTTTTCCAATATTTTTCTTTGCTTTTAAGGGTAAACTGAGTAGGTATTCAAAACTTATTTTTTTACCCAGAATAGTTTAAAATTGTATTTAACTTTAAGAAAGTTATTTTATCTGTGTGTAAATATAGGGAAAGGAAGACTTACCAACTGGTATGTGTGATATGAGGTATGCTTGTCCCTTACCCACTGTAAAATGTGTATACTGCCACCTACTGGAAAGAGCTTTTCTGCAACTTTTAGAACATGTTTTGAAAAATAAATGTCAAATGATTTCTCCAATAATTTTCTTGATAATTTAAATTACATCTTTCATTTGTTTGAGATTTTTTAAAATTCAAATAGAAGCAACTTAAATTTCCTTTTATTGAAAACTATAAGAGGGCAATTGTTCGGCTTGATCTTTTCAGGTGGATTATGGAAATCTATCCATAGTACTTTTTGCAGAGTTCAGTGGCTGGTACTGAAGTACTTTGTATTTTGCTGAGTGTAGTTGTGTGGGGTCTTGCCTGATCTAAGCAACAAAAGAAGCAAGTAGAGCAACTAGAATTGCAATTTTCAAACAAAGAAACGAAGCATCAAAGCGGTTAACAAATCGCCCCAGAGCACTAAGTGTTATCAGTGGCAGAACTACAACCAGAGTCCAAAGCTTTGAATGTCTAATCCTGCCATGCTGCATTATCACTCTAGTCTTATCATGTCCTGTGTGTCTTGGAGTATAAGATCACTGCATCTCAGGAACTGATAAGGCCTGGCAAGATGAAAAGCAGCCAAAGAACTCAATACATTTTAAAAGCAAATATACATAGGAACCAACTTTTTTAATCCTTGGAAAGCAAAATTATAAGTTAGACCCAGAACTTTGCATGTCACAGACACCTAGTACTGCTGTACTGCCACATTAAGAAAATACCTTCTTGCTATGTAAAAGTATTACTATTCCCTTACATTTGATTATTTTTACCACATAATAATGTATACTTCATGTATACATTCATAATTGTGTGCTGAATCAGAACATTCCATAACTGATTTTGTTTTTTACTATAGCATCCTGTTATTTGATTAGCCTAACATAATGGTGACTTTTGTTAAAGAATACTTTTCTTTTGATGAATGTTAATTTGACCTTTAAAAGTGTCCTTTTACTCCTTCAATAATGTAGTATTGCTATTGGGAACACAAATTTTGCTGGCATACTTTTCTTGGTACTATATTGATTTTAAAATTCACCAAGTGCTAATGAATTTACTAATTAAGACTGATTATATGTACATTTTATACTAAAATATCACAAGCTATTTGCCACTGCTATCACATTTCCTTTGTTTTATGAGAGCTCCTGGTATAGGTGTTTCCTGTAACTTTTATGCACACGCTATGTTACTGTGTGATTGTCACTGGTATTCTGCAATAGCTATAAGTGCCTCCTATCCTCTATCATGCTCCTTCGACAGCAATTAATTCAGTTTTTCATCCTATTTACTTTCTTTAAAGTTTAATCATTCTTCATTTTGCTTGTTTTCTAACATTGCTTTTTAACCATTTTTTTGAAACATCAAATCCTTTTACATTTCAACTACATTAAACTGAGTGCATGTTATATATCTGTGTACAGCCATGCTCTAATTTGAAACAGCTGACTTACAAGAACTCTCTTGGAGTACCCATGAGCCTCTGGATGACTGTGTTAGTGACTGATGTGACCTTAGACTTTTTGCTTTTACTGGAACTATAATGTTGGGAATTTTAAAAATCGAATAATTAACCCAGAAGGGAAGAGTGAGAGGATTCAGTCTTCAATTAGGCAGTATGAAGATAAGAGAATCTGCCCATGGCCAAAGAGATCATTTGTCTAACATTCAGTTTTTCTTAATAATGAACTGAAATTTGCCCCTTTAATAATGGGAAAGGTTTTTAGTTCTATTTTCTATAGGCATACAGTGTAAATCTAAACTCTCTATCATGTGACTTCTCTTAAGTTTTCTTTCTAGATTTTCTGTTGCACTTTCTGTACTCTATCCTTTAAACACCCTCTCCCTCTTCAACCAGAAATTTTTTGAGCAGTTTTTTGAATGAGTTAAATCTTTTCATTCTTACCTCAAACTTATGAGATAGTATTTTTATTATGTTCATTTGACTGAGTCTCAGTGTCTGTTGTCCAGGCTTTTAACCACTACATTTCCCAGTCATTCTTCATAGGATGCATTTTCTGGACTCCTTGCTCTCAGCTCCTCTCTGAAGATGATCATGCTCATCAACATCTCTTTTATAAAACAACATAGAAAAATCAACTGAATCCTTCAGGTGTTACTCCAACCTCAGTGGGACAGCTTGGGCACGGGCTATGTGCCTTCACCTCTATGTGATGCAAATGTGCATTGCAAATTTCTTTTCTTTGCTTCTTAGCTTATCTTGTATAGGTATTAAACTGGGTGTTATATTCTGTAAGCATGTGTGTATATGCACACACATGCATTTTGTATGTGTGCATGTATTTATAAATGTATGTATGTATATGAATGCATTTTTCCACATAAAAGAGCTTTGCATTTTTCCTGTGAAACTGCACTTTGTTATCTTTAGTATATTTTAGATTAACCCTTTTGCCTCCATCTTTGCTCTTCTTTCCTTTTTTGTGCTGTCTACAAATTGAGTATGCCTTCAGTCTACATTTAGGGTCCTGGTTTTTAAGATGTTCTGTGGATTCTTGAAACGTTTCAGTTGAGATTTCTTGGTCTGTTTCTTGGTCAATGTGGCAAGTCAAAATTTTCTGTTTCATGAATATTTTTTAGAGCATTCCATCATTCTTGAGGTGTGTGTGTGTGTGTGTGTGTGTGTGTGTGTGTGTGTGTATAGCATCTCTCTGTGGGATTATGCCTTTCTCTTCACTGCACGTTTTAGATTGGCTGTGCCTACTGTCCAAACGTCAGTTAATTTTCCACCCCTTTTAGTTACTGGGACAAGCATTGGGTTCTTGCTTTGGGGAATAGCTTAGAACTTTATAATCTAGTCATATACCCCACCTTTCCCATCTCCTAGTATTTGCCAAGTTGAGCATTTTTATTTGCACTTATTTTGCACTAGCTTAATCAGAATATGTAATTGCAGTCTACTTTAGATTCCTTATCTGCCAATAATTGACTACGGTTTTATGTGTCACTTAATCTCTAAAGGCTTCATCTTCCTCATCTGTATAAACAGAGTTAGACTATGATCTCTGAGGTTGCTTTAATTCCAGCACCATGAAATTAAAGTGTACCAAATCACTTTTAGAAATTTCAACCTAACTTAAAAAAAGTAACAAGTAGTGACTAAGTTTAGCTCTTCTGAATTGCATCCCAGGCTGACATTCATCTGATATGTACTTTTTCAATCACCTTCAATAATTCAAATACTGAAGGACCTCCTTACATTACTTCTAAGCATTCATTGCCACAGCTCACTCCTGTGTGGCACTGGGAGAGCCACCTGTTTTCTGGAGCACAGATAGATAAACCACCACAGCTCCTGTACACATACCCCCCAACCATGAGCCCCCGCAAGCAGATGTTGTACCCCTGTTGGCCATGTGGACACCCCAGTGGAAATGCCAGCTATCTGTATTTCTCCAATATGACTGCAGCACCAAGGTCATCCTCTTATAGTTTCTTTTGGTGAATGTTACATGTAAATTATATCAGGAACATGCAGAATTTTTCTAACACTACACGAGTGTTTTTTAAAAATTCTTTGTAGTTATACAAGACAGTAGAATTCATTTTGATATAATTATACAAGCATGACATATATCTTATTCTAGTTAGGATACCATTCTTGTGGATATACATGATAGTAGAATTCACTGTAATGTTTTCATATATATACTTAGGGAAATTATGTCAGAATCATTCCACTGTCTTTACTATTTCTATCCCCAGGAACTTCCCTTCTTTCCCCTTTGTCTAATCCACTGAACTTCTTCCCCCAGCCACCCCCCCCCATTATGACATATCAGAGTATATATTCGATCTTTGGCTTTTGGGGAACTGTCTTATTTCACTAAGCATAATAGTCTTCAGATCCATCCATTTACTGGCAAATGTTATAATGTCATTCTTTTTTATGGCTGAGTAATATTCATCGTGTATATATTCCACATTTCCTTTATCCATTTATCTGTTGAAAGGCACCTAGGTTGGTTCCATAGCTTAGGTATTGTGAATTGAGCTGCTATGAAACATTGCTGTGGCTTTGTCACTGTACTATGCTCATTTTAAATCCCATTGAACATCTCTAGCAATTAGAGAAATGCAAATTAAAACTACACTGAGATTTCATCTCACTCCAGTCAGAATGGCAAATATCAAGAATACAAGTAACAATAAATGTTGGCAAGAATATGGGGAAAAAGGTACACTCATACATTGCTGGTGGGACTGCAAAATGGTGCAACACTCTGGAAAGCAGTATGGAGATTCCTCAGAAAACTACATGAGCTTAATGAAGCCCACTGTGAGTACATTTTCTGTGTTCATATTGCTATGGAGTTTGAAAAATCAATAATTCACATGTCTGAGGAATGTTTCCAAGCTAAATTATTTCATTTCAGAATGCAGCCTAAACTAAATTTTGAAAGAAATTGCTTGACTTGAGTACTTGTCATGGCTTACGTGGCTGGTCCCTTAAATGTTGCACATCTCATGAAGTCCTTTGTGTTGCTTTTCTTTTAGCAATTTTCTGCTTTGTTTCTAGGTGAATGAAATTTACCATGATGAGTCCCTTGGAGTACATATAAATGTGGTCCTGGTGCGCATGATAATGCTGGGCTATGCAAAGGTAAAACATTAAAATACGTGGACTATGAACAGTAAAGACTGAGTTAGCAGGTAGAAAACTAAACGGCTGTAGCTTCAACTAATTTGGCAATTTTCATGAGTTTAACATTACATATCCCTCTCCCATAAGTAATCCAGATCAGATTCATGGAAATCCCTCGTTTCCCAAACTGAGGAGGAGAAACTGCCTCAACAAATAGAGATCTCCAAATCTGAGCAGAAAGTGGGAATTTTTATGCAGCTACTCTTTGCTTTCCTACTTCTGTCTAACAGAGATGTAGATAGTTATCTTAAGTTTAGGCATGACTGTGGATGAAATGAATGGATACCATTAAGAAAAATAGGATTTTCTTAGCTTAGTTTATCATCAAGTCTGTGGTTATATATTCATTCAGAATGTCTCTATTGAGTTTCTACTATGTAGCAGACACTTTTCTAGCTGTTTGAATATATCAGTGAATGAAAAAGACAGGACTCTGCCTTCTCTTGTTTGTTATATGTTTGTTAAATATATGTTAAATATATGTTTGTTAAAACATATATTTTTCATCTTTTAAAGTGAAGCCCTGTGATTTCTTTATTTAAAAGAGCTTTAATCCTTTTAAAAACAAAAAGTTAGGTCAAAATACACATATAGGCTTTTAATATGAGATAATTGACTTTAACTGGCTTTAAAATGATACTAGATCTGTCTCTGTCCTTGAAAATAATAAAATAGATTTAAAAAGTGTCTCCCTTTGAGAAGGAAACATACAGGAAGCAACCAACTTGGCCACTTTCTTGATGTTTAAAATTACATGTCCCTCTCCCATAATTAATCTTCTCAATTGTGAAATACTATTGAATTTGTGCATTTAAGAAACAGGAAAACCCCACATATTTGCATTTCATTACATACTTAGAATCCTCTTATCTTTGTCTAATGATAGGGTGTTGTTGACCTTTAGTTTCTTGCATGAACCTGACCTACTTTGTGTTGCTACCAAGGAACACAAGTTAATTCCAGCTGGAAATTTTAACAGCCTTCTGTTGGTTGCTAAATCATTTGTTTGGAGAAATATGTGATCAGCATATAACAAATCTAGCTAATTTTATTAAGAATGTAAACACTGATAATAACATTTGCTGAAATTTAACAAAACTCTCAGTCTGTCAGCCAAGTAAGGACTCATTTGGGATTCTAATTTCAGTTTCTCATTCCATCAGAAACAGTCTGGGAAGTGTAGCTCCCAGGTTCTTGAACTATGGGCCCTTTTCCCCTGAACGTTAAACTGCTGACCATAAAGTGATGGTGGCAACATTCCAAAGAATTTAAATCTATCTATTGAAACTAAAAGATAAGAGTCCATCCCTCCTTATTATCATGAGGATAAAAATCTGTTGCTGTTGTTTTCAGTGTGAGGTTTATATAATTTGACTATTCCCCATAAACTAAGATTTTTCCAGACTTGACAGCTCATGGAAGAACTTCTCTTCTTCCTGCATGTTGATTAATTCCCGACACCCACCACCAAAAGAAAAGAAATATGCAAAAATTTTAACTAAGGCTTTTTACTTTCATATCTCTGGGGAAAAGCTTCCTGCCAGAATCTTTCCCAATATTTTTGTTCTTAATATCTATGAAATTTAAAATCTAAACAGAACCAGGAAATATTTTAGACTTCTGAAATTCTTACCCAAATGATTAATATTGAGTTGCCTCACAGTAGCAGATCCCAGTATCAGACATTCCCATAAATGGTGTCCATTAACTTTAACACAGGTAGTATTGATTATCATCAAGATAGTCTTCCTGGGCATTTAGAATTCCCAAACCAAGGCAGGTATCTGAAGCCCCAAATAATATTAAATTGTTGTTTAAGTATTGTAATCCCAATTTCAACTTTAGAAAAAGTTATTAAAGGAAACCTTTGGGAAATGTTATATGTGTCTTTAACATATTGTTTCTCTTAGTCCATTAGCCTCATAGAAAGAGGAAACCCATCCAGGAGCTTAGAGAATGTGTGTCGCTGGGCTTGCCAACAACAAAAATCTGATCCCAACCACTCTGAGCACCATGATCATGCAATTTTCTTAACCAGGCAAGACTTTGGACCTGCTGGAATGCAAGGTATTGCCATTAATATGTAGAAGAAAAACTTAAGGGCATGACTTTTCAAAAGCAATCCTAAGTCAGGCAGTCTGTTCAAATGTTCAGATCTCCTTCACCACTTTCCACCACACCAGCCAAGCATACATTTTCTTTCTATTGCTTTCAGTGACTTTTTTGGAATTAACAATGTTAAATGCCACTTAAATACCATCATAAATTATACTTGCCTTTAAAATAATGATTGTGCATTTGGGGTATGGAGGGGATGCTGTAAAATGCAGTGTGATTTCCACTAACTGTTTGGAATGAGAAAAGAGATGCCATGAGAAATGACTGCTGCCAAAGAGCTTTCTTCCAAAGTCAGCTTACATTTATCTAATAAATTCTGATGTGGACTTTGGAAAAAGCAGACTGATGATTTTCTTTTCAACATTGATGGAATTTCTGGCTCCCTTCATCAGTACCATGATATGAAGGACCATTTACTAAAATAGAAAGACAAGGCTTAGCTGGTGGGCAGAGCAGAATGGTAACCCTAAGCAGTTTTGTTGTTGTTGTTGTTTTGTCCTTTGGAAAGTAGAGAATGCAGACCCAATGAATCTTTTTAGAGACCATTACCTGTGGCTTTCCCAAGAGAATGTGGCACATAATGCTAGCTGGGAAATAATGCTGCCCCTGTTTGCTGAAAAGCTTCTTTTCTCTTTCTTTCCACCCGCCCCCCCTCTCTAGGCAAAGGTCCAGTAGTAATTCTTAATGGGTTTTCTCATAAAATGAAAATAAAAGTAATTGTTATTCTCTACAGGATATGCTCCAGTCACGGGCATGTGTCATCCAGTGAGAAGTTGTACCCTGAATCATGAGGATGGTTTTTCATCTGCTTTTGTAGTAGCCCATGAAACTGGCCATGTGTAAGTCACTGTTGACAGCTATAAAGAAAAAAAAAAAAAAAAGATCTTTTCTTTGCTTCTATCAGTATTGTTCACACTTGGGGTAGAATACATGCCAGCATGCAATTCTCTTCTCTTGCCAAATGTGAGGAGCTGAAAACAGTGAGGAGGTCATGCACTGAAACTCAATGAGTGACTCTGTCTTGAAGAGGCACTCCTGGACTTTTCATAGCTGTGGAATGAGAAAGGCATTTCTGTCAGATAGCTCTCGATTTCACTGCCTGTGATTTCCATGAGGAAGCCATGTTGACTTAGAAAAGACATCTTTCCCTGTACTTATTCTCAAAACAAAAAATTAAGTAAAAGCTATACCCTCATTGACTCTCACCCACAAGGTCTTCTTTGTGTTTTAGGTTGGGAATGGAGCATGATGGACAAGGCAACAGGTGTGGGGACGAGACTGCTATGGGCAGTGTCATGGCTCCCTTGGTACAAGCAGCATTTCATCGTTACCACTGGTCCCGATGCAGTGGTCAGGAATTGAAAAGATACATCCAGTACGTGCCCTGCTGCATGTCATGAGAGCATTTATGATGTAATCTCCAAACATGAAATTGACTGTTAGGATCTTGAGCATAACAAAATCTCCAGTAAATGCATACTGTTGTTAATAATCAACATTTTCTTATGACTTTGCCGTGATGATTGCATAACGCAATCATAGTATTTTAGTCTTAAGCCTAGAACTTAAGTGCATAATTATGATTTTCTTTTACTAAAGTTTTTATGGAATCTTCAACTATTGGTCAAAGTTGAGTTGAAGATGGAAAGAGAAGGGTCATGTGATTCTTGTATATATTATAAAACCTGTGCTCTGTAGTATAGGTATTAAGATCTGCCCTGCTACACCATGTGGAAATTCAGCCAGTGACATGAATCAGGCTAAGTTGTGCTTGACTTCATTTGCTGGGATGCGTAAGGATGAAGAATCTTTTTCTAAATGGAACAGAAACGAGAAACCTGAAAGTGTGTGTTTTCGTGAATTTGCTCTGTGATCTGATGAAATTATATAGTATTGTAAGCTAAGAACATGGGGAACCATGTTCCCATTAGGATATGTTTTTAAATAACTTTTAACTACCTGTAATGTTTTCCTTCCTGCAGTTCCTATGATTGTCTCCTTGATGACCCTTTTGAACATGATTGGCCCAAGCTCCCAGAACTTCCTGGAATAAATTATTCTATGGATGAGCAATGTCGTTTTGATTTTGGTGTTGGTTACAAAATGTGCACTGCGGTACGTTACCCATAGTTAATTTAGTTTTTGCATCTTGGAATCTATTCATGTAGCTTTTCTTTGGTGAGCTTTATAAACTCACTGGTGCAAATATAAGAATATTTACCAGTTACCTTGTGCTTACTATATATATTGTAAGATGGTAAAATCAAATATTTTAAATATACTGCTTTACTTAATCCTCATGAAAGGCTAGAAGAGAGTTGATATACTTCTGCAAAAGGAAGAGCCAAGACTTACAGAAGTTAAGCAGCTGGCTCAAGACACACATCTGGGAAATAGGGGAGCTGAATTTTGAACCAAGGTTCTCAGGCTCCAAAGTTTATGTTCTTTTCCTCCCTAGTATATTTGACCTTCAGAGATGATTCTTAAGCCTTAGATACAGGCTTTTCTTTGTCTTGTCAATCAGTATTCCATGTATTTGTGACCACAGGGAAGGGTTATATTGCTATATTTCATGAAAATACATTAGTATAGCATGGGAATCAGGATATGGACGTCCTGGGAAGACTGGATGGGTCAGGTCCTAATTCTGACTCTTGATAAAAGTTCCACCTTGGGAATTTTATTTAATCCCTCGGGCTTTGTTTTCATATGTGTAAAATGTGGATAATGGTAATATTTGTCTCATAGGGGTGGTGTGAGATTAAATGTGATGATGTGATTAAAGTGTTTAGCACAAGGCGGGTGTATCATAAATGCACAGTAGAATCCACTACAACTAGTCTTCTGTGTAACTATTCAGTTTCAAGGTATGTTTCATCAGATTTCCATGCTGATCTTCAGTAGTTCATTGAAAAGGAAAAAAAGGAAAACCTTTTATAATGTTGAAAAAAAAATACTGTAGAAAGAAAAAAATGTATATTTTGGTAATGACAAGAAATTGATTTGCTGTTTGGAATCTTCCATGTATTAGCCATTTAGTCTGTCTATATAGAATACACTGTGAGCTCCTACTTACCTACACTAATGATTTAGACCTTAGAATTCTAAACCTTTGACTCAATGTTATGGAAAACTATAATTTCTGCATTAAGTAATCAAGGATTAAAACCAATAAATGCATGTCTCAAAGTCTGCACTAATAAAAAAAAAGTCTATGAACATAAGGCTGTATGTGGGTAATTAGCAGTGTAGGAAATAATATAAAAACAAATTGTGTGAAAATTTTTTTGAAAAATTCAAAAATATGGTAAGATGATTGTTTTTAAAGCGGAAAATGTAGAAATAAGCAAAGAATGCACACAAGTATCTGTAACTAATTCATACCTACAGGAATAAAGAGAAGGCATTTTGATAATTGCCAAACAGTTATAATAAGATTCCATGTTTTAAATGTTCTTGATTACAATACATTTTAAAATTCCAAAATTGTCTGTTTGAAAATCAGAAAGTAGAAGTGACATGCAGAAAAATTGAAAGTCTAGCAAAGAATCCCAAATAAATCATTGTTTATCACTGGTATTTTAGAAAAGCAAAATAAAAGTATTCTCTACTTGGAATTCTTATACAGTGTTTTTTTTTTTTTTTTCTTAACATGTCATACTTTAGCTATTTAACTTAAAATTAAGATATACAAAAGATGTGACGTTAAGAAACTGTAGAACATATCATTGGTATCTATGTTGCCATCTGAGAGTTCACTGAGAATTTGATTCTCTCTTTCAGTTCCGAACCTTTGACCCCTGTAAACAGCTGTGGTGCAGCCATCCTGATAACCCCTACTTTTGTAAGACTAAAAAGGGACCCCCACTTGATGGGACTGAATGTGCTGCTGGAAAAGTGAGTATATCAGTTTATACAATGCAGATTTCTGACATGTTGAAAGATAATTTTAAGTTGGTCAAATGACCAACATAGCTGTGCTATCATTTTCATGGAAACCATAGTACCTGAGATTTTGTTATGGAAATGCAATGTTTTAGTCAGCTTTTTCATTGTTGTGACCAGAAGACATGACAAGAACAACTTAGAGAAGGAAAAGTTTATTTGGGGCTCATGGTTTCAGAGGTCTCAGTCCATCAATAGCCAGCTCCATTGCTCTGGGCCCAAGGTGAGGCAGAATATCATGGAAAGAGTGTGGTGAAAAAAGTGGTTCAGGACATGGAACTAGGAAGCAGAGGGAGCCTTCTTCTCTCACCTGGGACATACCCCAAAAGCATGCCATTGACCCATTTCCTCCAGCTACACCCTAACCTGCCAATAGTTACCACCCAGTTAATCCCTATCAAGGATTAGGTCAAAACTCTCATAGCTCAATTATCTCACCTCTAAACTTTATTGCATTGTCTTACACATGAGCTTTTGGACACACCTAATATGTAAACCATAACATGCAGGAAGATAAAGTACTAGTTTCCTGTGGCTGCTACAACAAATTGCCCTAAACTTCATACTTAAACCACCAGAAATCTACTTTCTCAGAGTTTTAGACACCAGAAATCCAAACTAAGCTTCACTGAACTTAAATCAGTGGGTGGGCAGGGTCATACGCCCTCCAAAGGTTGTAGTGGAGAATCTGGCCCTTGCCTCTTCTAGCTTCCTGTTTCAACACACATTCCTGATTAGTGGCTTACTGTGCCTACTGCATCCTCTGCTCCTGTGGTCAAATTGCCTTTTCCTCTTCTGTGTCAAATCTCCCTCTGCCCCCTTCTTATAAGTAATGGCATTTGGCACCCATTGAGTAATGCAGAATAATCTCCCCCAAATGAGACCATTAATTTACTCACATTTGCAAAGACCCTTTATACAAATAAGTTCACATTTACAAGTCCAGGGACTAGGATCCGTTATCTTTGAGACCACCAGTCAGCCCTCTACAGATAGAATGGGAGGAAACAGCTCTGCAGCATCTCTGGCCCCCTGCTAGTAGGATTTGATTTACTTGCTGGCATCTCATTCCTTGTGAAAGTTGCCCAGAAATAAAGTAATGTGAATTTATACAGAAGATTTGGCCTCGTTCCTTGGGGAAAGATGCCCAGAGGTTTTAAATCTCAAATTGTGTAGTCAGGACTGAATGCTCAGATACTGGCTGTGTGCCAAGCTATGCTACTCATAAGGGCAGAGATCCCAAAACAAAGGCATGTTAAAAACTCAAGTTGAAGAGCCCTGACTAGTTTAGAAATAAGATATTGTAGACAGGACCAAAAGCTGGCAAAGAAGATTAACATAGCTTTAAGTTCTTTTAAAGGTTGACTTCAGATGTGTATAAACTGTACTTGTGATGAGAATCATGCATAATAATAAAACTCATCATTACAAATACCTGCATTATGTCAGACATGATGCCAACTGACATTATTTATAGTGTTTGGCTTTGATAATGAATTTTCATTATCACAGACTTTTGAATAAAATAAAGTTAATTAATTTTTGCTTTACTAAAATGATTAATCAACTCCTAACATCCAACTCCTCTAAATATAATTGTGTTGTAATTAAATTTATAAAAGTTTAGTTTAGAGAGATACTTATTGTATATAGTATGAAAAATCAAATAAAAATTTTGGAAAGAAAATGTTTGCCCTTTGACCATCTTCTGTAGGCAGGGCACCACATACAAGGTGCCTCTGGTATCAGCGTTTTAGTAGTCCCACTGTTCTCTTCTTGGTCAGATGACCTTCAAGTACTCATGAACCACTCCGGGCCTTAATTTTTCTCATTTAAAAGGTAAATATAGTTATATCACCTAAATTTCTTTCAGAACCCTTTGTGAATTTTATAAATTCCACTTATAAAATCTAAAATTTTATTAGAATTTTATAGAGTTTATTTATTAGAAGTACTTTGAAAGCTGAGTTGGCTATGGTGGTGCATGCCTGTAATTCCAGTGACTCCAGAGGCTGAGGCAGAAGGATAGCAAGATCAAGGCCAGCCTTAGCAACTTAATGAATTCCTAAGCAACTAGAGGGAGACTGTCTCAAAATAGAAAGGGCAGGGATGTGGCTTAGTGGTTAAGTGTCCCTGGGTTCAATCCCTGGTACAA
This sequence comes from Sciurus carolinensis, assembly GCF_902686445.1. Taxonomy (NCBI): domain Eukaryota; kingdom Metazoa; phylum Chordata; class Mammalia; order Rodentia; family Sciuridae; genus Sciurus; species Sciurus carolinensis. Next base: position 82,869,686 of record NC_062222.1, read on the forward strand.
AACAACAACAACAACAATAAAAGTGCTTTGAAAACTGAATATCATGGTTTTGGATATATTATATTATTTATTTTGTAAGTCCAGATATATATTTTCATGTCATTTTCAAGTCCTGAGATGACATAGGTGGTAAGCAATAGAGGGTGGAATTGTATCCACTGGCAAGTTGGGTGTCCAGAAAATTATTGGTGCTTGATACTCACAGACGAATGTATCATTTAAACACTTGTCTGGATGAACATTTTATTAGTTTTCATTTTAATTTTATGCTTAAAAAAGGTCAAGTCTAAGTTACCCTTCTGTTAGGGTATCTTGCTGGCGTCATTGGTTTTGGATATTTTAAATGCATCCCTATCAGGAAAAAAAAAAAAGTAAAGAAATGAAGATCTTCAAATAGGGGTTCTTGTGTAACTTCAGCTGCAGTGTCTGTGATTTTCATAATCGCCTTTTGTCATCTTTCTAAGTGGTGCTATAAGGGTCACTGCATGTGGAAGAATGCTAATCAACAAAAACAAGATGGTAATTGGGGGTCATGGACAAAATTTGGCTCTTGTTCGCGGACTTGTGGAACTGGCGTTCGTTTCAGAACCCGCCAGTGCAATAATCCCATGTGAGTATAATCCCTACAATTCTTGTTATTTTTGAATAGACCAGAAAATACTTTCATGTGATCAATATTCTGTTCCATGAAGTAAATGAAAAATATGGGACCAAAAAAACAAATTATTCATAGTTCCTAAACAATAGTGTCACTTTTGGATAAATCATCATTTATCTATCTTGTGGAGAGTAGTCAAGGATGAAGATGAGAAGCTTGAATGAAGATTAGAGACTTTTGAAGAAATTGACCTTTGAGAATATTAAGGACTCACTTCCCAGGGGTAGGTGCAGTTACATCAGAGTAGGGCAACAGAAAGATGGTGAGGAATGGCCAGGGAATTACTGGAGGAAAGGTATTCATTCATTCACTTGGGTTAAATTTATTCAGTTCCTATTGTATGCTCAGCAGACTTTATTTTATAAAGAAAAAGAATAATGTAATTATTAAATATTATATTCTTCTTTGTCTAGGATTTAACATCTGGGCAACTCTTTCTATTTCTGGCAGCAGGATATCTTTGAGCATGTCTTTGATAAAGACTCTCAGGGGCTGGGGTTGTGGCTTAGTGGTAGCATGCTCACCTAGCCCGCGTGAGGCCCTGGGCTTGATCCTTAGCACCACATAAAAATAAAGGTATTATGTCCACCTACAACTAAAATATATATTTTTTAAAAATTTATCAGGTGCCACGTGCCTGTATACACGGGAAGAGATGATGGTTGTGTAGAAAAAGAAACAAAAACAACCAAAATGATAATAATAAAAGCAACTGGGGTTTGCTATGATCCAGGGTCTAGTCTAAGTGCTTTAAATACATTATCTCATTTGATCCTGACAACTTTGCTCTGTGGAAGATACTATTACTTTTTGCATTTTAGGTAAGAGAAAATGGAGGCAGAGAACTATGATCAAAGTTTCTTTGAGTTAAATCTACATGTTTTATACATGGTAGAGAATAAAACTTCCTTGTATCTGTATACAGGCTTTTAAGTTCTTTAACATGCTTTTTTTTCCCCACATTTAAAATATACGGTTTGAAAAGCCGATTTGAGTTTTGGGGTGCTTTATCCTACAGCAGAGAGAGAAGGGTGCTTTTGGAAGGGACTGGAATTAGAAAGTATGAGTTCATTCACTTTGTGCTGGCAGCTTAGACGTTCTGGCTTTCTGCCCTCAAGCCCTGTGTCTGCAAGCCTCAACTTGGACCCCAGCCAAACGGCCTTTTTCAATGTTGTCTTTTCTTTAGGCCCATCAATGGCGGTCAGGATTGTCCTGGTGTTAATTTTGAGTATCAGCTTTGTAATACAGAAGAATGCCAAAAACACTTTGAGGACTTCAGAGCACAGCAGTGCCAGCAGCGTAACTCCCACTTTGAATACCAGAATACCAAACACCACTGGTTGCCATATGAACATCCTGACTGTGAGTACAGTCCCACTCTTTCCTGCTGTGTGGATGGTCACTTCAGAGTTTAAGCTTTGCCAACACCAACCCCTAGGACTCTTGAGCCCAACTTGGTAACTTAGGAAACATGGTGCTAAGCAAGCCTTCCTGTGTTTCCAAGCACAAGGCTTAAGTTCTCTCTTCTCTAGAGAGGAAGGAAGGTCCTGGAAAACAGCACTATCCCCATCCCCAGTGAAACGGCCAGTGGGAAGTGACGCCTGGGAGACATGCTGAATTTCCTGATTTAATTGAAATCTTTCTATTAGGAAATGTTTCTGGCTTCGTGTGATCTGTCATTTCAGAATATCTAGAAAAAAATATAGTTCTTTTACAATTGAGTCAGGCAGGACACAAAGAAAGGACCGTTATTTAATAACAAAAGGTTCTTCATAATCTTGAACTTTTGTACTCTAAACTAGTTACTAAAAACTATACTCAAAAATTTTCTTTTAAGATTCCACTGACTATACTTGAATTCTTGATTAAATATATTACTTGTTACAGCGATAACAGAAAATAGTTACGTGATTATCACGTGATATAATACACTATTGGATTCAGTTTAAAGCTCTTTCAGAAGAAAGGTGAATGTATATACGAATTGAAAGTTGTAATGCATTCAGAAGAGATGCATTATTTTTATTTATTTTGATGAAGTTAGTCACAAAATTTATATTTAATTAATGAGATTTCATAAGAGACAGAAACTCTGCTGGTTGATTGGGTCAGACCAAAGCAAAATACTCTCAGAGTTCTGAACATAGTTAAAACAAAATTTGAATTAGTTTATTGAAGATCTGTGTTGAAATCTAGGGTTGCTGTTCAGCCTGGGTTGACTGGGCCGGTCTTAGTGTGTACCTGTCGTCCCTACTCAAATATTAATGGAGCTCCTTTTCCCTCTCAGAAGTATCCCAGTTTAGATGACAAATCATACATCACTCACACTAAAACAAATATGCCAAATATGCATATTGGCATGTCTGTACTTTTCTTCTGCTGCTTATTTTATTTATATAGTAGTTGTTTTGTTTTCACATTGAAAACTTTATATTTTAAAAATAGACTAAACTCTTCACACATTCTGTTTTATGTAAATAGTTAATTTTATCCCCCCTCCGTATGCAGCCAAGAAAAGATGCCACCTTTACTGTCAGTCCAAAGAGACTGGAGATGTTGCTTACATGAAGCAACTGGTACACGACGGAACGCGCTGCTCTTACAAGGACCCATACAGCATATGTGTGCGAGGAGAGTGTGTGGTGAGTTAGGCTTGCTTTCCCAAAGGCTTCCTACGGTACCATGTGATTCTATGTCATAGTAATAGTAATATCATTCATAAGTATACACATCTTTTTTTCAACTGATGCTTATCTGGGAAGTCAGCCTATTTAAAGTTTAATACACAAAAAAAATGGTGGAGAAATTGTACCTACTGAAATCAATCTTTGGTCATTAGTAGAATTAAGAGTTAAAAAATTTTCCTAATTTTCAGCCAAGTGCCTTTTCTAAATAATGAATGCCTCTAGGCTGACAATACAAGATGGAACAATGCATTTTGCTTTAAACATTTTACTAGTAGTGTCTAACATTAATATACAAGACTTTTTTAAAAAAATCTAATACTAAGTGTATTTTTAAAATTGTTTTTTAAAAAGATAATAGAGCTGGTTATGGTGGCATGAACTTGTGATTTCAGTGACTCGGGAGGCTGAGTCAGGAGGATCACAAGTTCAAGACGAGCCCCAGCAACTGTAAAGCCCTATTCAACTTAGTGAGACCCTCTCTCAAAATAAAAAATAAGAAGAACCAGGGATGTTTCTCTGTGGATAAGCACTCCTGGATTCAATTTCCATTACCTCCCCCCCAAAAAGGATAATACAGTAGCTCTTTCTCCCTCTTTCTCCTTCTAATTTATCCTAAGCTTAAATTTTGAATTCCACATCAGAACAAAATGTAGAGAAACAAACTAAAAACAAAACTGTTTTTTTTGTTTTTGTTGTTTTATATAATCTCTCTCTGTGTATTGGGTATAGAAACTGCAGGTGCTTCACCACTGAGCTAGATCCCTAGCCCTGATTTTATTTTGAGACACTGTCTCACTAAATTGACGATGGTGGCTTCAGTCTTGCAATCCTCCTGCCTCAGCCTCCCAAATTTCTGAGATTATAGGTTTGTGCCACCAAACTCAGTATAATCTCTTTAAAAATGTTCAGGTTCTCAGTTAAATTAACACGAAATTGTGCTTATCAACTGAAACACTGCTCCTGACATCTATTTCCTTGTTACTTCCAAGTATCAAGTGTGCAGATGTCTCATAGTTGAACTAAACTGTCCCTGAAAGTAAATATCTTAGTCCACTCTGTGTTTCTATAGCAAAATACCCCAGATGGAATAATTTATAAAGAAAACATTTGTTTCCCTCATGTATCTGTAAGCTGGGAAGACCAAAGACATAGCGCCAGCATTGGTTTGGCATCTGATGAGGGACTTCATGGGGCATTATTCCATGGTAGAAGGTGGAAGGGAAAAAGGGCACATTCACCAAAAAGAACAAGAGGGAGTCACTTTTATCACTCTCATAATAACTGACCACACATTAATTTGTCCAGGAAGGCAGAGCCATCAGGACCTAATTACATCTTATTAAGCCAAGTCTCCTCCAACTGTCACATTAGAGATTGTTTCCAACACATAATTATTGAGAGAATATGTACAGACCATAGGTAGAAGATGTGTCTGGTTCACCTTTTACCTTCCACAAAATCCAATGCCTTACCTATGTTATCATTTCCCTGCCCATTTTCATGCCAAATGTATGAGTGCAAGGGTATATTGGGTAGCATTATTCTACACCAGTTCATTTGAGGATCTTCCCCAGTTCAGAAAGCCTTCAGTGGTTCCCTATTAAGTTAATATGAAAATATAAACTACACCCAGTCAAGATTTTTCCACAGCCTGTGCTCTGCGAATCCTCCACTGTTCTTCTGCTATCAGGCAACACTGACTTTCCATTAACTTAAGTATGGCTTTAAATACTGATATCTAAATCCATGTTCCATGAACTTATCCCTTCAATGACTCTTTTTGGATTTCTCTGCACTCCTAAAATTCCTTTACACTCTGTGTTCCTTAAGGGCCGTAAGAAAGTCCCCAGCACTTTTATGAAGTTTTGTCTCATATCCTAATTAGTTTTTTCTTTTCCTAATTAAGTTTTGAAGATGGCACCAATGCACAACTCACTATATTATTATTCATTTTATACACATGAATGCAACACAGAAAAAAAAATACAATGCTATCTTTTTTTTTGTCTCCCCAGAATCAGTTACATCTGTGTTCAATAAATACTTGTTTGATGATTAAAACAATTTATGATGAGGAAAATACTTCATTAGACTGGGGAAACTCATCCTTTATTTACTAGAGTATAGTTATTTAACTTCACACTAGTTCTTTAAAAGACAGAGGTGTGAAAAATAAGATTTCAGTGGAAGTTTAGTGTGAACTTACTGACTGTGAGCTGCAGTTAAACATAGGGTCCCCCAGTCTCTGGATGTTGTTTTCTACTTGGCGACATTGAAATCAACCACATTTATATCTTCTCTCCCCAGAAAGTGGGCTGTGATAAAGAGATTGGTTCGAATAAGGTTGAGGATAAATGTGGTGTCTGTGGAGGAGATAACTCCCATTGTCGAACGGTAAAGGGGACGTTTACCAGGACTCCGAGGAAGCTCGGTAAGATGAGGGCCCTTGGGAATCAACATCCTTCACTACAACCTGTGCTTTTTAGGCTTCCTCTTTTAGAAGTACAACATTTTCTCAATAAACATGACCAAAAAGTGTTGGTTCAAATCACTTAAGGAACTATTTTAAAAAATTAAAAATTTAACTAAATTCATACTTCATAGTGTTCATGAGAAAAATTATAGACTAAAGTCAGATGAGAAACAGAGATAATATCAATTAGAGTAGTTAGCTAAAAACTGTAATTTTACATTTTTAATAAAATACAGATATAATCAAAATGAATGGTTATTTTGAATTTCTGTTGCACTTAAATTGTTGATCAAGAGTAAGAAAAATTATAAAACTTTAAACATAATCTTTAAAATGTTACTTTAGTTTTACTTCTTTTGATTTTAAAAGTGAACAGTTTTATCCTACATATAAATCTATGAATTTAGGATCTATATTTCCTATACTTTTAAAATGTATACCCTAAACAAAATTGAGATGTCACCAAAAAGTAAACTAATGTATAATTGCTAATTTTTGTGAACTTTTAGACTTGTTCCACCATCAATAACTTGAAGTTAGATACACACTGCAGGTCCAAAAGGTGGAACAAAAAGCTGTCCACATACAACAAATAATATGGAAAAATATTTGTAATTTCATAATATTCATTAGAATATAAGATTTGGATATAAATTCTTATGAAAATATATATTACTAAATAGTTTCTTGAGTTTGTAACAAATATTCAAATAGTCAATGAGTATTTATTGGGCAAAGGCTTCTGGGAATTCAGCATTTAAAGATGAATTAGATATGGGGTTTTCTTGAGAAGATTCTCTTGTACCTTCCAAAGTACTTTCAGTGTAGTGTCTTACAGAATGATAGAACACAAAACAAAACAAAAACCAGAAAAAAATCAGGCTGACTCTAAGTTAATTGTCATAATAATGTTGTAATTTTTCATTTCGTAGAAGAAAAAATGTATAAAATAGTTGTCATCCCAATGGAAAATTCTCATAGTCCTTTTTGCTCCTGTAACATGGTAGACACCCAACTCAAGCCATTTCCACACACATTAGCTTTGCTGCATGTTCAAATGTACTTCCCTTAGTCATTCCCTAAACTAGTTATCGGTGTCTTAGCTATTCCTGTGTGATAAGTTACCATGCTTTGTACTTTGAAAATGGTTAAAACACAAATACTGCTATTTCTGACTGATGGTATTATTTTAATAAAGGAAAAAGAATTCAAAAATAAGAATGTGTGTATGCATGCGAGTGTATATATGTGTGTATGTACACACATGTCTAGGTGAAATGAAGTGTGATTTTCTCCATCTTTCTGTGAAATCATGAACTACATTTGCTTTATTGGGTTATATGTTATTATTTTGTTTGGGATATAAAATAATTTGTTTTTTTTTTCAGAGTGAATTAATGTAAGGAAAAAAAGTTTTTGCCACTATCATTCATTCTATTTTATATGCAATTATAAGGTAGTGATACTGTTTTTCAGATACCACAAAAACTGTGCTAAACCTGCGAATTAACGTCAAAAGAACATGAGAAAGTGTTCATCATTCATACAGATTCAAAGTGTTCAAAGATATTCTAACATCCATTTCTGTGTACGAATGTTATCATCATAGTCATTCAATAGACTAATTAACCTTTTCCAACAGGGAAACATTTAAGCAAGAGATGCCATAAAGAATTCAAGTTGCTGGAAAATGAAATCTGCAAGTATTCAACTTCAAATCACCTACATCATTTTTCATTCATGCTTAGTCTTATGTTCATTGACTATTGAGTTTGTTGGCCTTAGCTAACTATTAAAAATGCACTTTATTTCAACATATAAAACCATAGAACATATTTTATATCTTATGAAATATATATAGAGAGAGCTTATGGCATAGTCAATGAAACAGCAAGACTTTGATAAACACGAAACCTCCACTAATTAAAGACATTCTATTTAAGGGAAGACAAGAGGCGCTTTCACTTTACCCAGAGGAGCTCGTAATATTTCTCTTGCTGAAACAAGAGAAGCTAAAAATGTATTGGGTAAGTTGTACCAAATTGCAGAAAGATGGGCATCCATAAATGGTATCAAGCTGTTTTGCTATAGCTAGCATCTTGAGCACGTTACTTATAGCCATTGCGTACTCAGACAAACATGGTACGTTTCATGTGTTGAACTTTACAGTAACCTAGGTGCTGAAAATGCTGATCCCCCAATGACTACTTCATTTACTTAGGACACTAATAAATATTGGAAAAAAATTAATATACCCACAGGTACTTATTAATGATACATAGGCAAATGACCAAAATGTTTTTTTCCCGAAAACTTCAACAATTGTGTATTGATAACTGAATTTCTATCAATACTCATTTCTGTATTATATGAATGAGATGTTTCACAATATATTAAAAGGGTAGGTTGCATGATCTTCCTATAGTCATTTATTTTTGGTGGAAATAGATACACCTTGGTTTATTGACCTGACTATTGATGGTTTATAGTTAAAAATGTTAATCTTCAGTGATCTTAAGATAATTTTCAGGATGTGCTATATTGTTTGTCATATGTGACATTGACACATATGTGACATTGACAATAGCAACGATTCCTGACTTTAAAACCCAAATAATCAATTGATTTTATGATTTCTGGCTTAAAAGTTCAAGTTAGGGGGCATGTAAAGGCAATTCATGATATAACTTCTATACATTTTTTAATTAAATGGTTTGGTCAGACCTACAGCATGTATTTTAAAACAGTCTATCATAAAATATGATAAACCTTATAAATAATTGCTGATCACAAGGAAAATAAAAGCTACTCACCTGTTTTTCTTTTGTAATTTGGTAACTTGCCACTGGGTTTTTTAAAAATAATTTGGAGGCAGATAAAATATTTGAAGAAGTTCACTATTAAAAACGTGTACTAAAAATTGGCCCCACTTAAAAAGTATTATTTAGGAAACTAAAATCCCATAGAGGCACACATGAAAGTATAGTATTTGCCTGAATTATTGTTGACACAATTTATAGGTCAACACAAGCTTAGATGACTAATACGTTGGTAACAAGATTAACTTTTTCCCCCCTCTTTACTTTAAAAACAAAAGTTTTCCTCTAATCTCATGCAGGATGTCACAAAAGCTACCAGTGCTTCAAAGTTAATTTCTGAAACTGCTTCTTTCAGTTTATGGATGCCCTCTTCTGCATGCAGGAGTAGTAAGAGTGTAGTGCTCAACTAACCATGGTTATTGCTTTTGTTTTCTTTGCTTTCTCCATTATTTACCACACATGCAAAGGGTACCTTAAGATGTTTGATATACCCCCTGGGGCTAGACATGTGTTAATCCAAGAAGACGAGGCTTCTCCTCATGTTCTTGGTAAGTGTTTGTATCTGCTGGCACTGCTTTAGACATGCACTTAAACCTTGAAATGTCAAAGAAATCATATATATATGACATATATATATATATATATATATATATATATATATATGCCAGAGTCAAAATTACATGTAAATGAATTAATTGAATCTTATGCGGAGTTTTGACATTTTGTCATTTTTCTCAACCATTCTCACTTTAAAACAAGAAACATCCCAATAGAAAACTTTAATTTTTGAAAATAAGGCTGTTTCATGATTACATAGAGAAAAAAAAAACTTGACAAGTGTGTACTTATTATGCAATTTTTCTCTGTTTTAAGGATTGTGAAAAATATATAGTAAAGTGTTATAAATTAAGGAATAATATCATATTCATCATATTCATGTGGACAAATGAGTTCTGACCTTTGGTTGATGCCATACTATATATCTCCCCTTATTTTCTTTACATTTTAAGTTGTTTGACTGAAAAGCAACCACAGGAGAAATCTGCTAATGTTAAATTTTCCTAATATTTAATGTGTCCAGTTTTGATTGGCATGTGGATCTATTTGTATGGATGATTACAATTGCTCAGAGAAGATCCTTTTCCTTTTTTGAGAGGATTGTGTACAAATGTCAGTTTAAAGGAGTTTGTTTTTATAGTGTGTGTACAAATATAAACAACAATCATATTCCTTAGCCTATTAAAACACAAAGATTTCTGAAACTAAGGTAACATTGTCAACTGCATGAAAATTTGTAGTAAATTTTCATGTATACCTTAAAAAATAATGAATTTTTATGGTGCTACGTAGAATTGAGTTTTAAAAATATTTGTATTATAGTCACTACTAGATGCCACAACCTCCTAGCAGTCAGCCATAGTTCCTTCCCCAGTGTTTAAGAATCTTTATTTAGAATTCAGATTATTATCCTTAGGAAAACTGGATGAGTGTAAAAACGCAAGAGGAATAAATGAATTAAATTAAGATTACTTATATTTTCTAAACATAAGTAATAGTAACTTATGAACTTTTTAAACTTATCATTATATGACACATACCTCCTAAAATTAAAATATAATTTATTTTTATCCACTAGAGAAGTGCTTTATTTGATAACATATAGATCTATAATTCAATTAATAATTCTATCAGCAGCAAGCAGTTTTTTCTAAGTAGGTGACATAGCCTTGGAATTTTGCAATCATCAGAACTTAAATTATTGGCCTAAAATCTGTTCAACTATATTAGGTAGCTCTAAATATTTTGACCAGTTCTGAAGAGATATACTATAAAGAAGTCATCATGTTATATGGTATATTAACATAAATGGTTTATATTAATTATAGGAGAAGTACCCATTACTTTCAAATGTTCTGGGCTTTCTTTTTTATTATTTATTTTTAAATTTTTTTACAGACTATATTTTGATTCATTATACACAAATGGGACACATCATTTCATTTCCATGGTTGTACATGATGTAGATTCATACCATTTGTGTAATCATACATGTACATAGGGTAACGATGTCTGTCTCATTCCACCATTTTTTATACCCACCTCCCTCTCATTTCCTTCTACATAATCCAAAGTTCCTCCATTCTTTCTCTCACTCCCCACACTTCCCCACCCCATTATATGTCATTCTTCACTTACCAGGGAAAACATTAGGCCTTTGGTTTTGGGGATTGATTTATTTCACTTAGCATGACATTCTCCAATTCCATCCATTTATTTGCAAATGCCATAATATTATTATTCTTTGTGGCCGAATAATATTCCATTGTGTATATGAAATACAAAGAACCCAATCAATAAATGGGCCAAAGAACTGGACAGACACTTTACAGAAGAAGACATACAGGCAATTAATAAATATATGAAAAAGTGTTCAACATCTCTAAATTAGAGAAGTGCAAATTAAAACAACTCTAAAATTTCATCTTACTCCAATTAGAATGGCTATTATCAAGAACACAAACAATAATAGATGTTGGCATGGATGTGGGGAAAAAGGCACACTTTTCCATTGCTAGTGGAGTTGCAAATTGGTGCAGCCATTCTGGAAAGCAGTGTGGAGAATCCTCAGAAAACTTGGAATGGACCCACCTTTTGACCCAGTTATCCCACTCCTCGGTTTATACCCAAAGGACTTAAAATCAGCATACTACAGAGATACAGTCACATCAATGTTTATAGCAGCTCAATTCACAATAGCTAGATTGTGGAACCAACCTAGATGCCCTTCAACAGATGAATGGATAAAGAAACTGTTCTGGGCTTTCTGAGGAAATGTTTAGGATGACTAAGTTAGGAACCCTTAGCCTCTTTGACAATGTTTTCAAATGGGAATATTTGTAAACATTACTTTTGCCTCTTTTACTATCTTGCCATTGTTTTTGACGGTTAGGCATGCTTCTTTAGAATTTTGATTGCCTAATGAAGGAAATGGGAATAATATTAGAACTAACACACATATTTATTGCTCGATACCAATGAAGGGACATAGTCACTGGTTTATAGAAGGGGATAGACTTACTATGGATCTCAACTCGGTAAATGATAAAGTATATGCTGGTTACTTATTTTCCTTTCCTTAGCTATTAAGAATCAGGCTACAGGCCACTACATTTTAAATGGCAAAGGGGAGGAAGCCAAGTCACGAACCTTCATAGATCTTGGTGTGGAGTGGGATTATAACATCGAAGATGACATCGAAACTCTTCATACTGATGGACCCTTACATGATCCAGTTATTGTGTTGGTATGTGACATTACAGGTCATTATGTAGTTGATTTAGTTTATAATTTCATAATTAGTTTAATCAGAAAACAATTTTACCTTGGACATTGAATATGTATTTGCTGGTTTGTTATAATTTCATTTACCTCCACTCTTTGTATAACATTATCATTTACATACATTATAAATTGATTCAAACATTATTATGATTTTGACTTAACCAGTTGTCTTTTAAAGACAAATGAAAAAGTAGGTTTTCATATTTAACAAAAACTTTACCATTTCTAATACTCTTTCTTTCCTTGTCAATCTGACTTTCCACCTAGTATCATTAACCTTCAGGACAGAGAGCTTCATGTAGCATTTCTCATAGTGTGGGTATACTAGCAAAGAATTCTCTCAGCTTTCAAGTATCTGAAAATATTATTTCACCCTCATTTTTGAAGGCTATCTTCTTCACTCGATAAGGAATTTGGGGTTCCTGGTTTTTTTTTTAATTTTGTTTTTTTCTTTAAGCATTTTAAAGATGTCTTTATGTTCTTATAGGGAATTCGAGGGATTTGGTGGCTAATCAAAGAAAAAGATATGGCCACAGGTAGCATTAGCTCCTACGAACTTTATTTTGGTGAGGTCATAGCAGGTTTGCAAGGGGGATACCACCCAAAGGAAAAAAGGGCAAAGGAACTTAGGGGGAAAAAGGAAAGGAGGTATTTTATCAGTTTTGTACTACTGTGACCAAAAGATCCGACAAGAACAATAGGAGGAGGAAAAGTGTATTTTGGCACATGGTTTCAAAGATTCAGTCTTTGTTGGGCTGACTCTATAACTCTGGGGCAAAGGTGAGGCAGAACATCATAGAGAAGAAAGAACTCTCAGGAAGCTCAGGACATGTTATCCACAAGCAGAGAAAGAGCTCCTCCCTCACCAAGGACAAAATATAAAGGGACTTACTTCCTCCAGCCACACCCTACCTGCCTATAGTTACTGCCCAGTTAATCCATTTCAGTGATTAATCTACTGAGTAGGTTACATCTCTAATAATCTAATCATTTCACCTCTAAATCTTCTTGCATTGTCTCACACATGAGCTTTTGGAGGACACCTTGCCTAAACCGTAACAGTTGGAAACCGGTGGAGGGGCGGTTCCTACCTGTCTCAAAGATGTCACTGAGCAGCACTGGAGAGTCCATAGCTCAGAGAGCTCCTAAGGGCAGTGGTGGTGGGATTCTTACAGTCACAAGGTCTTATTTATACCCAGCAGATGTTTCAGAGAAGTACTCCAAGCAGGCAGGCTCTAAGTCACTGAGACTTTGTTTTCTTTTATTGTATAACAGTTTGAGTAAGATACCATAGTCTGTGGTGTTCTTTGTATCATTCTTGGGGTTCACTGAGAATCTTGACTTTGTGGGTTAATGTTTTCACCAAATCTGGCTAAATTTTTTATTATAACTTTAAGTTATTTGCCTACATACCATCTTTCTCTTTTCTACTCATGGGACTTATTTACATGCATGTTAAACAAATTGAAATTGTTCCAAAAGTCTAAAGCTGCATTGATTCTTTTATAATCTTTTCTCAAATATTTTTCAGATTGGATAATTTGTTGAGATCTGTTTAAACTCACTATTTCTTATGTGACCTCCAATCTGTCCTTAAGCCTGTCTGGAAAATCCTTCATGTCAATTCAGCAATGGTTCATTTCTTTCCCAGGATTTATTTTTCTTCTTTGTTCTTTCTTCTTCTTTGTTCTTTCTTTCTTTCTTCTCCTCCTCCTCCTCCTCTCTGCCTCCTCCCTACTTTCTTCTTCTTCTCTGCTATCATTTTCACATATATTGGCTCATTATGTCTAACATATCCTTTAAGTTCTGGATATTCATGTTATCTGATCTGTTGACTGATTTTTTTCTCATTGATTATGGATCACATTTTCCTGCTTCTTATAATTTCTCTTTATTTTTCACTGGACATTATGGATGATCAATTGTGAAGTGTTTGGTTGTTTCACTTTGTTCAGCAGGCAGCAGGCAGATCTTTGCAAGATCCTCCTGATCCTTTGAGATCTAGTTAGGATTGGTTGATTTCAATTTAGTCCTTACTTTTATGGCATGGTATTTGGGGGGCCTTAACCTAACACCTCAGGTATTGGTAAGGTCCTTCACCCTGCTGGGTGAGAGCTGCTAGGACTGTCTTCCCTTTCTGACATCTGGTTCTTTGTCCCACTCCTGGTCACTGATAAAGCACAGGGCATTTTGGCCGTGGGCATGCACAGACCAGCCCTTAGTGAAGGACCTGAGCAGCTTCTAGACCCCCCTCCACACCACCACTCTTCAGGCCCTGCCCTGGAATTCTAAACTCTGACTCTGGCCCCTGTCTGGAGGCAAGATCAGGCTTGTTTCTTTCCTCACAGGGATCATTGTCCTTTATCATTGTTATCTGTTGACCAAAAAAAGTTTCCTTCTATTTTCTGTCCAGTTTTATGGTTTTTAATATTAGGAAAACAACTTTATTACTCCCTCATGAATGAATGTAGAAAACAGCTATTGGATTTGAAATGCATTGTTGGAGTCTATATACATTGATTGGATTCCATATTTTTAAAAATTATACTAATCTAAAACCAAATTTTCCCACTCAATTTTAAGTCTCTTTTTCTTTGGGAATTATTTCCCTTTTCGAATGTCTATTCAAATCTTTTGCCATTGCTAAATTAAATTGACATTTTTTCCTTTTTGAGTTTCAGGATTTCTTTATACTCAATAAGTCCTCTGTGAAATATATGATTTGTAAATATTTTCTTCCAGTCCATAGCTCCTCCTTAGAAGTTTCTTAGTATTTTAGCATTACTGGAATCAATTTATTGTTATTATTGTTAATTTTTTTTCTTTTAGGCATTGAGTTTTTGGTGTTATAGAAGTATTATTTTTCACCTAATATATCATCAAAACAATTTCTCCTACTTTTGTTCTTGTAAAAGTTTTATAGTTTCACATTTAGCATTAGGTTTATGAAGCATTTTGAGTTAATTTGTGTAAAACGATGTGTTCTTATTTTTGCATATTGATAGAAATATAATTGGTCTATCATTGCAAAACAAATTACCCCAAATACAGTAACTAAATACAAGCAAAATTTATCCCATAGTTTATGAAGCTTGTGTATCTGAAAGCAGCTTACCCGACAAGTCCTGGCCCAAGGAATCTCATGAGTTGCTCTTCACTGTGACTACAGTCACCTTAAGGCTTGATGTGGTGACGGTGCTTCTAAGTTCAGCCACATGGTCCTTGAAAGGACAATCAGAAGATTGTTTCCAAGCTTTTCTATGTGGTGTCTAGCAGACCTCCATTTCTTTCCAACCCAGCCTCTCCACAGGCTGCTTAAGTGTCCCTAGGACCTGGCACTGACCTCTGCTGAAGCAAACAATTCAAGTGACAGAAAAAGCGAGATAGTGCAGCCAAGAGAGACATAATCTTAGACATATTTTTAAAACAAATACTGCATTCAATTTGATGAAAAGACTACCTTTTCACTATTAAATTTGCTTTTTATTTATATCAAATATTAATTGTCCAAATTTATGTGAAATTATTTCTGAACCATCATTCTGTTTCATAGGTTAGATGATTGTATAGTAAAAATATAAACTAATCGAAATTCTGTTTACATCATTTAAAGTTCAAATGATTGGAGATCAGAAGCTCTTTTTTGTTGTTGTTGTTATATAATTACATTCCTTTTCAGCAACTTGGAGTTCTGATCCATAACTACCTTCTTGAAGCTATGCCCATTGATTATGATATAGCCACAGGGAGTGGTGGGCTTTGCCACAGGAACAAGATTTGTAGCCAAAAGGATTGGATTGTAGTTAGGTTGTGCTCTATTGCCATGACCAGTTCCTCTCTAAAGAACAGGAACCCCAGGCTTGGAGCCCTGGAGCATGCCTTTCGAGGCTGAACAAATTAGATATCTGGCTAGAGTGTGAAAGTTGGGATTTGACTTTTAATGCTATTTCAAACCAAAGACTAAGGAAAAAAGAAAATGGAACCTGGGTAACCAGAATCTGCACCCAAGTGGGTTTATTGGCTTCTCAGACAAAAGCTGTTTTTAAGAGTTCAGTTTAAAATTCCACTTATTTATCCCTCTGCATAATTGGTATAACCCCATAAAAGATATAATGAAAATCAATTAAAATATTTTTTCTTTTTTAAAAACACTTTTTTTGCTCTAAATAAAACTGAAAGGCAAATAACAAACTGAGAAAATGTTTGCAATTCTTATTACAAAAAGGTATTAATATTTTTAGTGCATAGATTGTTCAGAAAATAAATAGCTACTTGTAACAATAAAAAGAGAACTATGATCATGCAGCACATAGTAGACAAAATACAAGTGAGTCATAAATGTAGGAGGTTAAACTCCACTAGTTGTCAAATAAATAATTAAAATAATGGTCTTCTCTCCCATTCAATTGATTCAGATAAAGATTATATAATTCTAATTGAGGGCATTTTCATGTACTCCATTCTGGGATGTAACAGTTGTTCTAACCCTTCTTGAAGGCCACTCGCTTGTCTCAAAAGAACTATGAAGAGTGTACAAAAGAAAAACAGAAATCCCCATAAAGGTGGGGACAATTTCTAATCAATACAATATTCATTATTAAGTAAATGGTTAAATAATATATGCTTTTAGGATTCAAAGCTAAGCTGACATTTCAAACCATGTTTTCTAAAAATATCTACTCTCTGGAAAATACACATGACATAGTAAGTGAAATAAACAGGGCCAGGAAAAGGTATTTATGTCTACACACAGACACACACACACACACACACACACACACAGACACACACACTGGAATTACCTTGAGGGAATATCCCAAAGTAATAAAAGTGACTTTGATTTTGTTTGGTTCTGTAGAATTGTGACTGGTTTTTATTTTCTTTATATTTCTCTGTAATGCATTGCTTTCTGGAGGGAACATTATTATCTTTATCATTATAACAAAACAGTTTGTTATAAACTTCAAAATGTACTAAGGAAATGGTATACTTTAAGAAAACCTGTAGTGAATCTTATACAGTTACTCTTACTCTTGGGTATATGCATTTTTAATATTATTGTGTTCAGTCTTATACATTTGCATTTTTTTAAATAGTGCACATTTGCACTTGAATTGACAGAAATAAAAACATATTTAAGAAACTATTAGAAAGTTTTCCAGTTTTGATATGAACAATTTTCTGAAATACTTATAAATTTTCACTCAAAACTTAACTCTCAGTTGATTTACATATGCATTTCACATGTGCCTTAGATTATACCTCAGGAGAATGATACCCGCTCTAGCCTGACATATAAGTATATCATTCATGAGGACTCTGTACCTACAATCAACAGCAACAACGTCATCCAGGAAGAACTAGATACTTTTGAGTGGGCTCTGAAGAGTTGGTCTCAGTGTTCCAAACCCTGTGGTGGAGGTAACAATTGAACACATTTATTATATTAAAATGCAATTCACACAAAAGCCAATCCCTCTTCTACTTTAAGAGTTTTCTCTAATTGAGGCTGCAATCTGAGAAACAACTAATAAGTGCATCCAAAACATAAGTACAAAACACTTTTCCTGAAATCTCAGAATCAGCTTAGGAGAGGAGTCTCTCCACCAGTGGTAGACCTTAAAAGCCGCTTGCTGATCTGTCTGGATCGTTATGGCTTATGTCCCCTATAGTGGAACTCTTAATCACTTCACTCTTCTGAAATTCTGGAACTCCCCCAAATTCAGTGTACTCTGGTTATCACCTTTTTCTCTACTTTTACTTTCTATATCTATGCTTTTATTTTCTATTAGTGTTAGTAATAAAGAGCTATCAGTTAACTATGATGATATAACTGATTATGCTGTGTATTTGGAACCAGCTGCTATTCTGAATGTTTTAAGTATATGAGATTGGTACTGTTTTTATTTCTATTATACTGATGGTGTAACTGCTGAACAGGGAAGGTAAGTAATTCGACCAGGGTGGTAGGATTCAAACCCAGCTACCCTGGCTTCAGGTACACACTCTTCCTCACTGCCCTCTGCTGCCTCTCTGCTTCTCCCGAGTAAATCCATGAAGCTGAAGCTATGCTCAGTGTTTATCATTTTTTCCCTTCATCCATTCCTCTCATTCTGAACAACAAAGGCTTGAGGATCAAGTTGACCTAGACAAAATTCTCCTCCACAGGCAGGATAAGGTGAGGGACTGTCACAAAAATAACTCTGAATAATTGAGAATAAAGAGAATTTGTTCATAAAAGGGACTTCTTGTGTAAATCATTTATTTTATAATTTAAAATTCAAGAATATAGTCTCCAAGTGTTTCTGGAGGGGGATTTAAGTGTTTTGAGTTACTTATTAAATATGACACTTAAACATTTAAACTGTATAGGTGCTTACTTAATTTCCATCCTCCCTTCTGCTATATACTCAGCATCAATGTGGTCCTAAGATTTGTCCGACCTTCTTAACAGACCACATCTGTTCCTTCCTCTCCAGGCTTGCTTCACTGTTTTAGAAGGGAAGATTGATGTAGTAGTCTCTTAACTAGTTGTCTGACTTTGATTTTCTACTCTTCTTTTACTTCAAGGATAATTTTCTTAAATGAATGAGTAGAGCTATATTATTTTCCTACCTAAAATCCTGTAGTCTTCTAATGTTGCCTGGAAGATAAATCATTTAAATAATTCTTGCCAAAAGTGAATAACCTGAATCTCATCATTAGGAGACAATAAAACCCAATTGTGGGACATTTTTCAAAACTCTTGACTTATACATTTCAAAAATATTAAATGCCATGAAAAACAAAAGGGGTTCAGAAACTTCCTGATTGATGGAGGCTAAAGAGACATGTCGGTTTCCTTGATGGGAAAAACATTGCTGTAAATAATATTATAAGGGCAATTAACAGTTTTTCAACATGGTCTGCATATTAGATAACAAATGTTAAATTTTTTGATTTTTAAGAATTATATTGTCAATATGGAAGACAATATACTTGTTGCAAAATTTCTTAAACTTATTCTCAAATAGTGCAAGAAAAAAATTACCTGTGTAGTAAATTGTGTATAAACATATATGCAAAATGCGATGACATAGTAGCAAATTAATCTTACTAAATATTTCCTTACAACTTTTTTTTGTAAGTTTAAAATTTTTGAATTTTTTTTTTTTTTTTTTTTTTTTTTTTAAACAAATGTTGGGAGACCTCCTCAGCTATTCCCCATGATTTTCAGGATAAATTCCAGACACTGGTCTAGTGCTCAAGGCATCCAAGATCTGATACTTCCTCATTTCCTGCCTCTTCACACATGACATGTCAGCCATGTGAAGCACCTGCCTTTCTAATTGTACTTCATTTCTTTACCCCATACCATTGGAAGTTCAAGATTCTGCTCAAGGAAGTGCCAAGTTTGCATGCTTCCCCCGCCCCTCCTCCCGCTGAGCTGGAGGCCTTTCCCTCCGCGTCTCTTTGGCGCCCTCTGCAGAAAGTTACACACATAGCTCCATAAAAGCCTATGCTACTAGGCATCGATGATCCCAATGCTTTTATTCATAGCTGTCTCTCACACTAGACTGTACTTATTCAGTCCTAGTTCTCTAGCCACTGCACAGTTGCCATTTCATAATTCATTATACTTGTTAAACGTAGGCTCTGAGCTAGCATTTTTTCACTTTAACTTTAAGTGAAAGTGATAGGCTCTAACACCTAGTGCAGTACCTTGCTTAGTGTATGTACTCAGATATTTATTAGGTAAATGAATGAATATACAAATGAATTAATATATAATGGCATGACTAAGTAATAAAAGTCAAAGAAGTTTATTTTCTTTTCCAGGTTTCCAGTACACTAAATACGGATGCCGTAGGAAAAGTGATAATAAGATGGTTCATCGTAGCTTCTGTGAGGTCAATAAAAAGCCAAAACCTATTAGACGAATGTGCAATATTCAAGAGTGTACACATCCACTGTAAGCATATATTTTAACCATCATATCCTAAGGACAAAATTAGGGTTTAAATGTCTTTAGCTCTTTTTAATTTTAAATTTGTTTTTAATCAAAACTTTACATGTACCTCGTTTAGTCAAGTCATTTAATAAGAATTGTTTATAAAGCTGTGGTTCCCTGCCTTTCTGTATGTTCCTGTTCTTAAAACATAACCACTTTCAGATTTTACATTTCTTTTGATATTTGGTAATCACTTGTTTCTATCTCTTTAAGAAAAATGTTTTTGTTTCTATTACTTGCATTTGGTGGGGGCAGCATTCTATATTATATTGAATTTCTACTATAGAACTTGAGGATTTCATTTTTTTTTTCACAGCACCCATCGACCACCCTTATTCCTTCCTCAATACTCCCAATGTTGATGTATCTTTTGTTGATATTAATATCCAGGGCTTAGATTCTTTTAACATGTCTCTCTTCTAACTGCCAGGTCACATAGTATACTAAGTTTCCTTTCTTGTAAAACTGTAAAGGAAGGTCTTGGTTTTTGTGTTTGGTCCTCTACTTTTCATGAATCCGTGCTTAAACTTTCTTCCTTAAGTATTAGCACCTCTAAATGCTAAACACTCAAGAATCCTGAAACTTTTCTCTTAATAGAGACAGGTGAACTCTGCATCTTGCTTCAGCCTGGACTTCAACCCAGCTTTCATCCTGGTGATTTCTGCTGCCCTTCTCTTCTAGGAGAGCTTCTCTTTCCTGCCTTGGCTGTTTTCTCATCTCTTGGTTCATATATTCATTCTAGTAGATACTCTCTGGAGTTTCAGGGGAAAAACAGATTCAAACTAATGCCTTATATAAAAATTAAATTCTTAGATACCCAGAAAAAATATATAAGGGGTTGAAGTATAAGATTATGAAAGATGTCTTTCTTCTACTCTCACCCTTGATCACTTGGAGTCACACACATATTTATATAATTCTACACTGTATTTTCTTTTGAACACATCATTCCCTTATTTGCTAGACTCCAGTATTGCTGTTGAAAAATTAGTGGTAATTCTGATTCTGAGTTCTATCTTTGTAGCCTGTTTTTGTCTTTCAAACTCCTAGGGTCTTTTCTCATCCATTGCGATGTGTATTTGAAGACTTTTTAGTTGACAAGTGATAATCATGTATACTTATGGGGTATAATATATTTTGATACGGAATGATAAAATCAAGCTAATTATTTTCAAATTACATCCTTTTTGCATGTGAGTTGTGTGAACATTTTATGATCTGCTCTTTAACAATTTTGAAATATATATTATATTAACTGCAGTCAGGATCCTGTGAGTAGACTTTAGTCTTACTAACTGAAACTTTGTATCCTTTGACCAAGGTCTTTGCACTCCCTTCTGTTCCCTGCCCTGCATCCATTCCCTGGTAGTCACCATACTATTCTTCACTCTGAGTTCTACTTGTTCAGATTGCACATATAAGTGAAATCATGCAGCCTTAGACTTTGTGTGCCTGGCTTATTTTACTTGCCCTCCAGGTTCATCCATGTGGTTAAAAATGGCAGCTGTTGATCTTTTAAAATATAAAACCAATGTCTTTCATCTCTAGGAGATTTTCTTTGAAAACTTTCATTTTTCACTGTTCTTTCTTTCTGGGACCTTTGCTATTAAGACTAATCGTCAATTATTTCTTTCTCAAGATATTTGATTATTTCATACACATAATATTTTATCACTTTGGGAATAGTAAATATTATTTCCTTTTTCATGCTTTATTTCTTTTGAGTCCCTCCATTCATCTGATTAATCAGTGAGTATGTTAATTGCGACATACTATTTATTTGTTCTTTCCAAAGTTATTTTCCCTTTACCTTTTTTTCTTGCCATAGATATGAAGTACTGAAATATAACCAGGCAGAACATTATTACCCTAGTCTGTCAAACTGGTAGTGAAATGTATTATAATAAGTAGACTAGGGAATATTCCCTCAGTTTTGATGACCATACTAGTCACTCTTTTTAAAGACAAAGATTATATAAGAAGTGTATTCTGGAAACCATTTTTATGTCTGAACTTAACAGGGTAACCTTAAGATGTGTTTCAGAGCCCTCAGTGGATCATTATTTAGGAGAAGGTTTCAGAATCACTGAGAGGACACACTTCTGATTGCCAGGTGGAATCAGAAGTGATAGCCCTTCAGGACTCAGTAATGATATATAACAGAACTGTCCAATATATTACAATCACAGTGATTTAGAGAGTTCTTGGAGCACTTACGTGGACACCAGAAATTGGGACTGTTCCACAGGAAATCTTTTGAGAATGTCTCTGGAAGTACTTCTGTCAGGTACATTCATGGGAACAGTCTCTGCCCAGCCCCGGATGCACACTGCTTTTCCTTTCTGTCAAACCCTGTGAAGTTCAATAAGAAGATTTGAATTACTCCCAGAGGATAGATGTGTCCTTCGTGGCAACAACTGTTGAAATACAGTAATCCTTTCAGTTGGAATATAATATTGAAGTATGAGTAAATGATAGAGTTCATGAAAAAGGGTGTAGCAGCCAAGTCGGTTTTCTCAGCAAGCATCAGGTGGATTCCTTTTTTTTTTCTGTTCACTTTCACATGTTACACAACCCTTAGGCAATATGGTTGAAAGTGTCTTGGTGCTATTTTTAAAACCACCTTCATGCCTGAACTTAACGGGTAACCTTAACATGAGTTTCAGAAACCCTCTGTAGATCATTCTTTAGGAGACAGTTCCAGAGTCACTGAGAGGCAGAAAAAAATAATAGGAAATTAAAAAGGCAAGTCCCTGACCTGTTGTTAGGACGTTGACATCACTTTCTGAATGTACGGTGACCTGGTAGGTTTCAAGTTGCAAGGGAGCGGAAGAATCTAGGTTTTGCATTGTGGGATGCACATACCATCCATCCCCGTGACAGTGTTCAATCTGAACCCCTACAGCTGGGTAGCCGAGGAGTGGGAACACTGCACCAAAACCTGCGGCAGTTCTGGCTACCAGCTTCGCACTGTACGCTGCCTTCAGCCACTGCATGATGGCACCAACCGCTCTGTGCACAGCAAGTACTGTGTGGGAGACCGTCCTGAGAGCCGCCGGCCCTGTAACAGAGTGCCCTGCCCAGCCCAGTGGAAAACAGGGCCCTGGAATGAGGTGGGTGTGTGAATTCTGTGTGTGTCAACATTTGCAGCATATTTTAATTTGGCTTAAATATTCGGTGGGCTTTGTGTGACTTGAGAAACTGTGGCATATTTCATGATCACCTGGAGGTGCCAGGAAAAATTTTAAAACAGTATCTGCAGTTAAGATTAGTTTGGTAGGGGTAAACCATGTCTGGGTGTTTTGTGAGCTGGAGGTTTCTGAAAGGTAACTGGTCTTCTAAGATCTTTGCTGGTGTCCTTACTCCTGTACGATAGATTCCAAACCCCTGACACAGAGTGTAGTCCCTGCTCCATTTGGCAAACCCCATCTCCTCTTATTCTTTCTTCATTCCAAATCTCTGTGTCCATTTGAGTAAACGTCTCACTATTTCATTCACACCATGCTTGTTCCAGCCTCCTACCTTCCATCTGGCTTGCTTCCCCGCTTCACTGAGGCTCAAAGCCACGATCCAGACTCCCACCTTCCTGCTGATGCTCTTCTGACAGTACCTCCCCTGCATTCGCGAAGCAGTCAGCTTTCCTTCAGCATATGGTTAGACGCGGAGCATTGTGACTCCTGCCTCTGAGACTGTGCTTGTCCATAGTCCACACATTTCTCAAAAGCAGTGTGCTTCACTTCCCCAGGACCCAGCTGGTGCCTGGGATAGGACTGTTTGGGGACCGGCTGACTCATGGCTGTATTTCTTTTGCTACCACCTGTGTTTATTACTTCTAAAGACTGAAGGAATCATGAGGCCATAGGAAGAGAATTTATAGAAGGAAAGGGCATCCAAAAGCAGGTAGAGAGCAAGGAAGAAGTGGAGACCAGGAACAGGCAAGTCAAAGTCACCTACTCAGAACCATAACTTATGCCCAGTTCTTCCTCAGGGACCCTGAACCTTATAAGGTTCTCTCCGTAGTTTCTATCTAGAGCAATAGTATGGAAACTTCTGGACTTATATTTAGAGAAGTAAGTCCTCTTTATTAGAGAAATGAATATATGAGAATGGCATGACTATAGTTCCCAAGAGGTTGAATTAACCCAAGTTGCTTGTAAGTAAATTCCGCCATCTGTGTAAAAGATGAAATGGGGTGCTCCATATCATGCCTGGCTCCCTGGGAAGGCAGAATCAGCGCTCATCATCATCAGGGGCTTCTTCTCTATAGAATGCTTACATGCAGGTACTTTGCCTCTTTTGCTTTGGGCACATTGCCTCCTTGGCCTTCATTTAGTTCTATAATAATCCTCTGTGGCAGGTATCATCAGCCCAGCTTTCTGGATGATGAAACTGAGTCTCTTAAAGAAAAAGCAATGTGCTCAGGCTGATAAATGCTGCAACCGTGGTATAAACCAGGATTATCTGTTTTCGAAACCACTGCACAGCCCCACCTCTGTAGAGAAAGAATTCCAGAGATGAGGCGTATGCACGTGCACGTGGGTGCCTGTGAGCACTTGCATGTCCAGTCTTGGTGGAATAAACATCTGTAGTTACAGCCTTTGTTTCTGTAGTGTTCAGTGACCTGTGGCGAAGGAACAGAGGTGAGGCAGGTCCTGTGCAGGGCTGGAGACCACTGCGACGGTGAAAAGCCGGAGTCCGTCAGAGCCTGTCAGCTGCCTCCCTGTAATGGTAGGTGTGACACTAATCGATTTCACTGCTCTGATAATGTTTTTCAATCTCAAAGAGCAGAATTTCCTTTCAGGATAAGCTCTGGAATTTATATTTGCTTATTGAAAAATAACCAAAGGAAAACATCCTTAAAATATTAGTCTAAGAACATTATTTGGGGCATGGGGGAATTTCTAATTTTTCCATTATGTTCTTTAATTTCACAGCATTGTAAAAGGTTTAATATTGCAGCAGACTTTGCTATATGTTACTAACATTATTTAATTTAGGCATGTAGATAATAACTGTTACTCAACCCAATAGCCATTTTTAATAACTGTCCATTAATTTCAAGATAGACACTTTGCACTTATACTAAAATTGAGCATTTGCCTGATCTACCAACATTGTATTGCAAAATTGGAGTTTGTTTTATTTAATTGATTTGCGATTTTAGAACAAAAATATATTGGATAATTTCCATCTCTATGAGACTCTCTCCTTCCACCTCCTTTTCTCTGTTTCCACTCTCTCCATTTACAACTGTTTCTTTCCCTCCTTGATTTCTTAGTGTCTGTCTGTTTTGCTCTCCATCTCAGACATAGTGTCTTGTATGTCACTCACTTTCCCTATGTCTACCATACATGCTTTTTTTATGTGTGTGTGGAGGGTGGTAACTGTCTTCTTGTTCTCGCTCTCTCCCTCTCCTTGTCTCCCTAACTTTACCTTTCCCTCTCCCTTGTCTCCCCTACTATTTTAGTCTAGTCCATTAGAGCTGCTATAATAAAATACCTTAGACCAGGTAATATATAAGAAAGAGAAATTTATAGCTTACAGTTCTGGAGACTGGAAAGTTCAGTACAAAGGCACCTGCACATTTGTGTCTGGTAAGGGCTTCATAGATAGTGCTTTGTCCTCACACAGGGAAATGGGCTGGGGAGCAACTGGAGCCTTTTATAAAGGCATTAATCCCATTCACAAGGGCTCCACACTTATGACCTATTCACCTCCCAAAGGCCTCACCTCTCCATACCACCACCTTCAGGGTCATGTTCCAACACATGAACTTTCAAGGGACAGACTACCTTCCTCTGCTTAGCCCCCTTGTCTCAATTCCTCCATCTGTTCTACTCCACATCTCCTTTCTTGCTATACCCTCCACAGCCGGTTTCTTCTTCCTGTCTCTCACTCTCTCTCCTTCCCCACTCATCCTCCTGCATCACAACCTTCCTCTTAAGTTCATTTCTCCTAAATCCATGCCTGATAAATAACAACTGCAGCCATTGCTTTGAAACACTGGTGAGTCCCAGGACTAAACAAGTTGCTTTTCCTGTAGCCTACAATTCCATAAGTACGCCGTTGGTTGAATCTCAACATCTGCTGTACTATTTTTTTTAATCCAAGAAAAGTGACCAGGATTATTTTATCAAATGTTTTATATTTTAAAATTTTAAACTTTTATGTCTTTAAGCATTAAACATAATTTCACTATAAATTTTTGCTCGGAATGGCAAGAACAAGTATGACCATGAGGGGGAGACATAGGACTTAACATTTGATCATTTGGAAAGGGAATTGCTCTTTGCTTTGACTTGGGTTTTGACCATTCAAACTTTAAAGTTTATTGTCATTACATTTTGTCCTTATATGGCTACTGCTGTCAAGAGGCTGCATTTCACATTGATCACAATAGTTGGTAGAACTGTGCCCAATTGTCAGCGAGATTTTGCTTGATTCTCCTTCAGGCAGAAGAAAATGTTTTTACTGTAAAACCAAGGTGCAAAGGAGATAGCATAACTAGGTTAGTGGTTCCACAGTCCTTTCAGTTGCTCTTTTGCTCTGCCCTAAAGATCAATTCTGTTTCTGCCAAATATTAACAATCCCCCTCAGAGTCTTAAAATACTCTTAGAAGAAGAATGGCCTTTTATGACCAGATCTGAAGCCCTTCCCATCTATGCCCAAATTACCATAAAGTTAATGTGTCCCTTTTTCAGAATAGCCCTGCCTTTACCTCCTCCACCCAGGAGCACATTCTAACTCTGATGAGACTTTGAATCTCTGCAGTGCCACAGTGCTCATACTTAAGACTCTCACATGGGGTCCTTCTCTAACACAGGACAAGTCATACCTCTGAAATAGGTCTTCAAACAGAGGAGATGGGTTAGTTGTCAAAGGAAAGAGAATATAGGATCAATTAAGGTCTCTTGAACATACTGGAAGATGTTTCCTTATTTTAAGATGCAGGCCTAAAAAAGTAATTCATAAATGATGAGGAATTGATATTTGAGTGCAACCCATTAATGTAATCCTCAGGCTTTCCCACTGCAACTAGACAATGACCTTAGCTAATATGAAAACTTCCAAACATATACTATACATTAGACCTGTAAATTTCAAGGCCATGCGTCATCCTACAATTTGGAGACTTTTGTTTTTTTCAATGTATCTGGCAAGTTCTGTAGCAGAAATGTGCTATCACCCAACACATTGTGATTTTAAATGACTGTATGCCCTCCATGCTGAGCTTGACAGTTCTTTAGTAGGTAGATATGGGAGCAGTGTTGTATATCTCTAGAAATGCTACTATGTGCTTTGGCTATGCATATTGAAGAGACATAGGATATGACTACATTCCATAGGATATGCCTGTCATGACTGAAACAATGAGTCTACTTTTTTGGGAGCTCAGTATTTAGATTTCTTGAAATCTTATTTTGATAAACTGAAATCAACAAAATTGTAAAATAAAAATAGTGTGGGTTTACATGCTTTATGAGTGTTACCTCACTCCCCTTTAATCAAAATTCATTGCAATGTGAGAACCATGACTTATTCATGGGAAACTTGTCATACTTCACCCAAATTTGTGCTTTCCAATAAGGACCTGAGGAAATTCAGTGGCAAACATAAAACTGTGGCATTTAAGATGGAGAATATTCTTTTTATCAAATGGTATTTTCATTTTTCTTTTGGTAATATATTCTTTTCAGATTTGCTTTATTCTAAGAGCTATTTAGTATTTGATTTTAATGTAGAGGGGTACCCTATTAGAAAACCAGAAATATAATATAATACAATTTCTATAACAACAGATGCCCCTTTTATCCTAAAATTACGGTAAGATGAATCCTATTTTCTCTTCCTAAAATTAGATATATGTTCCTACTTGGAAGGAAAAACTACCCTCAGTGGGCTGAAGTCCTACCCTGCAGGAAATATTAAAAAGTTGAGGATCCCAGTACTTTTATAGATTATATAGCTAAGACTGCTGATTTCAGCAAATTCATCACAATGTTCTTATTTTTAATGCAGAGGCTCATGGGGACAACTCCCATTGATGTCAGATTTCATAATCATGAACAGTTCTGATTTCTTCTGTCTTTTTACGTTTAGAGATGCATATTATTTTTTCTTTTCTTTTTGCAGATGAGCCATGTCTGGGAGACAAGTCCATATTCTGTCAGATGGAGGTGCTGGCACGATACTGCTCCATACCAGGTTATAACAAGCTCTGTTGTGAGTCATGCAGCAAGCGCAGTAGCACCCTGCCACCACCATATGTTCTAGAAGCCGCTGAAGCTCATGATGATGCAGTCTTTAGCCCCAGTGACCTCCCTAAATCTCTAGTGATACCTACACCTTTCATTCCTTACTATCCAGAGACTTCTGCTGAGAAAAAGTCTTTGAGTAGCATCTCTGCAGTGGGAAGTCCAAATGCATATGCTGCTTTCAGGCTGAACAGTGAACCTGATGGTGCTAACTTACCCCAAAGGAGAGCTCAGCGAACCAGAAGTAAGACGCTGAGCCTGGTCTCAATACCATCCTCCTCACCCACCAAGAATGGCCACCTCCATTCTGCTTCACAAAGGGCGACTGCTTCCTTCCTGGCAGTCAGTGATTCAATAGGTGCCTCTTCTCAGGCAAGAACCTCAATGAAAGATGAAAAGATTATTAACAAGAGACGTCTGATAAGATCATTCACCTTAGAAAGATGAAAAAGTGAAATTTAAAAGGTAGAAACAGAGGGAAACCTGGACAACCTCCCTCTCTGCATGGTGCATACAACTTAGTGAAAATCTCCATAGCTGGTCAACTCATTTTATCCATAAGTGGAAGAACAAAAAAGTGCTGGTTCACTTTCTAGTTGCTTTCATCCTCCTCCTGTTCTGCTTTGACTCATTCAACAGAATTCATTGGAAGAAAGCACCAAAGATTACTAACAGGGGGAAAATAGGTTGCTATGTGTGTTGGTCACTCTCTAAAGAAAAAAAGGGACTGGAACCAATTGTGCATATCAGCTGGATTTTTGTTTTAAAAAGTTACAGTAAAAATTTTAAAAAGAGATGCCAACAGTTTACACTTCAAGAAATTTTGGAAATGGAGCAGAGAATTCATAGACTTGTATTCCTATTTATCTATATTAGAAATATTGTATGAGCAAATTTGCAGCTGTTGTGTAAATACTGTATATTGCAGAAATCAGTATTATTTTAAGAGATGTTCTCAAATGATTGTTTACTATCTTACATTTCTGGATGTTCTAGGTGCCTGTCATAGAGTATTGCCTTATTGACATTCCATATGTTGATTTTCAAGGCAGAATGTTGAGAAGTTAGAATCACAGCTACTGACAATACAAGAGATTTTGTTGTATGGCTTTTTGTTGAATCAACAATGTGATACCTAAATTATAGAAAAAGAAAAAAACAGAAACTATGGATTTGCAGGTCTTACTTTACTTATTGCCTTCCATCCTGTAATTGAAAGGAATTAGGAATGGTGTCAGAATACACTTTTGGTCACAGAGAAGAGTAAATGAGCAAGATAAAACCAAAAAAAACCCTCTTACCAGGACCTCTGGAAGCACCATTGAGGTGTCCTGTGTTCTTAATTTCCTAGTGTTGGTATATAAACAGTTATACTTGATGCACGGTATTAATCACAAAGGAAAAATGTTCTGGAAAGATTTGTGTGTTGGTAGCTGAGAAAACATCAAACTAGAATTAACCCTCAAGGATAGTACTGCTTTGGAAGCAGGTTCAAGAAAGCATTTGTCAATGGTTGAGGTATTTATTTTCTGCATGGTTCATATCCAAATGTTCACAACCACAATGCATCTGACTGCAATAATGTACTAGTAATTTATGTCAGTGATCACCTTGCTCATAGCAAACCCAGAAATGCTCTCTCCAGGGAGTAGATGTAAAGTACTTGTATATAGAATTCAGAACTGAAGATATTTATTAAAAGTTGATTTGTTTTCTTGATAGTATTTTTATGTACTAAATATTTACGCTAATATCAATGACATATTTTGGTAAACTAGAGAGACATAATTAGCATGTGTTTGTTCTGTGCATAGAAAAGAAATTTAAGCAGACCACCACAGCCAACACAAAGAGCTAAAAGTGAACAAATTGGATGCAAACATTTTTTATTTTTAAAGTAGTTCATACAGAGCTGATGACTTATTCCCTTTCAAAGAAACAGTGAATTAGTAACTTGAGGAATGTATTGTCAGCATAATGTTTTTGAGGTCAGTATATCAACTGTCTAAAAACATATTATGCTAACTAAAATATAGTATATGCTAACCTCTCACAGCACATAATGTGCAAAGACTTTTGCATTTTAACTGTTGAAAAATAACAGCTGAAGCCATTGACTCTATACCTCTAAAGAATCGCTGCTACTTTGTGCAAGAATTTTAAAGGTGAATTCCAGATAGTAAAATAATCCCTGAGCCTTAAATAGAAATCATTTTTTTTTTCCTAAAAGTTTCCCTGGATTGAAATTCTCTCTAGTTTACTTGTGTGTGCATACGTCTGGTCCACGGGGAACTAAAGATGGTCACACACAAACACCTCCCATAAAGATGTACATATTCATTATACTTCTGAGCTTCCTTTTCTACTAAGCTAAAAATTCCTTTTTATTAAAGTGTACACTACTGATGCTGTTTGTTGTATTGGGAACACACATAGCAATAAAAAATGTTAACAGATCTGGCTTTATCTAGATTTTTATCATCAGATTCACCCCATGGTCATGGAAAAGTATCCTTTTTACAAAGTGAATGAGATCAAATTCATTTTCTCTAAAGAGGCTCAAATTAAATGACAGTATCTCCTATTTTCATATCAGGGTGTATCCTTTTTGTAAAAAAGAGAACAACAGATTGTAGGCTGTGGCATCCTGCTAAAATCTGTTCTGTGGTACTACTGAGAGGAAGAAAGAAAATGGTAAGAATGCTAGTGTTATGAGAAGGAAAAGGGGGACTCCTGTCTTTCAAAATGTGCAATATTGTAGTGATTTTTAAATAAATGCCGCCCGCCAACTTTGAATCCTGATTACCTGAGGACTGGTGGGGACAGACCTCTCAAGATTCAGGACTATGGGGAGGAAGGGAACATCCCAGAGAATGACCTCTTATTATGTAACAGAGACACTACATTCAAATGGGTAACCACCACCCTACAAAGTAGACAGACTCAGAACTGATCTTTATCTACCACTTCATACCTGATTGGCCTTGGGTAGACTGTTTTAGATTTCTTATCTTGTATAAGGAGGTGGAAACTGTCAACCTCACTGCTTGATCGCCAAGAGAAATGAGATAAACTGTTAGTACAGGGTCTAACACATAATGACTCATAATAAACCATAAGTCATTGTCCTCATAGTCTGCGTCATTATCTTCTTTATATCTAGATTCAATAGCTAGTGTGAATCACTGTCTCTAAGTCTCAATAAGAATGGAAAATGGATAGTTTTGGGAATCTAAAGACAAACTACTCAGCTTTAAAAAAATCAATAGGATGAACTCATTAAAAACCATCTCTAAATGTTGAAGTTGAAGAATTTTAGCTAATTGTTGCCACGTTCCCTTTGCAAGCAATAAAGAGTCTAACTAAGGGACTCAGTATTAATTGCATATTCCTGCAAAGATAGTCAATGGTGCAATAATGTTCTAAATTATTAGCAGGTAAAGTGTGTTTCTCATTTTTACATTTATGTATTTTTAAGAAAAATTCACTTATGTGTAAGCCATGAAAGAAAAAAATCAATTGAGAGGTGATGAAAACATAGACACGTCAAAAAAGGGACATCACTTGCTAAAGAAATGTTAGAACAGGACTATTAAAATTCTTAAAATGAAGAAAATATGAAAACCACTTTGGGATTAGGCATTTATCAAGGTAACACCTAATAGAAACATTTGCTCGGGGTTCAGATGCTTTTGAAAAATTCACCCCCCAAAGCCAGATACAAAATTTTTAAATTCACATAAATACTGTCTACCAAGAAAAGAAAGCATAATTTACTATAATGAATGTGGTATCCAAAACATGAATTCTATGAAGAAACAAAGATGCTGTAAATTTCTGCAAGTCATCTCAGTTTCCCTAAGAATTATTTCCTAAGCTTCCCACATCCTGGTGGATGTAGGTGGAGAAAAAAAAATTTCCTTAAAGCTACATTAAAAGTATCTATTCAAAATGTTGCTATTTTCCAGCTGATTCATAGTTTCAAACAAATCCTTGATTTCTCTGATTATCTTTTACCCATTGGTTATTAACAATTCACCTGGGGCTGATTAATGCTGTTTTTTTGTTTTGGGTTTTTTTTGTTTTGTTTTGTTTTGTTTTGTTTTGTTTTTTGTTTAATCTATCAAAACCTCCAAAATATTCTGTTAAGGGAAGAGAATGACTTTTCACAACCAACTGTTATTCTTACTCTTATCACCATGTTACTATCATATCCTGTAAGATCACTCCAGACGTCTAAACCAAGTAACAAAGCTCTTTTGCAACATGCTATCGTATGAACAAGTAATGCTACTAGAGTAACATATCCACAGGAAGAACAATTCTTTCAAGATCTGTATCTTAGAGACTTACATGATGCTCACCTAGTAGTTCAAGGTGGAAAACAAACTTATTCATGGTAGAAGACATAAGCACAGTAGGTCTGTTTTCTATTTTAATGACGAAGAGTTAAGTTCTGAAATTCTCAAGAATTTAGGATTCCCTGGTTAAGAGTGTGGTTGCCAAAGTCTGACAGCTGGGCTTACATCCTGATTGCAGTCACCTTGTTGTGATTTAAATGTTTTTTCTTTCACGTGCCCATACCTATTCTTTTATCTGTAAAAGGATGGTTAATAGTATTGCACATTTCATGGGCTGTTAAGCAAAAATTTCTATAATCCAGGAAAAGCAATGAATACAACACATTGCCTGTTCAATATAGGTTTGTAATTGTTTTCCCCAGAAAAATCTATATATATATGTTTAAAAATATTCATCATTTTACAGAAAATCACCAGACCTCAAAAGATTGAATTTGATCATTGAAAACCAATGTCACAATTTTCACAAGGTCTCTTCTGCCCAAAAATGTTCCATTTATCCAAAAGAATGTGGAACATGAAGATGGATGCAGAGAGTTGTATAAACTTTATCATACAACAGTTATTGCACAACCAGGCAGGTGACTCCAAAAACCAAGGCAACTGCCTTTCTGTGATACATCATGCATCACAAGATAATTTTCACATATTTTCTGCCACTAAACCCTCTTTCAGTGAGTAGAAGTCTTTCTCTGGGGTTCAGAGAAGGGACTCCAGCTACTGCATGCTAAGGGAAGGAGGACTCAATTGGGACCTTAACTGTAATTGACTACATGTCTCTGGACACACAAATATCCCTATTTATTTTGGATTCTTCCTTAGTACCAGACACTGATTTACCCATTGAACAAATTTAATAACTACCTAACAGATCTACAGTCCTGACTGTGGGGTCCCTTCAGTTTCCAGCCTTTTCCTCTCTTTGCCTTATTGGACAGGATCAGGAACATTTGAGGACATTTGTCTGGATGAGTCACATTTCTCTATTTTTTTTTTTCAGAAGCTCTATCTAAATCATTAGATGTAATATTCTAGTGTTCTATTGGGTCTGTTTTTATATCTCAGATGTAGCATGGTACTTGGAGATGGCAACATAGCCTCTGGCAGAATGTTTTAATCTCTCTAATGTTCTAACATGGATCTCCAATTATCAGCAAAGGCTACTTTGATTCCAAACACCTTTGGATTTTCATGACTTGGAAATGCCCTTGAATGATGTGTAATTGAGATGCATGGTTTCTTTAACCACAAAGCCAGTTCTATAATTTTCTTCCCTCCATATTTGTCCTCTGACTCAATTTCTTTACCCTGCTTCCAGATTTTGCAAAATTACAATCCTGCTCATATCTGCCTTGTCACATAAGGAGGCATTTAACTTCTGCTAGACTTTGCATTTGCCTAATTATTCACTTTCTGATCTCTTTTCTTCATTCTCTACCAAACTTCCCAAGTGAGTGGCTCAGGTCACAGCCTCTCCTCCTCCCCAGCACCCACCAGCATTCCCTCCGGAGCCCACTGCAGCTGCCTTCCCAAGCACACACAGGAGGAGCTCTCTCAGCAGCCATTCCCAGTGGACACCTCTTGGTTCAAATCCTTCATGGAGTCAATGAACTTTGTGTTCTGGCATGTGCCAGGCATCATTCTAGGTACTCAGAATATCACAATGAGGGAAATGGGAAATCCCTGCCATACTTCTAGGGTCTGCTTGCAGTACAGGAAACAAACAATAGTCAGATGTAGGTTTGCTAGGTAGCATGTCACAAGGTGATAAGAGTATATTGTGACATCAAGAAGGATGGAGTGGTACATCTCATTTTGAAGATGACAGAGGAAAACCTTGAAATGAGAAAACTCTGCAACCTCTAGGGAAGAATATTCTTGAAGGGAAGTGTATCCAGTGCAAGCTTTAAGGTAGCATAATGTCTGCAAGCTTAAGGAGAAAAGAGAGTGAGCTGCATAGGAGTATTTTGGGGGGAAACAGTAAAAGAGTCCATCAGAGAGGTAAGAGGTAGGTGAAAAATCACACAGGACCTTGTGGGTCAATTCAGAACTTTGGCCTTTCTTTTCCCCAGATTGTCTACAGCATTACAAGGCCTATGTGAGGAGAAGCCAGGCTAGGAACTCAGAAAACTTGGGTTTGAATCCTACTTCCATCCATGAACTGCAGAACTTACCTCCTATATTCTCTTATCTATAAAGTAAAGTGAAAACACTATCTCCTGGGCTTTTAATGCGAATCAAATGAGCACACAGGCATAAAGTGTGTTTTTTAAGGCACAAATAGGTTATTTTAAGTAAACATTGGCTTTTTTTATATTATAGACCATACCACTCTACAATCTATGAGTCTGAGGGGACTTGGTAGGACATCCAGGGATCTACCCTCTTCCTCCATCTCCTTGGCAGTTCCTCTATCTCTCACTGCCTCTTAGAAGGCTGATTCCCAAGTCTGTATATCCAAGCCTCCACTTCCATACAAATACCCTCACAGGTGTCTCCTGAGCATCTTACCTCTGCCATCAGGATCCGTACTTCATTTCTAAAACTGTGATGACCACCCTTCCTGAAACCGAGTCCTCAGTCCTGTGTTCTGTGTCTCTCGCTCACTAGACTCAGCCTCACAGAGGACCAGCCCTGCTTTTTCCTCATCACCCTTTGGTCTCTCATGTTTAGTCAGCCTACGTGTCCTGCTGTTTTCACTTCTGAAATGTCTCCTGCATCCTTCCCCATTTCATAGTCCTCAAGATCCACACCATGTTCATTTCAGGTTAACTGGAACTATCACAATCGATTCTCAGTTCTTTCCCTGTCATTGGAACCGACCCTGCCATCAGATTTTCCTTGGTGTATGTCACCTTCCTATTAAAGCCATATCATGGGGAACAAAGTGTGTCCATGCTTTCTCTCTTTCATATCTTGGGGTCCTTATGCAATGTCTTATATTCCTAACCTCAAAAGTCTAATCTCAGACATATTTTTCCCTCTGTATCATTTCACATAAAACTAACTTGAGGAGTTGTGGTTGTAGCTCAGTGGTAAAGCACTTGCCTAGCATGTGTGAGGCACTGGGTTTGATCCTCAGGACCACATAAAAATAAATAAGCTAACTCTAACCTCTTAAACTCCCAAAACAAAGAGCTCATTTCTTCTCTATGATCCCAATGAATCTGACTTTAGAAAAGGAACACTTTTAGAAAAGGAATCCTTTTAGAGAAGGAATCCTTGCACACCCAGACTCTTGCACACTTAGTAGAGGTTTGTTGAAAGTGAGTAAATAATTTCTTAACCATTCCTCATATGGGCTCAATTTTCTTCCATTTCTTCTTGTTACCCCCCTCGCTTCATGCCATGCCTTACTCCACTTGTGGATCAATAGATTTGCTTGACCAGGGATACCCAATTCATTGATTGTAGTTGAGATTATTTCCAAGAGGAAAGCTAAACTCGTTAAACCCAGTGGCCACATTTTATCGGAATTTGTACCCTTATTTTAATCATATGATTAGACTTGTTAAGCCACTCTATGCAAAAGAAAAGTGTTTGAACTGCTGAATTCATTAATATGCAACTGGAAGCAGGGTGATTAGAATAGAAACAATTGAGTTGTAAATTGTAGCCTGGCAGAGATTTCTAAAAGCAATGAGAAAGTGTGGTGATCTTGTCTAGACTCATGTTTTTAAATATCTATTGACTGAAAACTCCCAAATGTATTTCTCTAGCCAATATCATTTCCTGAACTTCAAACTCTCATTATAATTACTGATTTGACATTTCCACTCTGATGGCTAGAAAAGATTGACAGCCTAACAGGTACAAATCTGAACTCCTTTTCCCACAGTATTGTTGTCCTCAATCTGTTGCATCTGAAATTTTTATTCCTTCTGGTGTTCTAGGTCCACACCATGGAGCTAACTGTGACTCGTATTATATTTCTATTACTGCTGTAGCAAACGGCCACACTCTAACTGACATAAATAGTACAAATACTATCTTACAGTTCTGTAGGTCAGAACTCTTACACAGGTCTCCATGGGCTAAACCTGAGGTGTCAGCAGGGCTGCATTCCTTTTCAGAGGCTAGAGGTTTTCCAGATTCTAGCTCTGCCCATATTCCTTGGCTACGGCCCCTTCTATCTTCAAAGCCAATACAAAGGTCATTACTTTCCCTGCTGCTCTCTGATCCTTCTGTCATCTTATCATTGACTCACCATACAGGTAAAATGTTCTCTACTTTTAAGAACTCCTGTGATGAGATCACACTGCTCGGATGATCCAGGATAAGTTTCCCATCTCAAAGTCAGCTATTAGCAATCTTAACTCCATTTGCAACCTTAAGTCTCTTGTGCCATGTGACATGTATTTATGGGTTCTGGGGACTAGATATAGACATCTTTGGGGAGGCTGTTATTCTGCTTGCCACACTCCACTCTCTCTCACTTGTCATACAAGTATTCAAGAAATCCTGCTCACTCCAACATACTTGAGTACACACATGCATCACCTGCCACTTGTCACCACCTCCATTCCTATTGCCCTGGTCAAGGTCATCTCTTACTCACTGCATCCTCAGTAAAATGAGGTGCTCAGCAGCTCCTTAGAGTTGTTTGGATCCAAATAATTCACTTGGCTAAAATTCCTCACCTCCTTCAAGGATGTGCTTCTAAATCACCTATAAAATGAAACCTATCCCAGTCACTCTGCTTAAAATCACAAACTATTCCACCCAAGACTCCCTGTCCAAGAACTTTGCTCAGTTTTACCTTTTTCTGTAGTGCTCATTACCTTCTAACTTATCATTTAACTATTTTCCTTTGATAAAATGTAAACTCCAGAAAGAGGAGGATATCTGTTTTGGGAACCAAAGTGTCCCAAACACTCAGAAGAACAGAATCGGTAGACTTGAGCAAGAGATGGTCAATGGAAATTTAGTGCACTATATTCATTGTTATTAACAATGGTATAGTACAGTTAGAGAAATGACCTTTACAGCCATGTTACCTGGTTCTGGGTCTTGCTCTAGAGCTAGTTAGCTCTGTGCTCTGGGCAATTCACTTCAGCAATCTTGCCACTACCTACCCATTTGAAAATATAGTTATGGAGAATTTACACTAATATGCTAATAGGGTGTTATGGATAAAACACCTTAAGCAGTGCCTGTACATTCATTGCTGCTATTAGTTTAAGACATATAAAATATTATCAAGGTTTTCATTTAGCATGCTCTATTTGTTGACTATCAATGATATTATTTTATTTGTTCCTTCAGGTAACAGGTCCTTTGTATTATTTGTATGTGGTCATGTTCTACTACTGCAGCACTCATAGGAATACCTGAATACAGATTTCTCCAGTGTAATGTAACACTGAATTTGTGCATTTTTATCTTATACAAGAGACTGTCAATATTAAATTTAAATTTAGAGATAGGAAGCTTGTTGCATAGTTCACCGGGTAGGTTAGTATGTGGTTGACAGCCATGAGGTCAAGAGCACAGAGTTGAAAATTGCCATTATGGAAGGATCCAAGATAGCAGACTAGAGGGAGGCTGCATTCCTTGTGGCTCCAAGCACAGGAAAGATTGCTTCTCTAAAAGGCAGCCATCACTGCCTGCCAATCCCTGGCTGTTCACCCCCCAACCCCCATTTGCCCACAGATCGCCCACTGCTGCCTGGAAGTACATTGTCAGAGTACCTGCAGGTTTGGTTACATGTAGCCACCAGCATCTTGGGACACCACCAAGGGCCTGGGAGTCTAGGGTCAAGGGGCCTGCAGGTTTACAGCTGCCACTGCCGCCATCTTGGGGCACAGCCGCCTGAGTCTGGGGACACTGACTAGAGCCTGGAGAGCTATTGTTGAGGTACCTGCAGGTCTGGTTGCACCTGAGGTCCTCCTGCTGGGTGTTGTAATGGCCGCCATCCAGCTGCCTCTTTGCAGGGTTACTCTTTGTGTGAGCGCATCCCTGGTGATCTCTCTGCAAGTTGGAATGGCATTGAGATCTTGGACTGCAGAGCCTGGGGAATCTAAAGCCCAGATTCAGAAGATTGTAGCTGGGTCTACATGGGTCCATCTGGGTCTGGTAAGACTGTGAAAAGCCAAAGACTGGGGGCATTTCCCTGGGAGAGCACAGGTTGGAGAAATTGGAGAGAACAGAGTTCTCACTAGCTCAGTGAGTCCTAAAGTGAATGGGACAGAAGGGATCTGCTACAATGGGTGGGAAGACTGAAAGAAGCAGTGAGGCATCTTGCTATAGGCTCCCCCAGCCAACTGGTCCAGCACCCACCAGACTGAAGTTACAGTCAAACTTCAGACAACCCCACCTATCAGCAGAGAAGGAAAGAAGAGAAATTGTTGAAAGTCAATGGAAACAATTGTTCGATTTTCCACTAAGATTTTCCTTTTCGTTTTTTAATTTTTCCCCTCTCTCTCACATCTCTACCATCATTGGAACCAAATATTTTTCATGCATCAATTTATTGAGGAATGGGATGTCTGAATAGTATATTACAATTTTGTTTTATATTCTTATATTTTTACTTTTTTTTTTCATCTGTATATATTGTTTCTCTCACTTATCTGCCTTCCTGGATTCTCTTTCTCACTTCTCTCATGTTAACAGCCAGCCTCTATTAATTCCTTCTTTGCTCTTACTATAAATGTTTACCTCTATCTTCTCTCCTTCTCCCTTATAAACATCACATCCTACACTACTTCTGTTTCCTTTTTGTTCATCATTTGAAATGGTAAACACTTTTAGTAAACATACTGTTTATACTGTAGACAATAATTGAACACACCATTTCTGTTTATTGTGTCAAAACTGTAGATGCCTTAATAGGAGCTAATTGGTTTAAGGTTGTATAGTGTTTGTATTGGGTACTATCAATATTGGTCTCCCCCAAAGGTGAGATACTGAAAGCCTTCAGTGATACTATAAAACTACAGGGTATAAACTGCACTTCCTCAGTATAATTGTATGACCAATCTCTGTTAGTTTCTCTTCCACTCTTCCTGTGGATTTTTGCTTCTTGCTTCTCTCTTTATCCCTCATGAACACCATGTCCTGCACTATTTCTGTTTTCTCTTTGTCCACTATTGAGATTATAAATCCTTTTGGCAAATTTTTAGTTTATATTAGGGAGTGATTGAACTCATCATTGCTGTTTATAGCACGAGGGCAGTGGACACCTTGGTGGGAGCTATTAGATTTGAGGCTGTATATTGTTTGCACTGGGTGCTGTTGATATCGGTCTCCCTCTTGAAGGTGGAATACCAGAAATCTTCAAGGACAATAAGGATCCACAGAGTAGAATCTGTACTGCCTCAGATCCATACAAGGAGATGGGAAAACACACAAGCAATATGACAAAACAAGGGAAGAAAGTGCCCCAAGCAATCCAAGATGCCCCAATAAGAGAATCCACTAACAACACAGTAGAAGAATTGTCTGAGAAGGAGTTTGGAATGTACATAGTTAAACTGATCTGCAATATGAAGTATGGAATAAAGAGTGAAATCAAAAAGAAAATACATGAAGTGAAAGATCAATAAGGAGTTAGAGATTGTGAAAAATAAAAACAAGCAGAAATCATCAAAATGAAGAAATCAATAAAGCAAATTCCAAATTCAATGTAAAGCATCACCAGCAGACTAGACCATTTGGAAGACAGAATCTCAGGCAATGAAGACAAAATATTTAATATTGTAAAAGAAGTTGAACATGCAGAGAAGATGAAAGAATCCATAAACAGAATTTCCAAGAATTATGGGAGAACATGAAAAGACACAATTTAAGAGAAATTGGGATAGATAAAGGAGCAGAGATACAAACCAAAGAAAAATTTCCCAAACCTAAAGAATGAAATGGAAAATCAAATTCAGGAGACTTACAGAACCCAAATGCAAAAAAAAAAAAAAAATAACAGACCCACATCAAAACACATTATAATGAGAATGACTAAAATACAGAATAAGGATAAATTCATAAAGGCCATGAGAGGGAAAAAGCAAATTACATACAGGGGAAAACCAATTCAGAGCTCAACTGATTTCTCAACCCAGACCCTTAAAGCTAGGAGTTCATGGAACAACATATTTCAAGGTCTGAAAGAAAAGGGAATTGCTAACCAAGAATTTTATATCCAGCAAAATTAAGTTTCAGATTTGAAGGAGAAATAAAAGCCTTCCATGATAAACCAAAGTTAAAAGAATGCACAATTAGAAAGCCTGAACTATAGAACATTCTCAACAAAATATTCCATGAGAATGAAGAGAAAAAAAAAGTGAAAACCAGTAAAGGGAGGAACTGCACTAAAGGAAGAGTCAATCAAAGGAGAAATAAATCAAATTAAAAGCCAGAAATAAAACAAAATGACCAGGAATACAAATCATATCTTAATAATAACCTTGAATGTTAATGACCTAAACTCATCAATCAAAAGACATACATTGGCAGATTGGATAGAAAAACAAGACCCTACAATATGCTGTCTCCAAGAGACTCACCTCATAGGCAAGGACATCCACAGAGGATAGGAGAAAAACATATCCCTCATATGCATTGTATAAACAAGCAGGGGTTTCCATCCTTGTATCAGATAAAGTGGACTTTGAACCAAAGTTAATCAAAAGGGACAAAGAAGACCATTTCATTCTACTGAAGGGAATTA
This sequence comes from Sciurus carolinensis, assembly GCF_902686445.1. Lineage (NCBI taxonomy): Eukaryota > Metazoa > Chordata > Mammalia > Rodentia > Sciuridae > Sciurus > Sciurus carolinensis. The sequence goes on from NC_062222.1 coordinate 82,910,936, forward strand.
TATATCAGTGAGACATAACTATTCTATTATTTATATCCCAAACAATGGAGCATCTATATATGTCAAATAGACTCTACTCAATTTCAAGAATCAAATAGATCAAACACAATAATACTGGGTGACTTTAACATACCTCTCTCATTATTGAATAGATCTTCCAAACAAAAACTAAGCAAAGAAACTACAGAACTAAATAATACAATCAATAATTTAGACTTAATGGACATACATGGAATATTTCATCCATCAATGAGCAAATATACTTTTTTCTTTGCAGCACATGAATCCTTTCTAAAATAGACCATAACTTATACTACAAAGCAACTCTTAGTAAATACAAAAAAATGGAGATAATACGCTGCATTCTATTAGATAGTAATGGACTGAAATTAAAAATCAATGATAATAAAAATTAGAAGCTACTCTAACACATAGAGACTAAATAATACACTATTTAATGATAAGTGGATAGTAAAGAAATCAAGGATGAAATGAAAAAATACTTAGGTAAATAAGAATACTGATACAAACATACCAAAATCTGTGGGTCACTATGAAGGAAGTATTAAAAAAGAAAGTTCATTGCACTGAGCTCATTTATTAAAAGAATAAAAAGTCAAGAAATGAATGACCTAACATGATGTCTCAAACCCTAGAAAAGAACAAATCAAGACCCAAAACAATAGAAGACAGGAAATAATTAAAATTAGAACTGAAATCAATGAAATTGAAAAAGAGAAACAACTGAAAAAAAATTGCCAAAATGAAAAGTTGATTCTCTGAAAAAATTAACAAAATCCATAAACCCCTAGCGACATTGATAAAGAGAAAAAGAGAGAAAATCCAAGTTATTAAAATACGTGATGAAAAGGAAATATAGGGGGCGATCCAAGATGGCAGCCTAGAGGGAGACTGCACCCCCAGTCGCTCCAGAACCCTGGAGTTAAGAAGGGGAGGCATTGAGAGACTCGTACTGAAATAGAGCCACGGGTGAGTCTGCCCACTGGGTAAAGCTCGGTCCGGGTGGCAGGCCCAGATAGAGGTGGCTTATCGGAGCCGGGCAGGGCAGCTAGAGTCATCCACAGGCAGCCCTGCGCACTCCGGCGGTGGGCCCCGCCCACACAGCCAGCTTCTCCAGGTTCTCGGAACGGAACTGGCCCGCTAGTGAGAGCCTTTCTGACCAGAACAAGCTCCGAGTCCCAGAGCCCCTGCAGCGCACCGTACTCTGGCAACGAACCAGCGGAGAGCCGCGATCCGCAAACAGCCTCTGGGATTAGGGCAGGGCAGCCAGAGACCGCTTCAGGCGGCTCTGCCCACTCCAGCTGCAGGCTCTCTTCACGGGGCGATCCAAGATGGCGGCCTAGAGGGAGACTGCACCCCCAGTCGCTCCAGAACCCTGGAGTTAAGAAGGGGAGGCATTGAGAGACTCGGACTGAAATAGAGTCACGGGTGAGTCTGCCCACTGGGTAAAGCTCGGTCCGGGTGGCAGGCCCAGATAGAGGTGGCTTATTGGAGCCAGGCAGGGCAGCTAGAGTCTTCCCAAGGTAGCCTTCCACACTCCGGCAGTGGGCTCCTCCCACACGGCCAGCTGCACGGCGCAGGCCCACAGTGAGAGCATTTCCGCACAGAGCCAGTTCCAAACCGTGGAACCAGTAGGGGGCTGGGGGCAGTTTTCTTCGGATGAGCTGCTTTATCAGATTCCTCCAAGACATCAGGCTACTGAAGGCTGGGAGGTGATACACTGGAAATCTACCGGAACACTATAAGCCAGTAGCGGAAAACTGCAATATCTCAGGGTCCCACTGACAACTGACCAATATGAGAAAACAAGGGAAGAAAATGTCCCAAACAAACCTAGATACTACATCAATAAAACCCAATGACAGCACAGCAGAAGAAATGTCAGAAAGGGAGTTCAGAATGTACGTAATTAAAACGATCAGGGAAGCTAATGAGGAGATGAAAGAGCAAATGCAGGCATTGAAGGAGGAGATGAAAGAGCAAATGCAGGCATTAAATGATCGCACCAATCAACATTTAAAAGACCAAATACGGGAAGCAAGAGATCATTTCAATAAAGAGTTAGAGATACTGAAAAAAAACCAAACTGAAATCCTTGAAATGAAGGAAACAATAAACCAAGTTAAAAACTCCATAGAAAGCATAACCAATAGGATAGAACACCTGGAAGACAGAACCTCAGACATTGAAGACAAATTATTTAATCTTGAAAGCAAAGTTGGCCAAACAGAAAAGATGGTAAGAAATCATGAACAGAATCTACAAGAATTATGGGATATCATGAAAAGGCCAAATTTAAGAATTATTGGGATTAAGGAAGGCTTAGAGAAACAAACCAAAGGAATGAACAATCTATTCAATGAAATAATAACAGAAAATTTCCCAAATCTGAAGAATGAAATGGAAAACCAAGTACAAGAGGCTTATAGAACTCCAAACATACAAAATTACAACAGACCCACACCAAGGCACATTATTATGAAAATACCTAACATACAAAATAAAGACAGAATTTTAAAGGCCGCGAGAGAAAAGAATCAAATTACATTCAGAGGGAAACCAATAAGAATATCAGCAGATTTTTCAATCCAGACCCTAAAAGCTAGAAGGGCCTGGAACAACATATACCAAGCCCTGAAAGAAAACGGATGCCAACCAAGAATCTTATACCCAGCAAAACTTACCTTCAAATTTGACAATGAAATAAGATCCTTCCATGATAAACAAAAGCTAAAGGAATTTACAAAAAGAAAGCCAGCATTATAGAACATTCTCAGCAAACTATTCCATGAGGAAGAGATGAAAAACAACGATGCAAATCAGCAACAGGAGGCGCTAGACTAAAGGAATAGCCAAATAAAGGAGAAACCAAATCATGTCAAAAACAAATATCAGTCAATTGACTGGGAATACAAATCACATCACAATAATAACCCTGAATGTTAATGTTAATGTTAATGACCTGAACTCATCAATCAAAAGACAGAGACTGGCAGATTGGATTAAAAAGAAAAATCCAACAATATGCTGCCTGCAAGAGACTCACCTCATAGAAAGAGACACCCATAGACTAAAGGTGAAAGGATGGGGAAAAACATACCATGCACACGGACACAGCAAAAAAGCTGGAGTATCCATCCTCATCTCAGATAATGTGGACTTCAAACCAAAACTAGTCAGAAGGGATAAAGAAGGACATTACATGCTGCTTAAGGGAAGCATAAATCAGCAAGACATAACAATCATAAATATCTATGCCCCGAACATTGGCTCATCCACGTACGTCAAACAAATCCTTCTCAATTACAGAATTCAAATAGACCACAACACAATAATACTAGGCGATTTTAACACACCTCTCTCACCACTGGATAGATCGTCCAAACAAAAATTGAATAAAGAAACTATAGATCTCAACAACACAATCAGCAATTTAGACTTAAAGGACATATATAGAATATACCATCCAACAAAGAACGAATACACTTTCTTCTCAGCAGCACATGGATCCATATTTTATGCCACAAAGCTACTGTTAGCAAATACAAGAAGATAGAGATACTACCTTGTACTCTATCAGATCATAAAGGATTGAAATTAGAAATAAATGACAGAATAAAAAACAGAAACTTCTCCAATACCTGGAGACTAAATAATACACTATTATATGATGAATGGATAACAGAAGACATCAGGAGGGAAATAAAAAAATTCTTAGAAGTAAACGAGAACAAAGACACATCATATCAAAATCTCTGGGACACTATGAAAGCAGTACTTAGAGGAAGATTTATTTCATGGGGTGCATTCAAAAAAAGAAGTAGAAATCAACAAATAAACGAGTTAACACTACAGCTCAAAGCACTAGAAAAAGAAGAGCAGACCAATACCAAAAGTTTAGAAGACAGGAAATAGTTAAAATCAGAGCCGAAATCAACGAAATCGAAACAAAAGAAACAATTGGAAAAATTAACAAAATAAATAGTTGGTTCTTTGAAAAAATAGACAAAATTGATAAACCCTTAGCCACACTAACAAAGAGAAAGAGGGAGAAAACTCAAATTACTAAAATTTGGAATGAACAAGGAAACATCACAACAGACACAAGTGAAATACAAAACATAATTAGAAGCTATTTCGAAAATCTATACTCCAACAAAACAGAAAACCTCGAAGACATCAACAAATTTGTAGAGACATATGAATTACCTAAACTGAACGAGGAGGACATACACAACTTAAATAAACCAATTTCAAGCAATGAAATAGAAGAGGTCATCAAAAGCCTACCAACAAAGAAAAGTCCAGGACCAGATGGGTTATCAGCCGAGTTCTACAAAACCTTTAAAGAAGAGCTCATTCCAATACTTCTCAAACTATTCCATGAAATAGAAGAGGAGGGAACCCTACCAAACTCGTTCTATGAAGCCAATATCACCCTGATACCTAAACCAGACAGAGACACATCGAGGAAAGAAAATTTCAGACCAATATCCTTAATGAATATCGATGCAAAAATTCTCAACAAAATTTTAGCAAATCGCATACAAATATATATTAAAAAGATAGTGCACCACGATCAAGTGGGTTTTATCCCAGGGATGCAAGGTTGGTTCAACATTCGGAAATCAATAAATGTCATTCACCATATCAACAGAGTTAAAGTTAAGAATCACATGATTATTTCAATAGATGCAGAAAAAGCATTTGATAAAATACAACATCCCTTCATGCTCAAAACACTAGAAAAAATTGGGGTAGTGGGAACATTCCTAAACATTATAAAGGCAATCTACGCTAAGCCCATGGCTAATATCATTCTAAATGGTGAAAAACTGAAAGCGTTCCCCCTAAAAACTGGAACAAGGCAGGGATGCCCTCTTTCACCACTTCTATTCAACATCGTCCTTGAGACTCTAGCCAGAGCAATCAGACAAACCAAAGAAATTAAAGGGATACGAATAGAAAAAGAAGAACTCAAACTATCCCTGTTCGCTGATGACATGATTATTTATTTAGAGGAACCTGGAAATTCCACCAGAAAACTTTTAGAACTCATAAGTGAATTCAGTAAAGTAGCAGGTTACAAGATCAATGCTCATAAATCCAATGCATTTTTATGCATAAGTGATGAATCTTCAGAAAGAGAAATTAGGAAAACTACCCCATTCACAATAGCATCAAAAAAAATAAAATACTTGGGAATCAATCTCACAAAAGAGGTGAAAGACCTCTACAATGAGAACTACAGAACACTAAAGAAAGAAATTCAAGAAAACCTTAGAAGATGGAAAGATCTCCCATGTTCCTGGATAGGCAGAATTAATATTGTCAAAATGGCCATACTACCTAAAGTGCTATACAGATTCAATGCAATTCCAATTAAAATCCCAATGATGTACCTTGCAGAAATAGAGCAAGCAATTATGAAATTCATCTGGAAGAATAAAAAACCTAGAATAGCTAAAGCAATCCTCAGTAGCAAGAGCGAAGCAGGGGGTATTGCAATACCAGATCTTCAACTCTACTACAAAGCAATAGTAACAAAAACGGCATGGTATTGGTACCAAAATAGACAGGTAGATCAATGGTACAGAATAGAGGACATGGACACAAACCCAAATAAATACAATTTTCTCATACTAGACAAAGGGTCCAAATATATGCAATGGAGAAAAGATAGCCTCTTCAACAAATGGTGCTGGGAAAACTGGAAAACCATATGCAATAGAATGAAATTAAACCCCTATCTCTCACCCTACACAAAACTCAACTCAAAATGGATCAAGGACCTCAGAATCAGACCAGAGACCCTGCATCTTATAGAAGAAAAAGTAGGTCCAAATCTTCAACTTGTTGGCTCAGGATCAGACTTCCTTAACAGGACACCCATAGCACAAGAAATAAAAGCAAGAATCAACAACTGGGATAGATTCAAACTTAAAAGCTTTCTCTCAGCAAAGGTAACTATCAGAAATGTGAAGAGAGAGCCTACAGAGTGGGAGAATATCTTTGCCAACCATACCTCAGATAGAGCGCTAATTTCCAGAATCTATAAAGAACTCAAAAAACTCTACACGAAGAATACAAATAATCCAATCAACAAATGGGCTAAGGAAATGAACAGACACTTCACAGAAGAAGATGTACAAGTAATCACCAGATATATGAAAAAATGTTCAACATCCCTAGTAATAAGGGAAATGCAAATCAAAACTACCCTAAGATTTCATCTCACCCCAATTAGAATGGTGATTATCAAGAATACAAGCAACAATAGGTGTTGGCGAGGATGTGGTGAAAAAGGAACACTCATACATTGCTGGTGGGGTTGCAAATTAGTGCAGCCACTCTGGAAAGCAGTGTGGAGATTCCTCAGACAGCTTGGAATGGAAACACCATTTGACCCAGCTATCCCACTCCTTGGCCTATACCCAAAGGACTTAAAATCAGCATACTACACAGATACAGCCACATCAATGTTCATTGCTGCTCAATTCACAATAGCCAGATTGTGGAACCAACCTAGATGCCCTTCAGTTGATGAATGGATAAAGAAACTGTGGCATATTTATACAATGGAATATTACTCCGCAATGAAGAATGATAAAATTATGGCATTTGTAGGCAAATGGTCGAAATTGGAGAATATCATGCTAAGTGAGATAAGCCAATCTCAAAAAACTAAAGGTCGAATGATCTCGCTGATAAGCGGATGAGGACATATAATGGGGGGTGGGAGGGGCTGGCATTAGGTTTAGGGTTAGGTTTAGAGTTAGGCTAAGGACAGCGGCAAGAATGAAGGAAAGAAGGACTGTGTAGAGGGAAAAGAGGGGTGGGAGGGGTGGGGGGAGGGGAAAAATAAAATAAACATCATTACCCTATGTAAATGTAAAAAAAGAAAAAAAAAAAGAAAAAGGAAATATAACAACAGACACCACTGAAATACAGAAGATAATTAGAAACTATTTTGAAAATTTATACTCTAATAAAATAGAAAATATTGAAGAAATTGACAAATTTCTAGAGATATATGACCTACCTAAACTGAATCAGGAGGTCAAACATGATTTAAACAGAAAAATTTCAAGTAATGAAATAGAAAATGCCACCAAAAGCCTACCAATTAAAAAAGCCCAGGACCAGACAGATTATCAGGTAAGTTCTACAAGACCTTCAAGGAAGAATTAACACCAATCCTCCTAAAATTATTCCATGAAATAAAAAAGGAGGAAACCCTTTCAAACTCATTCTATGAGGCTAATATCAACCTGATACCAAAATGAGATAAAGACACATCACGGAAAGAAAACTTCAGACCAATATCTCTGATAAACATACATGCAAAAAGTCTCAATAAAATTCTGGCAAATCACATACAAAAACATATTAAAGTGCGCGGCGAGCTCTGACCCGCAAGCAGCTTCAGGGACCAGGACAGGGAAGCCAGGGACTTCCCCAAGCAGCCCCCCTCCCCCACCTCCAGGAGGAGGCATCTTTCAAGGCTAGCTTCTCGGACCAGATCACCCAGTGAGAGCCTTTCTACACAGAGCCAGCCACAAGTCACCGAGCCAACAGAGAGCTCCGACCCCCAGGCAGCCTCTGGGATCAGGGCAGGGCAGCCAGAGACTTCTCCAGGAGGCCCTGCCCCCTCCAGCCACAGGCTCTTTCCACGGGGCAATCCAAGATGGTGGACTAGAGGGTGACAGCATCTCCAGTCGCTCCAGAACCCAGGATTCAAGAAGGGGAGGCATTGAGAGACTTGGACTAAAATAGAGCCACAGGTCAGTCTCCCCCACCAGGTGGAGCTCAGCCTGGGTGGCAGGCATGGATAGGGGCGACTTATCAGAGCGGGGCAGGACAGCTAGAGTCTTCCCCAGGTATCCCTGCGCACTCCAGCAGTGGGCTCCTCCCACACAGCCAGCTTCTCAGAGCAGGCCCCCCAGTGAGAGCCTTTCCACACAGAGCCAGCTTCAAGCCCTGGAACCAGTAGCGGGCTAGGGGCAGCTTTCTTTGGAAGCACTGCATTATCAAGTTCCTCCAAGACTTCAGGCTACTGAAGGCTGGGAGGTGATACACTGGAAATCTACAGGGACACTATAAACCAATAGAGGAAATCTGCAATATCTCAGGGTCCCACTGACATCTGACCAATATGAGAAAACAAGGGAAGAAAATGTCCCAAACAAACCTAGATATTATCTCAATAAAATCCAATGACAGCACAGCAGAAGAAATGTCAGAAAGGGAGTTCAGAATGTACATAATTAAAACAATCAGGGAAGCAAACGAGGAGATGAAAGAGCAAATGCAGGCATTGAAGGAGGAGATGAAAGAGCAAATGCAGGCATTAAATGATCGCACCAATCAACAGTTAAAAGACCAAATACGGGAAGCAAGAGATCATTTCAATAAAGAGTCAGAGATACTGAAAAAAAAAACAAACAGAAATCCTTGAAATGAAGGAAACAATAAACCAAGTTAAAAACTCCATAGAAAGCATAACCAATAGGATAGAACACCTGGAAGACAGAATCTCAGACATTGAAGACAAAATATTTAATCTTGAAAACAAAGTTGAACAAACAGAAGATGGTAAGAAATCATGAACAGAATCTACAAGAATTATGGGATATCATGAAAAGGCCAAATTTAAGAATTATTGGGATTGAGGAAGGCATAGAGAAACAAACCAAAGGAATGAACAAACTACTCAATGAAATAATATCAGAAAATTTCCCAAATCTGAAGAATGAAATGGAAAACCAAGTACAAGAGGCTTATAGGACTCTAAATATACAAAATTACAACAGACCCACACCAAGGCACATTATTATGAAAATACCTAATATACGAAATAAAAACAGAATTTTAAAGGCCGCGAGAGAAAAGAATCAAATTACATTCAGGGGGAAACCATTACGGATATCAACAGATTTTTCGATCCAGACCCTAAAAGCTAGAAGGGCCTGGAACAACATTTACCAAGCCCTAAAAGAAAACGGATGCCAACCAAGAATCTTATACCCAGCAAAACTTACTTTCAGATTTGACGACGAAATAAGATCCTTCCATGATAAACAAAAGCTAAAGGAATTTACAAAAAGAAAGCCGGCATTACAGAACATTCTCAGCAAAATATTCCATAAGGAAGAGATGAAAAACAATGATGCAAATCAGCAACAGGAGGCGCTAGCCTAAAGGAATAGCCAAATAAAGGAGAAACCAAATCATGTCAAAAACAAATATCAGTCAATTGACTGGGAATACAAATCACGTCACAATAATAACCCTGAATGTTAATGGCCTGAACTCATCAATCAAAAGACATAGACTGGCAGAATGGATTAAAAAGAAAAATCCAACAATATGTTGCCTGCAAGAGACTCATCTCATAGAAAGAGATACCCATAGACTAAAGGTGAAAGGATGGGAAAAAAATATCATGCACACGGACACAACAAAAAAACTAGGGTATCCATCCTCATTTCAGATAATGTGGACTTCAAGCCAAAACTAGTTAGAAGAGATAAAGAAGGACAGTACATACTGCTTAAGGGAAGCACAAATCAGCAAGATATAACAATCATAAATATCTATGCCCCGAACATTGGCTCATCCATGTATGTCAAACAAATCCTTCTCAATTTCAGAAATCAAATAGACCACAACACAATAATACTAGGCGATTTTAACACACCTCTCTCACCACTGAATAGATCTTCCAAACAAAAATTGAATAAAGAAACCATAGATCTCAATAACACAATCAACAATTTAGACTTAACTGACATATATAGAATATACCATCCAACAAAGAACGAATATACTTTCTTAGCAGCACATGGATCCTTCTCTAAAATAGACCATATTTTATGCCACAAAGCTACTGTTAGCAAATATAAGAAGATAGAGATACTACCTTGTACTCTATCAGATCATAATGGATTGAAATTAGAAATAAATGACAGAATAAAAAACAGAAACTTCTCCAATACCTGGAGATTAAATAATACATTAATATATGATGAATGGATAACAGAAGACATCAGAAGGGAAATAAAAAAATTCTTAGAAGTAAACGAGAACAAAGACATATCATATTAAAATCTCTGGGACACTATGAAAGCAGTACTTAGAGGAAGATTTATTTCATGGGGCGCATTCAACAAAAGAAGTAGAAATCAACAAATAAACGACTTAACACTACAGCTCAAAGCCCTAGAAAAAGAAGAGCAGACCAACACCAAAAGTAGTAGAAGACAGGAAATAGTTAAAATCAGAGCCGAAATCAACGAAATCGAAACAAAAGAAACAATTGGAAAAATTAACAAAATAAATAGTTGGTTCTTTGAAAAATTAAACAAAATTGATAAACCCTTAGCCACACTAACAAAGAGAAAGAGGGAGAAAATTCAAATTACTAAAATTCGGAATGAACAAGGAAATATCAAAACAGACACGAGTGAAATACAAAACATAATTAGAAACTATTTTGAAAATCTATACTCCAACAAAACAGAAAACCTCGAAGACATCAACAAGTTTCTAGAGACATATGAGTTACCTAAACTGAACGAGGAGGACATACACAACTTAAATAAACCAATTTCAGGCAATGAAATAGAAGAGGTCATCAAAAGCCTACCAACAAAGAAAAGTCCAGGACCAGATGGGTTCTAAGTCAAGTTCTACAAAACCTTTAAAGAAGATCTCATTCCAATGCTCCCCAAAGTATTCCATCAAATAGAAGAGGAGGGAACCCTCCCAAACTCGTTCTATGAAGCCAATATCACCCTGATACCTAAACCAGACAGAGACACATCCAGGAAAGAAAATTTCAGACCAATTTCCTTAATGAACATCGACGCAAAAATTCTCAACAAAATTTTAGCAAATCGCATACAAAAATGTATTAAAAAGATAGTGCACCATGATCAAGTGGGTTTTATTCCAGGGATGCAAAGTTGGTTCAACATCTGGAAATCAATAAATGTCATTCACCATATCAACAGAGTTAAAGTTAAGAATCACATGATTATTTCAATAGATGCAGAGAAAGCATTCGATAAAATACAGCATCCCTTCATGCTCAAAACACAAGAAAAAATTGGGGTAGTGGGAACATTCCTTAACATTGTAAAGGCCATCTATGTTAATCCCATGGCCAATATCATTCTTAATGGTGAAAAACTGAAAGCATTCCCCCTAAAAACTGGAACAAGGCAGGGATGCCCTCTTTCACCACTTCTATTCAACATCGTCCTTGAGACTCTAGCCAGAGCAATTAGAGAAACCAAAGAAATTAAAGGGATATGAATAGGAAAAGAAGAACTCAAACTATCCCTGTTCGCTGATGACATGATTATATATTTACAGGAACCTGGAAATTCCACCAGAAAACTTTTAGAACTCATAAAATTCAGTAAAATTCAGTAAAATTCAGTAAAGTAGCAGGTTACAAGATCAATGCTCATAAATCCAATGCATTTTTCTACATAAGTGATGAATCTTCAGAAGGAGAAATTAGGAAAACTACCCCATTCACAATAGCATCGAAAAAAATAAAATACTTGGGAATCAATCTCACAAAAGAGGTGAAAGACCTCTACAATGAGAACTACAGAACACTAAAGAAAGAAATTAAAGAAAACCTTAGAAGATGGAAAGATCTCCCATGTTCTTGGATAGGCAGAATTAATATTGTCAAAATGGCCATACTACCAAAAATGCTATACAGATTCAATGCAATTCCAATTAAAATCCCAATGATGTACCTTGCAGAAATAGAGCAAGCAATCATGAAATTCATCTGGAAGAATAAGAAACCCAGAATAGCTAAAGCAATCCTTAGTAGGAAGAATGAAATAGGGGATATTGCAATACCAGAACTTCAACTATACTACAAAGCAATAGTAACAAAAACGGCGTAGTATTGGTACCAAAATAGACAGGTAGATCAATGGTACAGAATAGAGGACACGGACACAAACCCAAATAAATACAATTTTCTCATACTAGATGAAGGTGCCAAAAATATGCAATGGAGAAAAGATAGCCTCTTCAACAAATGGTGCTGGGAAAACTGGAAATCCATATGCAACAGAGTGAAACTAAACCCCTATCTCTCACCCTGCACAAAAATCAACTTACAATGGATCAAGGACCTTGACATCAGACCAGAGACCCTGCATCTTATAGAACAAAAAGTAGGTCCAAGTCTTCAACTTGTTGGCTTAGGATCAGACTTCCTTAACAGGAGTCCCATAGCACAAGAAATAAAAGCAAGAATCAACAACTTGGATAGATTCAAACTAAAAAGCTTTCTATCAGCAAAGGAAACTATCAGTAATGTGAAGAGAGAGCCTACAGAGTGGGAGAATATCTTTGCCACTCATACTTCAGACAGAGCACTAATTTCCAGAATCTATAAAGAACTCAAAAAACTCTACTCCAAGAATATAAATAATCCAGTCAACAAATGGGCTAAGGAAATGAACAGACACTTCACAGAAGAAGATATACAAGCAATCAACAGACATATGGAAAAATGTTCAACTTCTCTAGTAGTAAGAGAAATGCAAATCAAAACTACCCTAAGATTTCATCTCACCCCAATTAGAATGGCGATTATTAAGAACACAAGCAACAATAGGTGTTGGCGAGGATGTGGGGAAAAAGGTACAGTCATACATTGCTGGTGTGGCTGCAAATTAGTGCAGCCACTCTAGAAAGCAGTATGGAGATTCCTCAGAAAGCTTGGAATGGACCCACCATTTGACCCAGCTCTCCCACTCCTTGGCCTATAACCAAAGGACTTAAAATCAGCATACTACACAGATACAGCCACATCAATGTTCATTGCTGCTCAATTCACAATAGCCTGATTGTGGAACCAACCTAGATGCCCTTCAGTTGATGAATGGATAAAGAAACTGTGGCATATATATACAATGGAATATTACTCAGCCATGAAGATTGATAAAATTATGGCATTTGCAGGCAAATGGATGAAATTGGAGAATATCATGCTAAGTGAGATAAGCCAATCTCAAAAAACTAAAGGACAAATGGTCTTGCTGATAAGTGAATGAGGACATATAATGGCGGGTGGGAGGGGTTAGCGTTAGGGTTAGTGTGAGGTTTAGGGTTAGGGAAAAGGAGGGTGGTAAGAATGGAGGAAGGAAGGACTGTATAGAGGGAAGAGAGGGGTTGAAGGGGTGGGGGGAAGGGAAAAAAATAACAGAATGAATCAAACATCATTGCCCTATGTAAATTTATGATTACACAAATGGTATGCCTTGACCCCATGTACAAATAGAGAAACAACATGTATCCCATTTGTTTACAATAAAAAAAAACAATAGTATATTTGAGGGCTTACCATATACTAGAATAATCATGGCTATGAAAGACCAACTAATATAATACCAATTTTAGAATTTAAAGAAAACAACAAAAAAAATCAGAATTAATTAAGCTTACTTGTTCTGGCATCCCTAGTTTATAAGTGGAAGAAATAATTGTGACTCTCAGAGTGCCTGAATAAAGCCACTGTGCTCTAGGAAGACCCTGATACCAGGAAGGACTTCAAAGGCACCTACGGGAAACTATCTAAATTTTAAGACCACATAAATACTAAGATGGGACATTCTTTCGTTTGTGAACAGATTTATATGTTTTAAAAAATTGTTAACATAATTAAATTATTAGCATTATTCCCAATTATATCATACAGAATTATTGCATATAAAAAATTGTAACAGATTTCTCACTCATGCATAATTACCCAAATTTTCACAAAACATTTATAGGTGGCTTGTTAAGGAAAGAAGGACTTCAGGATCCCATCCGTATACCAAATAGCTATAGACAACCATTTGTCATTGATACCTAATACATCCTAACCTAAAGGTCATGAACTGTCCTACCTGTTTCCTCTCTAATCACACTGGATAACTGCACTCACTCCTTCTACGACTTACTGCCTTACATGCACTGTTGCTTCTTATGGATTTATTTATAGGCACATAACATCCTTGTAGTCATTTCAGTTAAGTAGTATCTATAAAAAATAAGTTGTGCTGAATTGCTTTAATAAACTTCAGCTACCTTGTGATAGAGAGAACTTTTGACTTCATAGGTTGGTCATATTAATGACTTAAAAAAATCATTTGGGTATGTGCTATATTCTAAGATATCTTATCCTCTATATCTCATCTAGAATGGTCTGTGGAAGCCCACAGTAGGATCAGTCATTTGCAAGCAAGGTTTAATCTATGAATTACTTAATGTATACCTCATTGATTTTATTTCTTTTTTTTTTTTTTTTTCTAAATGGTGAGAAATTTATTTTTTTTGTTTGCTTGTTTGGTTTTGTTTTTAATGTCTGGGTACATCTAGATTAAGATCAACATTCATAGGCTAGGAATGTAGCTTAGTGGTATAGTATACACTTAACATGTGTGAAACCCTGGAATTAGACACCAGCACCAAAAAAAAAAAAAAAAAAAAAAAAAAAAAAAAGAAAAAGAAAAGAAAGAGGAACACCTTAGCATCTAGAGACATCAGAAGTACTGTGAGAAAAATGAAAAATGAAAATAATATATTAATTCTAATAGAAGAAAGACACACAGTAATATATAACAAACCATAAATACAATGTAGTATTTCACTTTCCAATATGGTAGCCAGTAACCATATGGAGCTACTGAGAACAGAAATATGGCTAATTTAAGTTAAGATGCACTATGATATAAAATACACACTGGATTTTGAAGACTCAGATGAAGAAAAAATGCTAACTTTCTCATCAATACATAATTATTTTACATTGATCACATGTTGAAATTGAAATATTTCACATAATTGTGTTGAACATTTTTTAACATCTTTTAAATATGGCTACTAGAAAACATTAAATCATATGCATGGTTAACATATCTTTATTGTACAGTGTTGGTATAAAGGAAAAGAGATACATTTTTCAATCTTTATGATCAAAGAAAACTCAACAGAAGAAAAGATGAAGAATACTATAATAGACGTTTGGCATATGGGAAGGGAAACTCCTGTGGGTCCTTTAGTGTATTAGAAAAAATGCCTAAGCAAATTTTGATATGTGGTTCCACATAGTGTTCTACACTCATTTTAAAATAGAGAGTTTTATCATTAGCATTAGTTTCTGAGTGGGGGAAACAAATTGGTAAAGGGTTAAAGGATAATGGGCACAGCCATGATAGGGAGTTCTTAAGAGGAGTGTATTCAACTCTGCTAAGTCCCTTTACATATGATGATGGAATATATTTTTGGTTCATAAGATATATTCTCTCTCAAGTCTTACCATGGTTTCCCAGAGAACCATGCATATTTCCCTATCCCATTGAACCCAGGGCCTCAGGCATGCTAGGCGAGTACTCTACCACTGAGCCACAACCCCAGCCCCATTTTTTCCCCCCATGAGGTGCTGAGGATTGAATCCAGGGCCTTGTGTTTGTGAGGCAAGCACTCTACCAACTGAGCTACATCCCCAGTCCTACATACTGGTTCTAAGTAGAAGTTTTAAAAGGCATTACCTCTTTCTTCTCGCCCTTTTGTAGTCAGGTCATCTGCTTGAGAGGAAGAGAGACAAGGTAATTGTTACCCATTCAGCCTGAATTCAGAATGAAAAACACATAGAACAGATCTGAACCAAATGCAACCCAGGCCAGGTGAGCAAGAGCCCAACTTCGGAATGTGAGCAGAAAAGAAATGTTGGAGAGTTGTTTATTATGAAGCTTTATTTTGACAAATGACATGCACAATGTGATTTCTCTAAAGATTTCTGAGAGGAAGTACTGTTAGCCCCATTTCAAACAAAGGAAGTGAGTCAAACAGAGATTAAATACCCAATTGGAACTCAAGGAATTCTGACTGAAAACTGAGGTTACATTGACGCTTGTTTTAGTGGGCTCTTGCATGGCTGTATCTAAAAGACCTTGAGAGGGCAATTAGACAAGGAATTTATTTTGATTCACTGTTTCAGTAGTTCAGTCCATGGTTGGCTGACTATAGTTTGGGCTCAAGTGAGGCAGAACATCATGGTGGAACTGCACAGCAGAGGAAAGCAGCTTAGGACATGACAACCAGGAAGCGGAAAGAGAGAACTCTGCTTATCAAGGACAAAATATAAACCCTACAGCACACTGGCAGTGACTTACTTCCTCCAACCATACCCTGCCTGCCTACAATTACTGCCCAGTTAATCCACATCGGTGGATTAATCCACTGATAATTTACAACTATTATAATCTAATTATTTCACTTCTAAACATTCTTGCATTATCTTGCATATGAACTTTCGGGGGACACCACATATTCAAACAATAACAACACTAAAAGAAAATTTGCTCTTATTTAATACATTGTACATATGGGAATTTTAGTATTATACTGCAGGAATTTTACTTAAGATTTGCATATTTGCTTTGTTTTTCTGGTTAGATAGTCTCTTCAACCAAAGTGTTTCTTGAAGGTTTGATCCTTAACTAATACATCTTCATAATTACTCCAGTTTTGAGACCAGCACTTTATATGCTTCTGACTCAGGAAAAATTTGTTGATTGACAAGTTGAGTTAATGACATTTTATCATATATTCACTATTCATAGAAAATAACAAGGTCATCACCACCCAACAAATCAAGTAAAATTGTTCTCTTAGCCCTTGACCCTTATCCCTCATTGCCAGACTGGAGCTAAAAAATCTTAGTTGGTGATTCTTGGTTGAGGTCTCTTGATTAATGGTTTGTAGTGTCTCCTGCCCTTTGGTGGGATGGTCAATACATTTTGTGCTTTAGTGTAAGGAACAGGAAAAACCACACAAGGGCACTGAAACAGAAAGCTACACTCAAACTGATTTTGAATTTTTGTATTTAAAAATTCATAACAAATGAAATAGTAAATTATGTGATAAAAATGAAAGTTATGTGATTTAAAATTATATAATGAAAAATAAAAAAATTAGTGCTTCTCTATAAAAAAAATATTAAAAAGATAGTGGACCATGATCAAGTGGGGTTTATCCCAGGTATGCAGGGTTAGTTCAACATTTGGAAAACAATGAATTTAATTCATCACAACAGTAGACTTAAAGTTAAGAATCACATGATTATTTCAATAGATGTGAAAAGCATTTGATAAAATACAGCACCCCTTCATGCTCAAAACACTAGAAAAAATAGGGATAGTGGGAACAGTCCTTAACATTGTAAAGGCCATCTACGCTAAGCCCATGGCCAATATCATTCTAAATGGTGAAAAACTGAAAGCATTCCCCCTAAAAACTGGAACAAGGCAGGGATGCCCTCTTTCACCACTTCTATTCAACATTGTCCTTGAAACTCTAGCCAGAACAATTAGACAGACCAAAGAAATTAAAGGGATACAAATAGGAAAAGAAGAACTCAGACTATCACTATTTGCTGATGACATGATTCTATATTTAGAGGAGCAAAAAATTCCACCAGAACTAAGAAATGAATTCAGTAAAGTAGCAGGATATAAAATCAGCACTCATAAATCTAATGCATTGAAGGGAACATTCCTCAAGCTTATCTGTCAGCAGTCACTGACACCATGGTCTAAGTAAACCAAACAGTCTGGACAGAGAAACTGAGGTAATGGTAAAGACTCACCATGGAATGAAGGTCTTTGTAGTTGCTGAGGCTGAGTTAGGAGCTGAGAGGAGGCCTCGTTTATTAAGCATCCCAGCAAACTGTGATGTGAACTTGCCCGCACTGCCTTGCCTCATGCTGTGTGCTGGAGCTTGCTATCCCCAGCCCTTTGTCTCAGACTTGTTGCTGGGCAGAATTACTTAGCATACTTGGTTTGTTTACATTATCTCCATGTATAGCTCACATATAGGCTGATTCTTTTATGCTTTAACAAGTGTGTTAACCTGATTGGATAATGTGCCTATATATGCCTTGTACAATCCTAAGTAAAATTAGATCTGTGCCTTCAGAGCCTGGTCTCTGGTGTCTGAACTGGGGTAGACACTGTACGTCCTCACCCTCAGCAGGACCCCTAGTCTCCAAACATCTACAATGCATTTCTATTCATAAGTGATAAATTC
Organism: Sciurus carolinensis; assembly: GCF_902686445.1. Taxonomy (NCBI): domain Eukaryota; kingdom Metazoa; phylum Chordata; class Mammalia; order Rodentia; family Sciuridae; genus Sciurus; species Sciurus carolinensis. The sequence continues at coordinate 82,929,071 of NC_062222.1, forward strand.
TCTGAAAGAGAAATTAGGAAAACTACCCCATTCACAAGAGCCTCAAAAAAAAAAGTCATTGGGACTCAATCTAACAAAGGAGGTATAAGATCTCTACATTGAAAACTACAGAACACTAAAGAAAGAAATTAAAGAAAACCTTAGAAGATGGAAAGATCTCCCATGTTCTTGGATAGGCAGAATTAATATTGTCAAAATGGCCATACTACCAAACTTCTATACAAATTCAATGCAATTCCAATTAGAATTCCAATAACATACCTCATAGAAATAGAAAAAACTATCATGAAATTCATTTGGAGGAATAAAAGACCCAGAATAGCCAAAGCAATCCTTAGCAGGAAGACCGAAGCAGGTGGTATCACAATACCAGAACTTAAACTATATTACAGATCAATAGTAACAAAAATGGCATGGTATTTGCACTGAAATAGACAGGTAGATCAATGGTACAGAATAGAGGATACAGAGACAAACCCACATAAGTACAGTTATCTCATACTAGACAAGTTGCCAAAAATATACAATGGAGAAAACATAGCCTCTTTAACAAATGATGCTGGGAAAACTGGAAATCCATTTGCAGCAAAATTAAATTAAACTCCTATCTCTTACCCTGCACAAAACTCAATTCAAAATGAATTAAAGACCTAGGAATTAGACCAGAGACCCTGCACCTAATAGAAGATAATGTAGGTCCAAATCTTTATCATGTCAGCTTAGGACCAGACTTACTTAACAGGACTCCCAGAGCACAAGAAATAAAAACAGGAATCAATAACTGGAATAGATTCAAACTAAAAAACTTTCTCTCAGGAAAGGAAACTATCAGCAATGTGAAGAGAGAACCTACAGAGTGGGAGAATATCTTTGCCACTCATACTTCAGATAGAGCACTAATTTCCAGAATCTATAAAGAACTCAAAAAACTCTACACCAAGAATACAAATAACCCAATCAACAAATGGGCTAAGGAAATGAACAGGCACTTCACAGAAGAAGATCTACAAGTAACCAACAGATGTATGGAAAAAATGTTCAACATCTCTAGTAATGAGAGAAATGTAAATCAAAACTACCCTAAGACTTCATCACACCCCAATTAGAATGGCTATTATTTAATGTTATTTCTATAAACCGAACTTTGTTAATGAAATATCAAAATTAAAACAACAAAGAATACAAGCAACAAGTGTTGGTGAGGATATGGGGAAAAAGGTACATTCATACATTGCTGGTGGGGTTGCAAATTGGTACAGCCACTCTGGAAAGCAGTATGGAGATTCCTTAGAAAACTTGAAATGGAACCACAATTTCACCAGCTATTCCACTCCTTGGTCTATACCCAAAGGACTTAAAATAAGCATACTACAGAGATACAGTCACATCAATGTTTATAGAGGCTCAATTCACAATAGCTAGATTGTGGAACCAACCTTGGGCACTGCACCTACAGTTTCTAAAGAATAAAAGAGACCTAGTTTTAGCAAACATCAAAGACCTGGGATCACCCACAGAGTTTCACTGATGGGGGTAGGGACTGTACTGCACTGTCATTATGCCTGGAAGACCTGTCTGGACCTTGTTGACTTGGTCTGGAGCCATGCTCAAGTTCTCAGGGAGGTGACTCTCCTTTAGAAATTCCATAAAGAAAAACATCATCTTTAATGAGATATTTAAAGAATTGTTATTTTATAATTAGAACTTATATAGATTATTTTTTCTTCTTCTTGGGAGAAATTAGTTTAAATACATATATTTTCTTTATCCAAAACCTCATGATTCTCATTTAAGTTCAGATAAGCTTCACCTTAAGCTAAAATTGTCCTCAGGCAGGGAGTTGTCTATCAAAAGGCCACAGATGAGCAATACACAAATGTACAACCCATTCCTGGTCAAGTTTTACAGGATGGAACACAAAAGCCATCAGAAATTCTTTTAAAGGTGCGTAATTTCCTGTGGGTCACCATTTACACAGAAGTGAACATGTTAAAGGAAGAAAACCATATTCTTCTACTGCAGTAAAGAGATGGGCCATGATGAGAAAAATGATCAAAACACACATTTGAATTTGCCCAAGAGCATAACCTCATTTAATCCTCCCTATAACCAGGTATGAAGGTAAAATTTTAAAAGATTGATAATCATTAATGTTGATTTATATAGAAAATTCAAAAAAGTTAATTCCAGTTGCTAAGGCATTGTGAATGCATCACACTCACAGGATATGTAATTTGCAAAGTTTTACTTCAGCAGAAAAGGTGAGTAAACTATTCCAAATATTTTGAGTGAAATGAAAATGAAAGTAGTTGCTTTAATTTATTGTTGAGGAGAATATTTTAAATTTTCCTATTATCTCCTGATTTTTATTAGAAAAATGAAAGCTACTTGAAAATAGACCAAGAGGAATTGTGATTAGATTAATAGGTGGAAATTATTTTCTAATTTCTCCAGTTTAGACAGGTTATTATGATAAAGAGGAACATAATAAAAATTGATATAATAGAAGTGATGATGTCCAAGTGATGTAATACATACCCATCAGACAGATCAAGTAGGAATAATATATATAGAACTTATATGATATAAGCTCAATTTGTTTCATACATTTTGAATAATACCCTGCTTTTAAAAAGTGACTTTTCTCCCCTAGCACCTAAAAATACTTATTCTTTCAACAATTTAATGTGAGGCTACAAAGAACATTTCAGTTGATTTGTATGAAGAACACATATGACCATATTAAAACTTATTTGTTACAGCCTGAAAGTCAAACAGAAATCTAAAAATCAGTTATATGTACAACAAAAATGGTTACCTTAATAACTTTAATACACAAAGAAAATAAAGAACATCTACTTAACCTATTTACCATGTTCTTTCTCCTTCCTTTACTCATTTCACAAATGGTGTGATATTTTTCTAGACCAGGGTTTGACTAACTTTTTCCCTTAAAGAATCAGATAGGGAATGTCTTCAGTTGTGCAATATTAAGGTCTTCCTTGCAATTATTCAACTCTACATTTAGGATGAAAGCAGCCATAGATAGCACATCATGCAGTAAGCATGTATAAATATACCACAGTGAAGTCCACCTTTATATATATAACTATAAAACCCCCTGAAAAAATAAATAAGCAAGTGAAAGAGATCAGTAGAGTAAAGGAAGGAACTTTGTTTTATGTGTCAGGCTGTATTTAACCTATAGGTATTGTTTAATACCCCTGTTCTAAAACATGAAGTCCTTAAAATCAGTATACTGTAGCAATGCAGCCACATCAATGTTTATAGCAGCACAATTCACAATAACCCAGTTACAGAACCAGCCCAGATGCCCATCAGTAGATGAATGGATTAAGAAAATTGGGTATATACTCACAATGGAGTTTTACCCAGCCATGAAAGTCAAGAAGAAGAATGAAATTATGGCATTTGCTGGTCCATGGATGGAAATGAGAACATCATGCTAAGTGAAATAAGCCAGACCCAGAAAATCAAGGGTTAAATGTTTTCTCTCATATCTAGAAATTGGAGTAAAGTAAGGAGGAAAAGGAGTAAGTGGGAGCCAGGGAGGGGAATCAGATATCATAGAGATACAGGAAAGATCAGTGGAGTAGAGGAGATTGAGAGGGAGGAAGGAAGGATAAGGGAACAAAATGCAGAATGAATTTAACAAGATGATGTCATGTGCATGTATAAATATACACAGTGAAGTCCTCCTTTATATATGTATCTATAAAACCCCAATAAAAATAAATAAGCAAGTGAAAGAGATCAATAGAGTAAAGGAAGGAGAATGGGAGCGGGAGGAGAAGAGAGGATGGGGAGTACTAGAACTAAAATGGAGTTAACCAAATACCATGCATTTTATCAGAATTAACCAACTATTATGTATGACTATAATATGCATATAATAAAATAAAATAAATAAGCTCCCACTCTCAGAGAATTTTCATTCTGATGAGAAAGATAATAAATAAATGTAAATATGTACTAAAAAGTTAAGTGGTAAGGAAGAGATGCTGTAAAGCAGGCTAAGGACGGTGAAGAGTAAAGATGAAAAACACTTTTAAAATAGAAAAATAGGTAAAGAATTAAATATGTCAGGAAACAGAAATATAGAAATCTGTCTATAATACAAAATGCTGAAAGATCTGAGCACCATTAAATCAAAGACATTAAAACAACAGGTAAGTATAACTTTTCACCTCACAGAATGGCAATGACTTCAGTGATCAATGTTGTCAAAGATGATTATATATTGACAGGGATTATTGTTAATAATTTGTTGTCAAATTCCGAGAGCAATTTGAAAATACCACTGACATTGCAAATAGGTGGCCTTTTTATATAATATTTTCACTTCTTAGAATGTCTTCTATGAAACATAAAATGTATGCAAATAAGTATACTAGGATGTTTAATGTGATAACATGTTCAGCAAAGAAGAATAGACAACTTGTTCCTAATAGAGAATATCTTAAATAAATTGTGGTGATTTCATTCAATATGTGACACAAATAGTCAAGAAATATCTATTAACACTTTAAAATTATAATAAACTTGGTCTCAATATTTTAACACAGGAAATTTCTGAAGTATATTGTGGTTTTAAAATATTTAGTAAAAATCTACAGGTAGAAGGTACTATTTTTGTCTTAAAAGACAAAGATAAATATATTGCATTGAAACCTTGTGGGCAAAGAAGAGACTCCAGCAAAATGATGTTGGGACAATTATACATATAGGCAAAACTGAAACTGGATTCCCACATCATACCATCAGGTGGATTGAAGATTAAAACTTAAAAAGACAAACTGGGGGCTCCAGCTCAGAAATAGAGCACTTGCCCAGCATGCTCAAGGCCTTGGGTTTGAATCCCAGCACTGCAAATAAAAAGAAAAAGGGGTAAAATTTTATAACTTAAAAAAGCAATATAAATAAATATCATTATGAATTCAAATAATGAATAATTTATTTAGAAAGAATTAAAATTGATGGCTGAACTATTTTTTTTCACCAAAAGATCTACAAAGAAAAAGGCAATGACTCTTAAATCAGTATAATATATTTTGAAGACATAAAAACTAAAGGACTGGTTTTCTACAGTATTTTGCCAAGTCAAGAAAATAATGTATTTTTGTGATACATCATCATCTCTTGAGTCTCTAGGTATTTGAATGAAATATCTTAGTACAAATATTTACATGGTGATGACCACCCTCTCAAATTCTTTTACTCTTTTTCTGAAACAAATTCTGATATATTAAATTTTATTCATATAACTCATTGGTGATTCATAAAATGTATAACAGTACTCTACAAATTAAGAGTGTTTATTCTGTTTTTCTAAAGTAAAGGGGAAATTATCCCTTGGATTTTTACCTTTCAGATGTGGCTAAAGGCAAAAAAAATGTATTGGCATGCACTTCTTTCTTTAGAGAAATGAAAATAAATACAAATCAATAACAACATCTACCTGATGCACCTGATAGTACACAGAGGCATGGTTAATTATCAGACTAAATTCATAATTATAATTTTGATGATGTTTAATTTCATGCTGGATTGAATTTTATCCTGTCCCCTCCCTGTCCCTTGAACTGTTTCCTAGAGTTAGTACACTAACAAAGAACAACTTGGTTTTGTAAAATTTTTGCTTTTTTATAGTTGCTTCTTATGAAAATGCTAATGAATATTAAAATTATCAAAAGCTAGAATACAAAGGGAGTGAAAGTAAAGCCACTTCAATAATTGCATAGATTTTATTAGCTGAATGTATACTCTTAGGGGATTCATATTCAATTTCATCAATTAAATTTTTATTTCTTATCTATATTTACCCAATTCCTGGCTCCTTCCTAAAATTCCATAATGAAGTTATTTAGCGTAATCAAGAGAAATGGAAAAGCACATTATTTATTCTATAAGTCTAAGAGACATGTCCTGTCTTTGCATCACTATCAGTCATGGAGTAAATGATTTTATTTGTAGAACAATCTCGCCAAATACTCAGGAACTACTTCGTAATGTATTTTTGCTTTACTTTTGGACCAAGACAAACAAGTTAAATATCTTCTATGCATTCCCTTCTAGACAGTTAGTTTTAAATATGTTTTCTCTAATTCTTTTTTCTAGTATAACTTCAGTGCTCACGTACTGATGGGCTTTGCCCTGTCGACTTTTTAAATTTTCCTCCCTATTTCCCTCTCTTTTCCTTCTGGCTTCTTCTTTTCTCTCGACCCATTTGTACCTATTTTCTTCAAGGAGGGAGATGCTTAAATTTTCTTTGCTCTCAATGCAATTATAAAATGTTGAGGCATGATTAATATTTGCCATTAGTTTATTTACTTGTTAAAGGAATATTTAGGACGGCATGGTTTTGTTTCATATTAGTTTCATATTACTAAAAAAACTATTCTTTACAGAACTTTAGCATTGGATGAGAACTGTGTTTCCCAAGCTCAGTTCTGTGAGTTGATTTTTGTTGTTGTTTTTGCTGATCTAGAATATTTGTTAGTCTTAGATTTCCCATGTTTTTTTTCTGAACAGGTATTAGCAAATAGAAGGCAATTCCTGATGATTTTCCTCCATTTTAAAAGAAAATTTCCTCTATCTTCTCTCTTCCTCCATGTAACTTGAATGCAATTTATTGTTTACTGTAGAGATATGGTTTTATTCTGTGAACATGGAGGCCAATGCCTGCCTATATTCTAAATAGTTGTGCTCCTGTGTGGACATGTATCTGTGCATGTGGAGAGTGTCAATATGGTACAGAATAGAGGACATGGACACAAACCCAAATAAATACAATTTTCTCATACTAGACAAAGGTTCCAACAATATGCAATGGAGAAAAGATAGCCTCTTCAACAAATGGTGCTGGGAAAACTGGCAAACCATATGCAATAGAATGAAATTAAACCCCTATCTCTCACCCTACACAAAACTCAACTCAAAATGGATCAAGGACCTCGGAATCAGATCAGAGACCCTGCATCTTACAGAAGAAAAAGTAGGTCCAAATCTTCAACTTGTTGGCTTAGGATCAGACTTCCTTAACAGGACTCCCATAGCACAAGAAATAAAAGCAAGAATCAACAACTGGGATAGATTCAAACTAAAAAGCTTTCTCTCAGCAAAGGAAACTATCAGAAATGTGAAGAGAGAGCCTACAGAGTGCGAGAATATCTTTGCCAACCATACCTCAGATAGAGCGCTAATTTCCAGAATCTATAAAGAACTCAAAAAACTCTACACGAAGAATACAAATAATCCAATCAACAAATGGGCTAAGGAAATGAACAGACACTTCACAGAAGAAGATGTACAAGTAATCACCAGATATATGAAGAAATGTTCAACATCCCTAGTAATAAGGGAAATGCAAATCAAAACTACCCTAAGATTTCATCTCACCCCAATTAGAATGGTGATTATCAAGAATACAAGCAACAATAGGTGTTGGCGAGGATGTGGTGAAAAAGGAACACTCATACATTGCTGGTGGGGTTGCAAATTAGTGCAGCCACTCTGGAAAGCAGTATGGAGATTCCTCAGAAAGCTTGGAATGGAAACACCATTTGACCCAGCTATCCCACTCCTTGGCCTATACCCAAAGGACTTAAAATCAGCATACTACAGAGATACAGCCACATCAATGTTCATTGCTGCTCAATTCACCATAACCAGATTGTGGAACCAACCTAGATGCCCTTCAGTTGATGAATGGATAAAGAAACTGTGGCATATTTATACAATGGAATATTACTCCGCAATGAAGAATGATAAAATTATGGCATTTGTAGGCAAATGGTCGAAATTGGAGAATATCATGCTAAGTGAGATAAGCCAATCTCAAAAAACTAAAGGACGAATGATCTCGCTGATAAGCGGATGAGGACATATAATGGGGGGTGGGAGGGGCTAGCATTAGGTTTAGGGTTAGGTTTAGAGTTAGGCTAAGGAGAGCGGTAAGAATGAAGGAAAGAAGGACTGTGTAGAGGGAAAAGAGGGGTGGGAGGGGTCGGGGGGAGGGGAAAAATAAAATAAACATCATTACCCTATGTAAACGTAAAAAAAAATAAAAAAATAAAAAAAATATGTTTTAATTTTTAATATCACTACTGATTATTCTGTTTCTCTTCTGTTTTAAATTTACCTGGAAAATTTTTAAGAAAAATTTAAAAACCACAGATCATCTGATTTCTGGTGTTTCCTCTTTTGAGCAATAATCATCAACTGGGTGTGCTGAAAAGTTTTTGGAGAAAAGATATGAAACTGACATCTTTAAGAGTTGGAAAATTGGGATGACATTAGCAAAATGGCTGATTATTTATACTTGGCACACTTCTCTCAGCAAAACAGGTCCAAAATAAAGTAAAAACTCTTATTTTACTGGTATGTTTGAAGCAGTGTTGGAGCATAGTGGAGATGTGGCAGATTCCATGGAACACAAAGACACTTCATGGCCTTATAAAGTGGTATCGTAAGCACACAGCATATGTTGCCTTATCTCTCCAGATCAACCCACAACCAGAGAGGTTTCACATGGTAGAAAGGTGTAAGAAGGAGGTCCACAGCAGTCACCACCACCACAAACACATGAGATATTTGCTTCTGGAGAAATCTACATCCTTCACAGGTTCTGAGCCCATTTTGGGGAATCATCTGGGCAGCCTGCTCTGAGTAAGTCTACCCTCTTAAGTCCCATAGGGTACTTGTGTAATTCTCAGAGACTGGCAGGTACCCTGTCTGGACGAACAGACAGATCCTCTTCTCCAACTACTGGAAACATTGTGCCATGCCCTCCTAGGCCCACCAGAGTGACTCTAGTCCCACATGGTCCTCAGAAAATGATAGTACTTTGCTTCCACAGCTGTGCCAGTGGCACCTTGCCTGCATGGGCCTGTCGGTACAACACCATGCTCATATGGCCCATGGAAACTGACAGATGTGCCACACTCACAGCTGGGTGCATCACTCCTTGAGCCACTGGAGAATCTCCCTCACCTAAGAGAACTGTATGCCAGTTGGAAGAACAATCCCACAAACCCCTGAAGCCTATGTCACTGACAAACCCACAGCCATTACTGTTGTTGATTGCAGCTGAACTAGATAGATGAACACTACACTACTGTATCCACCTGGAACTAAAGCCAATGTAGTTTTCCCAACTGACACCCTAGGACACATCACCAGGAGAAAGTCTTTTACTGCAAAAGGCATCCATACAGTCGATAGAGGTGCAAATATCAACCTCGGGACAGAAAAATGTGTAAAGAAACAAGATAACGTAACGTCTCTAAAGGAATGCAATAGTTTTCTTGCAATGGATCTCAAAGAAAAGAAAGTCAGTGAATTTCTTGAAAAAGATTTTAAAATGATGAATTTTTAAATTTTTTAAATTATTTTTTGATTCATTGTACACAAATGGGGTACTACTTTCATTTCTCTGGTTGTACATGAAGTAGAGTCACACCTTTTGTGTAAGCCTACATATACATAGGGTAATGATGTTTGTCTCATTCTATTATCTTTCCTCCCCCCAAGCCCTTCATTTTCCTCTACACAATCCATCCTTCCTCCATTTTTGCCTTACCCTCTCCCTCCCCATTATTTATCATCATCCACTTATCGGAGAAATCACTCAGCCTTCAGATTTTTGGGATTTTTATTTCACTTAGCATGATATTCTCCAACTCCATCTATTTACCTGTGAATGTCATAATTTTATTCTTCTTTATAGCTGAATAATATTCCATTGTGTATATATGTCAAAGTTTCTTTATCCATTCATATACTGAAAGGTATCTAGGTTGGTTTCACAATCTAGCTATTGTGAATTGAGACACTATAAACAGTGATGTGGCTGAGTCACTGTAGTATGCTGATTTTAAGTCCTTTGGGAATAGGCCAAGGAGTCAGATAGCTGGGTCAAATGGTGGCTCCATTCCAAGTTCTCTAAGGAGTCTCCATACTAACCCTGAAATGATGACTTATAAACTCAACAAGATACAAGAAAATACAGACAACTCAAAAAGGGAAGATAATTCATGCTCTGAATGAAAAATTCAACAAAGAGAAAGAGATCACAAAAAACTCAATAGATAAATAAATGAAAACATAGCTTAGAGCCTCAACATAGGACTAGATCAAACAGAAAAGGTAATCTGTGAGCTAAAGACAAAAGGATAAAAAAACTAAACATAATGATGTCTATGAAATTTATGGGATGTCATTAAGTGAGCAAGTATACTACCATTATGGGTACTTCAGATGGAGAAAAAAAGGCACAGAAAAACTAATCATTGAAATAATAGTGACAAATTTCCCAACTCTTGGGAACAATGTGACATGCAGGTCCAGGTAACTCAAAGGAGCTCTAATAAATTTAATCACAAAAGATCCTATGACATATTTAATCAAACTATCAAAACTACAATAGAGAATTCTACAAACAGCAAGAGAAAAGCATCAGTTCACATATAAGGGGATCCTCATTGGATTAACTGCAAACTTCAGAGAAGAAATCTTATAGGCACTGAAAGAATGGGATGACATATTCAAAGACATGATAGAAAAAAAGCCAACCAAAAATATTATACCAGCAAAAATATCCTTCATAAATGAAGAATAGTCTGTCACAGATAAGCAAAATCCAAGAAAATTAATCATCACCAGATTGACTTCAAGTAATATTTAAAGGAACACTACATTAGAAGTAAAGAAATGACAAAAACCATCATGAAAATATAAAAGAACAAGAATTACTATGAGAGCAGATACACAAAAGAGAAATAGGGAAGAATGAAAATTTGTTAATTCAGAAAACAACCAAACCACAAAGGGGGCGAGGAGAACAAAATACACAATAATGACCAGGGAAAAATTTTTTAAATGAGAGAATTATGTTTTTACTTAAAGATCTAGATTGTCTGTTTAGGTTTTTTATTTATTTTTTAAACCAACTATATGTTGTGTTCTTATAGAAGAAAAAGTAGGTTCAAGTCTTCAACATGTCGGCTTAGGATCAGACTTCCTTAACAGGACTCCCATAGCACAAGAAATAAAAGCAGGAATCAGTAACTGGGATAGAGTCAAACTAAAAAGATTTCTCTCAGCAAAGGAAACTATCAGCAATGTGAAGAGAGAGTGTACAGAGTGGGAGAAATCTTTGCCACTCATGCTTTGCATAAAGCACTAATTTCCAGAATATATAAAGAAATCAAAACACTCTACACCAAGAATACAAATAACCCAATCAACAAATGGGCTAAGGAAATGAACAGACACTTCACAGAAGAAGATGTACAAGCAATCAACAGATATATAAAAAAATGTTCAACATCTCTAGTAATAAGAGAAATGCAAATCAAAACTACCCTAAGATTCCATCTCACCCCAATTAGAATGGTGATTATCAAGAATACAAGCAGCAATAGGTGTTTGGAGAGGATGTGGGGATAAAGGTATACTCATACATTGCTGGTGGGGTTGCAAATTGGTGCAGCCATTCTGGAAAGCAGTGTGGAGATTCCTTAGAAAACTTGGAAATGGACCCACCATTTGACCCAGTTATCCCACTCTTTGGACTATACCCAAAGGACTTAAAATCAGCATACTACAGAGATGTAGCCACAGCAATGTTCATAGCTGCTCAACTCACCATAGCCAGATTTGTGGAACAAACCAATTGCCCCTCAATTGACAAATGGATAAAGAAACTGTGTTTTATATATATACAATGGAATATTACTCAGCCATAAAGAATAATAAAATTATGGCATTTGCAGGCAAATGGATGAAATTGGAGAATATCATGCTAAGTGTGATAAGCCAATCGCAAAAAACCAAAGGCCGAATGATCTCACTGATAAGTGGATGATGACATATAATGGGGTGTGGGAGGGGGGCAAGAATGGAGGAAGGAGGGACTGTATAGAGGGAAAAGTGGTGAGAGGGGTGGGGGGAAGGAAAAAAATAACAGAATGAATCAAAAACTATTACCCTAGGTAAATGTATGACTACACAAATGGTATGCCTCTACTTCACGTACAGAGAAACAAGATGTATCCCATTTGTTTACAATAAAAAATAAATTTAAAAAAAACATTCAAAGAAAAAAAAAAGCTGAAAGGGCATGAACCCATCCAGACTCATCCTATAAGGTCATACTAAAACTAGATAAGGATAACAAGAAAAAAAAATGCAGACCAAGGAAATTAGGTGCAAAAACTTGCAACACAATAATAGCTAATTGAATTCAACAGCATATTAAAAAATTATATACCACAATCAATAGGGATTTATACTGGGAATGCAAGTATGCTTCAAAATATGCGAATCAATAAGCAATACATTGCATCACTGAATGAAAGACAAAACCATATGCTCATGTCAATAGATACAGAAAAATCATTTGATGAAATTCAACATCCCTTCATGGTAAAAAGCCTAAAAATTAGGTATAGATGGAATGTACTTTGACAAATCCGTAACCAATATCATACTAAATGTGGAAACTGTTTACTCTAAAATAAGACAAGGATATCCACTTTAGCACTCTTATTCAACATAGTACTAGAAGCATTATTCTGAGCAATAAGGCAAAAGAAAGAAAGGGAATCCAAATAAGAAATGAAGAGATTGACCTTTGATTGTTTGCAGACAACATAACTTCAGCTTAACTCCACCAACAAACTCTTAGAACTGGTAAACAAATTCAGTTGGCAAAAATCCACATAATAGAAATAATAGCATTTTATGTAAGTAACAAAATTTCTGAGAAAGGAATAAAATAATTAATTCCTCACAATAGTTACCCCCAAAAAAGTAACCAGCTATAAATTTAACCAAGGAAGTTGAATAATTTCTGCAATGAAAATTACAAAACACTGAGGAAAGAAATTGTAGAGGTCTTTTAAAAAATGAAAAGATATCACATATTAATGAATTAGAGGAATTACTGTTAAAATGTCCATACAACCCAAAGTGATCTATAGATTCAAAGCAATCTAATAAAAATATCAATGATGTTCTTCACAAAAATAGAAAAAAAAACTATTACTACAATTTGTATGGAACTATGAGAGACTCCAAATACAGAAAACAATCCTCAGCAGAAAGAACAAAGCTGGAGGCATTCCAACATCTGACTTTAAAACATACTACACATTGACAGTAACCAAAATAGATTGTTACTATCATAAAAACACAGACATTCAGGACAATAGAATAGAATTTAAAAATCAAAAATAAATCTACACATTACAGCCAACTATTTTTCTGTAAGAGCAGAAAGAACATACATGGGGAAAAGGACAGTTTCTTTGATAAATGGTGTGGGGAAAGTGGGTATCCATGCTGAAGAATGAAACTAGATCCAATGTCTAACTCTGTACAAAAAATAAATTCAAAATGGATCAGAGACTTAAATGTAATACCTGAAACAATGAAACTAGTAGAAGAAAACATAGGTGAAACACATCAGAATATTGGTATGGGAAAAGTTTTTTTTTAATATGACTCCAACAAAAGCAAAAAATGATAAGTGGGATTATATCAAACTAAAAATCTTTTGCACCACAAAGGAAAAATAACAGAATGAAGAGACAATTTATAGAACAGAGGAGAAAACACTTGCAAGCTATTCTTTGAACGAGTGATTAATGTCCAGAGTATATGAGGAAACCGGATAATGCAACAGTGAAAATGAAACAATCTGATTAAAAAATGAGCAAATGACATGAACAAACATTTCTCAAAAGAGAATGTGCAAGAGGACAACTACCAAATAAAAAGGTTCAACACCACTACTCATCAGAGAAATGCAAATCAAAACCTCAGGGAGATGTCATTTTACCACTTAGAATGGCTATTATCAAAAAGACAAAAAAAATTAAAAATTTGGTCAAAAATATGGAAAAAAAGAAAATCTCATTCACCATTGGTGGGAATGTAAATAAGAACAATTATTATGGAAAACTGTATAGAGATACCTCCAAAAATTATTAAGAAAACTGCTTTATGGTTCAGCAATTCTGTTAATGGGTATATCTATATGTTCAAAGCAAACAAAGTAAGTATTTGAAGAGACATCAACACCCATATGTTTAATTGAAGCACTATTTACAATAACCAAGATATGTAACCAACTCAAATGCTCATCAGTAGATGAATGGATAAATAAAATGTGATATACATATTCACAATGAAATATTTTTACTCATAAAAGAGTAAATCTGTCATTTACAGCAATATACATGTCACTGAACTAGGTTAGGTACAGCAAGACAAAAGCAACATGTTCTCATTTCCATGTGTAGGCTAAAAGTTAATCTCATGGAAGTTCGGAGTAGCACAATGATTATCAGAGCCTGGGAAGGGAATAGAGGAGGAGAGAGAGAGAGGTGGTTAACAGTTACAGTAGAATAGTGGATAAGTGGAATGTCTTTTAGCTTAGTAAGATGATTCTGGTTGACAACAATTAATTGTACATTTCAAAACAACTAGTAGGCAGGATTTTGAATGTTCCCAATACAAAGAAATGATAACTATTTGAATGGTGAAGGATATGCCAATTAATGTGTATCTGATCATTATACATTGTATACATGTATTAAAATATCACTCTGTTCCCATAAATATGAACAATTATTATTTAACAATATTAACATGTATTTTAAAAGTGTTGGAAATCAAGTTTACTAGATAGGCATGTTAGTATTTCAGATTGGGGAGATTTGAAGAAGGGTGAAACAAAAGATGACTTAGAAGTGATTTAAAAAAAAACGTTATTAGGAAACTGAAGCAAAACATCATTCATATCTTATTTCAAGAGAAGCAAAAGTGTTACAGGTCAGAGCCTCAGAGGTCAGAGTTGTGATCATTGGTCAAAGGCTCTGATCATTCATTTAATCCAAACCATTTACTATACATTTTATTATGGCAAGATATGTTTTCCAAGAGATGGGAATTCAGTGAAGAATAAGTCAGAAATCCTTCACTGAAAGTCTTACACTTCAGTGAAAAGAGGACGAAATAAATTTGAAAATGGAATTATTCATTTATGTAAAACTATGAAGATAATCAAACACCTATTGTTGGCAGAAATGCAGAGCAACTGAACTCTCAGACACTGATGGTAGAGGTGCAAATTGGTACACTCTGGAAAATGGCTTGTCATTTTTAACTAGATTTGAACCTATGTATAGCATATGAATAGATATTTCACTCAAGTATATATTTAAGAGAAAAGCATACAGGTGTACTCTGAAAGACATTTATAAGAGTATTTTCAGAAGCACTCAATATTAAAACATTTGAAACAACTCTAATGACCATCAATTGCATCAAAGATGTACAAAAATTGTGATATAATCAGAAAACAGAATAACCATACAGCAGAGACATACTGCCACCTACTACATGGATATAGTTCAAAAATATTGCACTGAGAAAAGAAGCCAAATATAAAATACTGTATTCTATGAATTTATGTAAAGCCCCCAAATCCATCAAATTTACTAAGTGTTAGAAACCAGGACCATTATTATTTCTGGAGAGACGGGAGGATAATGATGGGATGATACACTGGAAGGAATTCTGGATAAAATTCTGTTTCTCGTGTGGGTGGTTGTTACGTGACTGTTTACTTTGAAATAGTTCATTAGGTTGTACACTGAAGATATATGTCTACTTTTCTATAAATTTATTATGATTTAATTAAAAAGTTTTGGTTTTGAGTTTTAGGTATAAATTGATTCATACCACTGCTCTTTTAAAGCTTCTCAAGCCTTTCCATCAAAACTCTGCCATGTATAAGTAAGCAGCAGAAAGACAGAGGGAAGGGAAAAGGGGAGGGAGGAGGAGAGGGAAAAAGGAAGTACTGGGGACTGAATTAGAACAAATTATAATCCATGCTTTTATAATTATATAAAAATGAATCCTAATGTTATGCATAACTAAAAAGGACCCCTAAAATGTAAAATGAAATATCCTGTGTTGAGAAAATAAACAACTCTGCCATGAACTACAAAAATCTTCATTAGCCCTTTCTACAATTCCATTATACTTTTAACAATAACGGAACAACTGGATAGTTTCTTTTTTTAACACCTAGGATTAAGTTTTATCTATAAATTAGGCACAGTAAGAGATTAACAAATAATAATATATAACAATTATATCAATATGCCATAATAAAAGTGTTATATTCTCTCCCTCAAAATATCTCAAATATTTGTGCCCTATGCTTGATCACAGATAACTGACAACATGCAGGAGGCCTCCGGTGAGGGAGGACTCCTGAACAAGAATCCGGGCCTCCAGCAGGAGGAAAGTGTGAGTGCCAGGTGGGCCCACATGAGTCTGTTTACTGATCAACATTCTCTATCCTTCCCCTTTTCCTCATCCGTCTTGGGGAAGCAGAGAACTCAGCCTCAGTTGCTCTTCCTGTTGCCTCTCAACATGCCAACTTGTAGACATTTCTGTGCCCATCCAGTGTGCCCAAGGACAGCAGGGAAGCACATCCTGCATGAGATTTGTGGGGCTGATGTGTGTGTACACAGGCCAGGGTCAGGACCCTGATGCCTCCCTGTCCTCAAAAAATAGTCCCTTTTCATCAAAAGGAGACCCCCACCCATGCACATAGACTCCTGTGTCCCACAGGTGAGGTAGTACCAGTGCTGGGACAGAACCCTGGGGCTTTCCCACACCTGGTGGCCACTGTGAGGCTGCAGAGGCAGGAAGGGAAGCACAGAAGTACCCTTGTTTGTCACAGCTCTGTGAGGCTGCAGGTGGGCCTCGCTCTGCTCTTTGAAGGCTGCCTTATGTGGTGAGTAAGATTATTTCTTATTTATATACACAAATATACTCATGTATAATTTATTCTTAGGACAAGTTAATTTTTAATAGCATTTAATGACTAGTAGATATTTAATTGACATGTTGAATAGGCTGTTGAATCTTGAATCCTAAGAAAGTCTAGATTGGGGACATATATTTGGGTTATCAAATTATATGGAAAAGAAGAAGAATGAAGACATGACTGTAGGAAATTGAAAATTTGAAAAATAAAAACAAAAAATGCTGTTAGTAAAAAGAGAAACCTTACAAGGAGACTGAAAAGAATAGAGAATGTAACAGTAAGACATTCAAAAGAGCATAATTTAACCCTAAATATTGGAGTGGTCAAATATGGTGAATGCTACGGTGATGATCTTGTCTATAAACTGGCTAGACCACAGGGTGTCCAGATGTTTGTTCAAGCACTAGTCTATGAGTTTCTGTGAGATCTTTGACTGATATTAACAATTAATTTGGTAGACTTTGAGGTAAGCAGATTGTCCTCCATAATATTAGTAAATGGGTCTCATCCAATTCATTGAAGTCATGAATAGAACAAAAAGATGAGACTTCCCTGAGCAAGTTCTACAGCATACTACCTTTGACCTTCATCTGTAACATCCACTCCTGGTTCTAAAACAGATGACCTTCAAACTCAAATTGAAATATCAGTTCTCCTGGGTCTTCAGTCTACTGACTCACCTTGAAAATTTTTGACTTGCTAGCCTCTGTAATCAATCTCTCTCTCTCTCTCTCTCTCTCTCTCTCTCTCTCTCTCTCTCTCACACACACACACACACACACACACACACAAAGATCAGTTTCTCTGAAGTGCCCTGATTCATACAGATACTTCTGATAAGTCACTGAATGAAAACAGACTTGACCATTTATTTCCTCAGGATGTCAGCAGTTTCATACTTTGATAAGAACTTTTCAAGACTGAATGGGAATGGAAGTTCAATTAGAATAGAATGGTCAGAAAATGGAGCTAGGAATACAGCAAAATTTTCTAATAGTGTTGGGAGCAGATAAATAAGATAATAGCTCAATATTACATAGAGAAAAGTCTTTGGATTTTTTCCCCTCTTTTTCAGTGAGAAATACCAAGGTATTTTTGAGTATCAATGGACTTGGTTCAGAAGAGAGAAAGTAAGAAAGGGAAGGGTGTCAAGATGTTAGGCAAAGAGAACAAACTTAGATAGAATTCAGTACCCTTATTTAACAAGTAAGAAGACAAAGGTAACGTGAGCAATGATGCTTTCAGGGTGATGGTTTTGGTGTTGGGATGTCGAAATAGCTGCCATATGACTGAAACTCTTTGTCCTCTTATGAAGAAATGATCATCAGCTGAGTGTTCAGGAAGACTGTCAAAGAAAAGTCATGAAAATGTCATCTCCAAGAGTTGGAACATTAAATTTATTAGATAGGAATGGTAGGATTTTCCTAGAGTGAATGGTCTTAGTGTTTTGGGGAGGTATTTTGAAGTGGATCCCACTGGTAAGATTCTGTTATTTTTGGCACTGGTTGATCTGGTGCAGGTACAGAAAATGCAAATGGTTTGTTTAACCATGGTTGGAGTTTTACCAAGGAAGCAAGACAGGAGGAAAAAGGGGAAGACAAGTTAAAATTTTTGCAATAAGAATTACAATGCTAGGGCTGGGGAGATAGCTTAGTCGGTAGAGTACTTGCATTGCAAGCATAAGTCCCTGAGTTCAATCCCCAGCACCACACACAAAAAAAAGAAATATCCGGCAAATGGGAATTAAGTGCTTTAATGGTGGCAAAAGATAGTAAAAAAGTGGTAGTAGAAATAGATTGAATATTTCAATTAAGTCATTTCTTTGCTACCATAGGGGTAATAGGGCAAATGGTCTAATATGTTCAGGCAACTTATCATCACAGGAGGTAATTAGGCAATATATAACCATATGTCTCAAATATCATAAAATATGGATTCACCCAAAATGACCAAAGCATGTTAAATTAAGTTTGCCCAAAGTTGTGGCATTTCTGACATTGATAATAGTCTGAGTCTTTGGACAAGCTTGGAATCAAGGAAAATTAAACTGGAGTCATGAAATGATAAAATATTAACTATTTGTTGGAAAACAAACATTCAAAAGTCTCATGCACATGTATTTCCAATACCTCTCTCATTGAAGTATTAACAAGATCTTTAACATTTTTAGTAAGCACAATGATAGAAACTGGAAATAAGTTCTATAACACAAGTTATAATTTATTTGATATGTTTGTTATGTTATTGATGATTATTTATTAAAAATGAAGTTTATATTTCATTTTGATGAACTAAAACATTTAAATGTAATCAAAGATTCACTCTCAAGTTCACTCTACCAATCCTCCTTGTGAATTTAAGGTCTTAAATGCTTCAGTCTAAAAAAATGTGATTTTTTAAAAATATTCTGTTTTTTTCAGAATCTCTGAAAACTAGATGAAAATGTAACATCCAATAACTTCAATTATTTTTCAAATGCATAATGTAAGACCGATATAGAAGGGTAATTAACTGTGAAATAGATCAAATTTAAAGTGAAAAAGATAATCAAGAAGTTCACTTCATGAAAGGTAATAAAATGGATTCTGTGAGATTGTTCCCTCCTTACTTGCCTTCTACCATAAAACTAAGGCTGGAAAACTAATATTTATGTTTTCTAGTGGGATTTGGATTATACTAATTTCGTGGGATGGAGATGTTTTAAAGAAGAATAAAACAATGTAGGAAAAAAAGGGGGCTAGAAAAAGATATAAAGGCATCAAGATATGATCAACACATGATGTATGCCTGTATGGAACTGTCACAGTGATACCCATTAATCCATACAACTCATCTGTGTCACTAAAAAAGAAAACATAAAAAAGAGGGGCTCTCTTTCCTTATTTCTAGTTATTTAATAGCAATTTCACTTAAAAGTTCAAGGTGTTCTTTAAATAAAACGAAATTTATGTTCATGAAATTTGTTCAAGTATTCTCATAAGCTACTTTATTAGGTTTAAGATATGTTAATTTGGTTCACTGGTACCTTGTGATTTTTGTGTCATTGTCTCCCTTAGGTAAATAGAGATAAGGCTTACTAGATTGGGTGGCAATGAAGCTTTAGAATTTAATGGACTCATTTATATAAGTTGGACAATTATTCATGGATTCAAATAAATCTGAGATTTATATATTTAGAAACTTACTTTGTCCTTGTATGTGTCTCTCATTTTATAACAAATGACAATAGTCAGTATACAGATGCTAATTCACATTAGGGGTGGGGGCACTAGGGAAGAATAGTAATAATAATAATAATAATAATAACAATAATAGTAATAATAATAATAACAAGGCCATAAGCAACTGTGTGAGACCCTGTCTCAAAAAAAAAAAAAAAAAAAGTACTGGGGGATGTAGCTCAGTGGTAAAGCACCTCTGTGTTAGGTCTCCAGTACATCTCCCTCTCCCCAAAATGAGTTAAGAGTTGAAACAATTGGGTTATGAGAGTCTTGACCTAATTAGTGCATTAAGCCACTTGAATAGATTAATTGGATGGTAACTATAGGCAAGTAAGTTGTTGCAGGAGGAGGTAAGTCACTGAGGGTGTACCATTGGGATATACATTTTATCCCTAGTGAGTAGAATTCTCTCTATCTCTACTTCCTGATTACCATGTCCTGAGTTGTTTTCCTTTGCTATGATGTTCTGCTTCACCTCAAGTCCAGAGCATGGAGTCCACCATCTGTGGACTGAGACCTCTGAAACTCTGAGCACCAAATAAAATTTTTCTCTTCTAAAATTGTTCTTGTCAGGACTTTTGGTCACAGAGGTTAAAAAAAAAAAAAAACTGACTAAAACAGCATCTGTTCTACTTCAATTACTGATGCACAGGCACTTTGGCTAAGTTTGAAAAATCAAGCAATAAAAGTCTTGAATAATAGACAGAATTCAGGTTAAATCAAGATATCTAAAGACTTTAATATAGGTTTTATCTTCTTTCAAGTATAGCACAGTGATGGGTCTGTGTACAAACTTCATAAGAACATTGGAAACAGCTTTTCCTAAATATTCTAAGAGGATGAAGAGATTTTACTCCATCAAATACAAAAGAGGGATGGGGTGTGGCAATGAGTGAGAATGGTACCAATGTAGTTCTTACTGTGGTATTCTTTACTGTCTACTGGTGTCTGCTGATAGCTCTACTGGACATGAGACAGGGGCATTTTACCTTATCCAAAGTGAATTCCTTCTTCTTTCTTTTCTTCAGTGTCTAGAACTAATCAACATTACTAAAAATTTACATGTGGCAGCCAAGTGGGGTGGCCACACCTGCAAATCCAGTGGATCAGGGAGACTGAAGCAGGAGGATCTTAAGTTCAAAGCCAGCCTCAGCAATGGCAAGGCACTAAACAACTCAGTGAGACCCTGTCTCTAAATAAAATACAAACTAGGGCTGGGGATGTGACTCAGTGGTTGAGGGTCCCTGAGTTCAATCCCCGATTAAAAAAAAAAAAAATTACATGTGGCATGATATGTTCTCCAAAATAACAAGACTTCTTGGAAACATGGATATCACCCATTCATTTTGGTTTCCTTAACTCTCTCCCAACACTCCATGGGTATTCGATGCAGAAGTGAGTAAAGCACATGGCTCTAGCAGGGCAGTGACAGGACTGCATGAAATCCCATAGCCTGCTGCACTCCTCTACTCTGGGACTCACGGCCCACATGGATAGAAATGAGGTCAAATGGAACATGACTGCATGAAATATGAAAGGAGCAAATTGACAAGATAAGTACATGAACCTTGATGGGAAAAAGTAAGTTCTATTATTTTGCCAAAGTAATTGGGATCAGATAGAGATGAGAGTTGCCAGAATAATTTCACACTAACTAAAAACCCAGGGATCCCTTTTTAAACTCTCAGCTGCTGCCTGAGTCAGAGCTACTCCACTTGGATACTTTGGGACACTGGAGGTTGCACAGTGGAGGACACAGTTATGTGAGCCACAGAGTGCCATTCTCAGAGTACTCAGTACACTTTATAGAAGGCAATTTCCACCACATTTTGAAAATTGAGAAAAGTACATAATTACAGTTCTATTGGTCAGAAGTCCTTTGAAAAGATCAAAACTAATTAAGTTATGGGTTTACTTGATCTGGGAACACTTCTCACATGTTAATTCACCATAATTTTTTCCCAAAAGCCTATAAAATGCTTTTTCAGTAATAATTCTCTAGTCAAAGATGTTCCCCAGGGCAAATGACTTCATGAAAATAATTCTGAAATTATCCACAAGTGATATTAATGTCATGCAATTTAACTCGAATTTGTCTTTGTAGAAAAATAAGATGAAAAGTGCCTTGGAGTAAGAGACAGCAACACTTCACTCCAACCCAATAGATACCGGGTCAACTTGGTGACTTGTTTGCAAAGACTCATATTCTCTTCAAATTTCCCATCAAAAGGTCTAAAAGGATAAACACGATACCATGTAAAACCAGACAATCCTCCATAAATGATGCAGATGGTTGTACACTTTTGATTTTGGATTAGCCAAGAAACACAATCTAAAATTAAATGCTATATATATATATATATCATCCATGGAACTAGTTTCAGGCTTTGAGAATTTCCCTTTCCACCAATTAAGGACTAGTCTGTAGCTTATCCTATCACTAAGAACATGTGAAAAACTGGAAAAACAAACAACTATTTCTGAAAGCTTTAGAAAGCATCTAAGGCAGCCAAGACTTAAGGAGTCAAGATTCAGGGAAAAGGAAACTCACCAAGTCAAGTTTGACATGGGATACCACTTTTCCTGTGATGCAGGTTTTGATTCACAGATTGCATAGGTAGAGATGCTTAAAAGTCGAAGTGGTCAAGAGTTGAGGAAACTGAACAATGTACACTTTCAGCAATCTATGAGCTTTCAAACAAAAATAAGTTTTTGAACAAAAATAAATCCAAAGCTGACACCTACCACCACAACAAAAAAGATGTAAATACCCAAGAAATGCAGGGAGTCCAACAGCCTGAACTGCTATTCCCCTTAATGTGTTTGGTCATTTGTAAGTGATTTGAGCCAAGAGGTAGAAATGCTGAGTTGAAAGCAGCTGCTCAGAGGCTGAGAATTTCCCCTGGCTGTTCCAAAGAAAGGAGCTGACCTAAGTAATAGATTCTGCAGGGCTAATGCCAGAAAGAACCTGTATAAAACAGCTGAATTTGTTATTCACAGAGCCATGCATTAGCAATTCCAAAACTACTTTACATATGTACTGTGGTTGAAAAAAATAAGTAAATATATTGTAGATAATGAGAGTCAGGTTTCTCCCAGAGGGAGAAAAATTATAATGAGCAAAGGAAGAATGCTAGAATGAACCCATGATATGGGAATGGGGTGGGAAATGTTATGTATGCTAGTTTAAATACATAAATTGCTTAAAACAACCCCACTTACAAAAAATTCCAGTTCCATTAGTCAGAGTCTACATGGGTATCATAGGGATAAAATCAGGGATTGCATAGGGCTGACTGGAAGCTCAAGGGGAGAATTCATTTCCTTGCTTTTTCCTCCCTGGTCCTTATGTGTCACCCCCTGTATTTCAGAACCAGTACAAGGAGTTAAATCTTTTTCACACTGCCAACGTTTTCTAACAACTGCAAGAAAAGATCCTCCATTTTCAGACACTTCTGATTATATTGGGCTGCTGGATTAGTCCATTACAATCTCCCCATCTGGAAGTCCCTAACATTAATCACATCTCCAACGTCCCTTTTGCCATGAAGGTAATATGTTCAGTGGTTCTGAATATTAAGGTGTAGACATCTGCATATCTGTCACTTTAATGTTCATGTAGTTAGGGTCTAGATTTTTACCAACATAGGTAAGATATCTACATATATGAAATAGGGAGAAGTCAGAAGTGCATGGCGAGAATACAAGGTTAAGGGGATGATTCTATAGACTAGACCTGCTGTGCTTTCTTTTAAAAAGCTAATCATTGAGGCCACTATGAGCCTGGCTTAAGTCAGTAGGATGTACTATATTTTTCAGCAAACAACCTATTATCTGCAGGAGAAATGAAGGCCTAGACTTCTCCCTATTGATAAGAACACAATTTACTCTGTTGGTGGGAACTTTCATGACTTTTATATAGACCATATTCCAGGATTCAGGGAGACAGGACAATTAAAAGTAAAGTGCTACCCAACCATAAATCTGTAAGAACAAGTTCCAATTAGAACCCACCATGATGAGCCAAAGTGACCGAGAGTTGCCTTTGTATCTTTAGCAAATGATTATAATTGTAAAATTTCCCCTCCATTGTGTGAGAGTACACACTGTGGAGATCTGAAAACCTGATGCAAACCTGTCATCCATCAAAGTTGAAAAGTGGACCTCAGTCAGAAACTTCCCTGGGACC
The DNA here is from genome assembly GCF_902686445.1 of Sciurus carolinensis. Classification (NCBI taxonomy): domain Eukaryota; kingdom Metazoa; phylum Chordata; class Mammalia; order Rodentia; family Sciuridae; genus Sciurus; species Sciurus carolinensis. Next base: position 82,953,351 of record NC_062222.1, read on the forward strand.
CCTAGGGATACTGGAGGGCAGGAAAGGCATGCTGCCCCTCTCCTCTGAGAGGACCCACACCCTCCATTGGCAGAGTTCTTTATCTACTTTCCCTTTCCTTTCTAATAAATTCCTATCTGCTACTCTGTGTGACTCAACTGAAATTCTTTAGGCAAGATTGCAAGAACACGTGGTCGCAGACCCCTCAAGCTTTCTTTGACTCAGTGGGTGGGTCTCACTCTATAACATATGCATGTGAGAATTTAAAAATTTTGCCTATGATATCCAACTCTTGTCATCATGTAATTGCCTATTTTATTATCAGTAAATATTTGCCTAAACATCGAATTTGTCTCATGTTAAAATAACCAGACCAGCAAGAATTCAATGATGAATGCCAAGAGCCAAAATATCATGGAACCAATGAGGGGTGGGGAGTAAAGCTTATGATAGAGATCAAACTTTAGAAAGTAGGTACTCTAAATGAAGATTTGAGAGAAAAGAAAAAGTGACGCCAAAGTAATGATGAAGTCTACAACAGGACAAAGTTTCTGACTAAGACATAGAGACTGCAACATTGAACCTGAAGACTGCACGGATTCTCCACATTCTCATTAAAATTGATGAAAACATCTTCCTTGAATTAAAAAACAAACAACAACAACAACAAAACCTCACCTAGAATTTAGTTAAAGAAACAAAAATGAGAAAAAGCCAAGACCAAAACAGGTAGCTCTATGTCAGAAGTCATTTCTTTTGTGTAAAATGGGGATAACAATAGTGCTAACCTCATAGGTATGTCGTTTTCCCCCTTGCCCTTTGTTGTTGTGTTAAATATTTGTTGTATTAAATGAATACTAGACACATTAGTATAAAAACAATTAGAAGAGGTCTGGTACAAATAAGCAACTAAAAGATAAAGATTATTATTAAGGAAACTGTTAAAATTAAAAGCTATTTCAGCCAAGTCATGCGCTCTTTCTGGTAGTATTCTATGTTTGTTTGTTTGTTTTCCTTTCTTTTTTTCTCAGTTGGGTGGAAACACTGGCTTGTTGTAGTAGAAAACAGCAGTAAGCTTTACTATAGGAGACCAGATTTCTGTAATTCTTCTGTAAGGTTGCTAACTCTTGTCACTATCTATGTGACCTTGAGAAATTCTTCATCTGTAAAATCCTAAAGAAGGCTAATTTTGACCATGTTTTTCCTAAGGAGTTAGCCATACTTCTCATGGAAGTTTGTTAGTAATCGTTAATAATGATGTTCTCATTTAAGCTAAAAAGTAACCATAATGATTAGCAAAAATAAAGGCACTCTGACAAATGTAATTTAAATGTTAGAGTTTATTGGTGAGTGCAGTGGCGGGTGGGTAGTCCCTGCAGGGTTCTCACATTTCTGCATTTGGTTCATTCTGTCTCAGAAACGAAGTTGTTTGACAAGAAAGCCTGGAGCTTGGAGATGATTTCCAGGCATTTTTCTGGATTCCAGATGTTCACATCTTTTTTTCCACTGGGAGGAGGGGCCTGAAGATTTCATTTGGAATTACATGATTTTTCTAAGTTCATCTTTCTGTTAACTCTTACATATATTTCTAATATAAATAATTAGACTTTCTAAGGAGAAATTTGTAACTTTGAAAAATTCAAAGTTAATAAAGACCACTTGGTATCTGCAATTAGACCCACTCATAGTTAAGTTTTGGCAGACATCCATGCTTCTGACATGTCCATTCCACATAGAAGGCAACTTGTAACTTCACCTTACTTGGTTTCTAGACTAGCAACTAATTCAGCTAAGGGTAGAGAGTCGAGTTCAAAGGAAAAAGTCTGAGAGTCAAGTTATATGGCAAAGGGCTTGGATAAAGATTCTGGCTGTATCGGTCTGAACTTGGCACCACCACTGTTCAGTACATTAGTTTATATCTTGGCAAAATGTCACAGATTAGATAGAGCTAAGTTTCCTTCCAACATTAAAATTCTGTCAGTGAGCACAGCATCACTATATCCTAGATGATGAACAAAATACTGAGGCAGATTTAGAGGATGAGACTACATTCTTAAGCCAGACAAGACAGCATAGAGATAGCACTTATGATTCTGAGTATTCTTTGCCTACCTGATGAGATCACCTCCCTCAGGACAGTGCAAACCAGACTGGCAATGAAGAAATAGGAATCCAGAGACACTGAAAGTAGTTTCATAGCCGAAGAGCAAACGGTTCCTAAAATTGTTGGCAATCCCGTTCCGAGGCCCAAGGGTTAATGACTTAATGTCCACTTGATAATCTGGCATATTCTTTTGTCTGTACCCTGGGAATTTCCAGCCTTGAGTTGCCCTTTTCCAGTAACACCTGAAAACATTTTCATGAGACTAATTTAAATAAAAGCTTCTCCATTATTAGCATTCATTAAAAAAAAAAAACTCCCAGACGGCAATTAAATAAGAATCCCAGGCAATCACTGACAGATTTTGGTTTTGTGATCTGGTAAGGAGTCCAAGAATTTACATTTCTACTTTGGCAAGGCATATTTGAACTACTCATTATTGGGAAATTGAAACTCAATAGAGGGAGTGGAATTAATGTTTTATACCATCTGATCCTAATCAAATTACTTTCTTTCTATGGCTAATTTTCTTCATGTACAACCCAAATTTTAGATGATATATCCAAGAAAAGTCTGGAGCCATTTGTTAAAATATGTTTGTAATTTTTTAATACTTTGAGAAAATCTAGGAATTTTTGATAGGAGAAAAACAGGGTTATTTGCTGTACCTGTGTTGAGGCTAAAATATGCTTAATGCTTGTTAAGGGAGGTGCTAGTCCCATCTACCATGTATGTTTATGGGGATGTTAGTATGAGTCACAGAAAATTAAATGGAAATGCCATAAATGCATTAATCTCTAAAAAATACTGTCCATGAAAAGAAAATTTCCTGACTTCAAGGGAGAAGTGCACCACTATGTTTCACTGTTTTCTGGTCCTTAAGCAGTTTCATTAAATGTCCAGAGGTTCAGTCGGAATGGCACTGGGCTAGCAGAGCAGCCAGTGGAATAGTTATTCTTCACTCATAGGTAATATTCAAGAAGATATGGAAAGCATGCTCACTTGCAGTATAGTGTAACAATCACCTGAGCAGCCTATAGAAGACTGGCTTACTTTTGAGATATATCACATTTGTCCTGGCCCAAACCCACTTAGAGACCTAGACAATGACTTCTAACTCAATGACCTACACCTGCTTCATTTATAAATTGGCTATGAGAAGCTTTATAATAATAGTAAATGAGTTACTCTAACTGGATCATGATTGAAAATAATTTCATAATGATCTTTCTAGGACTCAGAATAACTTGTGGAACCATGCTATGATCTGCTGCTACTAGGTCTTCTTTGATAGTTGACATTTGTCACAAAAGTTTGAAGATAAATGAAAACACACATGTAGAATTGCTTGGCACAGTGCTTGGTAAGTAGAAGGAGCTCAATGGATCCTATTTTATTCTCTCTTTAGCTTCCTTTGTCTAATATGATCTTTGGGTATAATAAATCTCTAGTAATCTATGCAGTCTTCTTGATTCTGAGCAAGATTTCTGATATGGAGTATTTGACTGAACAACCCATTCCTTTGAGCTAGATCAGATTGGCAGTGGGCAAGGTTGTCTTTCAGACCCATAAATAGAAGACGGCACAACTTTTGGTAAGAAAAAGGGGTGGGATGTGAAGGTATGATAAGGAGGTGATACCAGCAAGGCTGCCTGGGGATCTCTGGAATGAAGTAGGAAAATTCTTGAGGGAGAGTGTAAGGTTAAAGCTCATCTGGTGGATTTAGAGGAAATGGACTTAGATCTGGGTCAAATACCTAAGTAGGCAGAAATAAAATTAGTAAAAATTTTGCTAGTAGACCTTGTTAAAGCTAATCATCTAAAATATGTTGCATTTTGGACAAATAAGTAGTACTACCTTAATAATGCTCTTACGTCTAACAGAAAGGATGTTATATTCACTCACAAATTAACTCAACTGATTGATCAAAATTTAAACTGGTGGGAGAAGGTCAAGGCTGTTAGGGAATAAAATGACAGAAATACCAGCAGTAGCCTGGAAAATCATTATTAGCATATCATAATGAGAGTATAGAATACAAGGAATTGTGTTTGATGACTAATCTCTGAGGAGCAGAGAATTTTTGTGAGCAGACATCTACATATCATATGAAAATTGACCTTTTACATTTGATGAAGGTAGGTTATTGTCAGTAAACCCTGGGAAGGTAACTGACCCACACCCTCCTCAACCTACAAACCAAATGCATGCAGTGGTGTGTGTTGGGGAAATCTAATTAAACACAAAATCTCCTGCCAACACAGGAAACCTTTCCACAAACAGAAGAGAAAGAAAACAGTTTTACCTTTAAACAGTTTTACCATTAAACATTCTGTCAGAGCACAGAATATGACAGTCAGTAAGGTGCACCATGGTCTCTCCCCTACAGATTTAAAGAAGAATTAAGAGAAAATAAGAGGACAGGTTCTTTAGTAAGAGGCCTGATATAGTCAACTTTTTCATTGCTGTGACTAAAAGATCTGACCAGAACAATTGTAGAGGAGGAAAAATTTATTTGGGGGTTCATGATTTTAGAAATCTCAGTCCATAGCCAGCAGGCTCTATTCCTTAGGGCTCAAGGTGAGGCTGAACATCATGGCAGAGGAATGTTGCAGAGAGGAGCTGCTCACATGATGATCAAGCAGCAGAGAGAGAGACTCCACACGCAGGATATAAAATATATGCCCCAAAGACATGCCCCCAATGACCCACCTCCTCTGGCCACAACCTACCCACACTCAGTTTCCACTCAGTGAATCCCATCACAGGATTAATTCACTGATTGGATTAAGGCTATCATAACAATCACTTCTCCACTAAAATTCTTACATTGTCTCACACATGAGCTTTTGGGGAACACCTCACATCCAAACCATTACAAGGTCCTACCTATACGAGAATCAAGAAGGAAAAGAAATAAATGAAAACTGACCCCAGAGGCCAACACCAAATGGAAGGCCAAAGATTCCCAAGGAAAATACAGAATAAGTATATAGTAGCAGTTACCAGAAAAGATAACGATAGACTAACCTAAGTCATTGACATATACCATTCACCAGTTTCTGCTCCTGAGATTCCCTCAATCTGCCAATTTGGAGCCATTTGAAAATATTTTATAATGGGCTTTTTGTCTTTCTGGTCTCTCCTGATTCATTTGTCCTTACAACTTATACATCCTGCAGAGTTGGTTTTTTTTTTTTTTTTTTCCCCACAATTCCTCTCCAATGTCGTGGCTTCTGCAATAATGACATGGTGTTACTCTTTTCCATTTATAGGTTTTCTAGAGTAAAGGTTATTTCCTTTTAGTAAACAGTTCTAATTTAGTTGCTAACACAGTAGTTTCTCATTTCTTCTAGACTGCCCCAAACTAGCAAACTTCTTTTAATAAGAATCTGTCCCTGCCATTCTCCCACTTTTGCCTTATCTTATATGGTGAACAAGAGAGCCAAGACAAAGATGGTTAGGTCCAGAGAGCAATTCTGATCTGCCCATGGGTTGATGCCAGTGCATTTTGAGGAAGACTCAGCAAATAATGACAGATATCAACAGGGCGTTTACTTATCTTCTGGGTACACTACTACAATCTGTGGCTCACCCTAAAATGAAAGGTTTGAAGCATGGCTGTTAGCAGTCCCTCTTGATGGATCTCTCACATCTTAGAGCTTCCATAATTATGGGAGGTGGCCCACAGTCAGCTGCCCTTGGCCACCATACCTCTGATGTGATGATCTTCGTACCCTAACATACCTATTTCACCAAAGGAGAAAGTCTACATGTTGTATAATTCCATGCACATCCTTATATGCGGGGTTGTAAACTGAAATTACTATAGGGTACTTCTGCAGTCTTCTAGGGCACAGGGAAGAGGTCTTTAAATGTGTGAGATCAGTCCGTAAGAAAGGCTTGGAAACTACTTAGGAATCCTGGGTAGCTTCAAGTTGCTAGTGATCCAAACAGAAAGGGTTGGTTTTACTTTCATTGAGGTGAGATATATACCTATAGGGCACTTTGGTTTCTCTTCCCAAGTTGACATTCAACACCTTGCTTGTCTCTTTTGAAGTGACTAAAGCATCTACTCTTCCTTGTGTTGCTTCCTTTGAGAGCACAGTCTTCAATCCAAGTCTCAGCCAGGTCTCCTTTGTACATCTTTCTTACTACATGGTCAGTGGACAAGAAAGGACTCCTGAAGGTCAAAATGGGGTTAAGACATAAAACAGACTGAGGTCTATGTCATGAGGCACCCAATCCTGCATTCTCAATATTTGTTGTTTTGTTACTCAAGAAATTTGTTACTAATTAAAGAGGTTTTTCCCTCCTCCCTCTTTACAGGGAAACACACTGATGAGGGTAACCAGCCTGCTAAGCAGGTAATCATCTGGAGTCATCTTGGGGCATGGAGGGATGAAGAGATGTGTGGGACAGAGTCAGTAAAGAAAGGAAGTTTTGGGAAAAGAAGGGAGATCATATTTCTTTCTTTCCCATTTTTTTCTTAATTTTTTTATGATGTCCAGATTAGTTAAAACTTTTTTCTTAGACTGGTATTTATGCCATAAATACCTGGAATTCACTTGGGTGGGATGAGAACTATGACTCCAACACATACATAAATTTGTTCAAATCAAAAGAAACATCCTCAGGCAACTGCTTGGGTAGATTTTCAGATACCTCTCCAAAAATGACAGAAAGGTTTTAGATGTTTTTAAGTGAAAGATGTGCAAGCAATATTTCTAGCTATGAACATTTTCCAACCACGTAGTGTTCCTGATGGAATTTTAGAGTTTATAATATGAAGATATTTAATAGAAAAAGCTTAAATTTGGAGAGAATTATTTTTTTCTTGCTCTACTCTTCCAAAAGAGTAGAGAAATTAGAAGAGAAACTTGTTATAATTCAGGATCTCTGCCCTGTTTATTATGTGACTACAAAATATGTATCTGGTCCACCCAGTGCTAGATTCATCCCATTCTTGTCAGAATTACCAGAGAAATATTAAAATCAATTTTTTACCATCACAGAAAATCTCTCCAAAAAGGTAGAAGAGAACATAGTTTTATTATTAAACATTATTCCCAAATGTAATGAAAGCACATCATAGATAATTCATTAAAGAGACAGCAAACAGAAGTCTCTTTTACATAGCTAAGCAGATACGACCCATTGCACACATGTTCTCAAGATAAACAACAAGTAAAAGAAATGGACGATATCATTTGTCACACACAGTTCTTCCTAATCTCATTTGGTAATGGGGCTGACAACCTTGTAGGTTAACAGGATTTGTCCAAAGGAAAACTCTCTCTTTCTAACCAAAAAGGGGTGCCTGCAGAACTCAGGCTCCCATACTCCCACAGACATGGGGAGATAAGGGTGCTAGTTCCCTTGATGGTTGTATCAAAGAAATCTCTCCCAGGAAAGGCATTCCAGAATTGTAAAGCTGGCAAGAGGTTTATTTAGCTTTCAAAAGGTTTGCTCATATTTTACTACAGACAATGTGTATTCCTCCCATCCCCTACCACCTGCCATAAATTGAAGTCCTCATGCTAACTGTGGTGGTATCAGGAGGTGGGGTCTTTGGGAAGTGATTACATCGTAAGAGTGGAACTGTAGTGACCCAGAGAGCTCTCTTGCCTATTTATGCTATGTGAAAATACAAACAAAGCAGTCTGCAACCCAGAAGAGGGTTCTCACTATAAAGTAACCAAACTGGTACCCTGATCTTGGACTTCCAGCATTCAAGGATATGAGAATTAAATCTCTGTTGTTTATAAACCAACCTATCTATGGTACTTTGTTATTGCAGCCCAAAGTGACTGAGATGCATTTCAAAGGTACAGAGAAAGAACATTTTAAAAACTTTTCTTAAATAAATCCTCTAAGAAAAAGGAGTAGTGAGTAATCTCTTATTTTCAACAGAGAATTGAGTCTCTTATTTTTAATTTGTATTTGCCCTTTCATGTGCAAGAGACCCAAGACAAGCTCTTTGATGATCAGAGGAATTTAATTTAATCTTGAGAGCTTTATGTAATCTTGTTTTGAGAACCTAATATAATATTTAGGAGGAAATGACTGAACTCCTGGCTCAGTTACCAGTAGGCTGTCTGATTGGGAAAAAAAATTAAAAAGATCCACACTCTCCTCAAAAGGAAGTTTGCTATGAAGTGGATAAATTAAAAGTGGAAAGTGAAAACAATAACTGGCTCAACTCAATGGAAATGTTTAGGTGAAATTTGAAGAAAAGGGTAATGACAGCAAAGGTGGCAGGCATTATCAATATTCGGGATCTGAGAATCTATCTTGTCTCCACTTTGAAAAGCCACAGAAAATTTGTTCTATTTAACCTAGTTTGGAGGAGTTGAAATTCAATTATAAGAATTGTGATTTAGAGCCAAAACACATAAGCAGGGAGCTGAATTCACCTGCTCCATTAAACACACTAAAGGCTGAGATAGCTTGCCTGCTCCCAGCAGGTTATGGCCAGCATTTTGTAATGGTTTCAGTAGAGTAACCTGGTACTGGTAGGCAGAACTTCTTAGGATGATAACATGTGGATACTGAAGGTTGACTTAACATTTACTAGAGACAGGACTGGTACCTGAAGAGGAAACCTGCAGGATTTGGACATGCACATTGGAGGGGACCAACCTCAGGGAGAGAATAGACATGGAAAATGTGGCTGGGACATGATCCACTGGCCAAGTTGCTTTGAACAGAATGCATAAGGATGGCTAGGATGCCTGACTGGGGTATACTGCCCTTGCCCTTTTCATGAGGGATATCAACTTAGTTGGCCCTTTCCCTGGTTTTAATCAGCTATGCTAAATGGCAGCCTTGGAAACATGCCTCCCTCTCTAGAAAACATTAGGAATTCCAAAAGAGCAAGTCAGGTCGAGATTTAGAGAAAAAATTAAAAGGAATCAAGTACATGCTGGCTTCAAGGGAGATTGGAGTGATAAAGCAGATTTTTTGGTCAGATTCCTAAATCACTGTTCTGAAGGAAATGATTGAGGAAATAAATAATTTTGATCCTACTAATTCCTTTTTTAATATTCTATCTGGTCAGTACCCCAGGCAAGTATTTTCTGGAGATTAACCGTGGAATACAATAAGGTGTTTTCTCCTATTGCTTTAACCATATCTAACATGCTAAGATATAATCTACTAAGATTATATGGAAGTTTGGAGGTGCAGGGGTCTTTGTTGTGATTTCCATTGTATTGTTTTCTTTATAACTTGGTCTTGAGTTCTCTTTATTGAGAGTATCCTTAAATAAAAGAGCCATACAAAGAACTATCTTTTTTTAAAGAGCCAACTGGGAAAAAAAAAAAAAGCTAGGTTTGTGGTGTGGGTCAGAAGAAACACAATGAGGTAGTGAAAATAAAATGCACAAATCAGAAGAAAAGCATTGCTTACCGGTCCTGGAGAGGTTGGCAGTGCCAATAGGAGACCTACAAGAACAGTGGAAGCACAGCTGGGAGCTCAACTAGAGAGCAAGAAGCCTGGCAAAGGGAGGGGTGTGGGAGGATCATGGGGCTTTATCCCTTGAACTTTCACCTGGAGGCAGGATTGTGGATTGAGCAAAGAAAACTCTCACCAAGGGGGGAAGTTACTCTGGTGTTGACCATTTGGCTTTATTATGGTCTGCAGCTATGGATGTGCTGGGTTTGGGTCATTGAGATGGAGAACAAATGAGCTATACTACCATCAGTCATTGATTGATTGAGCTATACTACCATCAGGAGAATTTTTAACTAGGGTAAATGTGAAGTGGATTATGACTGGGTCTAAAACTATATACAACAAGCTCAAACAAATGCTGAGGCAGCAACTATATTAAACAAATTTACGTCAGACCAGTATGTCACTAAATATTTGATTAAAGGTATTCTTTCAAACCCAGTTTTGAAGTTCAACCAGAAAATATTTGCAACCAGCATATGGACTAGAATCTTTGGTCAAATCAAATAGGACTAACCATGGCACACACTGAGTTCCTTGCTCAAAAGTTGCCTGAGGAATCTACTCCTTAAAACCTATTTGAAAGACAATTTCTAGCTTAGTTACTGGGCATCTGTGGAAATATTCCCCATTGCCCAAGGATATCAGAGAACCCAAGGTCAGAAATACTGATCTCACTTAAGTGATGTTGTGGCGTGTTAGAAATAAATCACTGGCTCTGTCTTGAAGCAGGGCATAGGACTTCATTTGCAGCGGCAGATCAGAAAGTCAGCAAGCAGGTTACCTTTGCAAGCTTTGACCCCTTGCAGAAGGTAGGGTGCATGCACTCTTATAGCAAAATATTGCAAGCCACCAGTAAGTCGAAACCACAGCAACGTAGGGAGTGAGTTAGAAGGGCCCAGTACAGTCAGGGTACATTGCCCCCCAAAAAATGGGAAATAAAAAGAGAACGATTTCAGTAATACATTGTATAAGAAGAACAGAAACATTTTCCAAGGCTGTGTGTTTCTTAGCAGGGTATCCTAAGCAGGATCAGGATTGGCAAAGGCAGAGTTTTCTCACAGAAGAAGCATTTCTTATATGAAATGGAATTTGGGGGGTAAAATGGAGTTTGTCTGGTCAAGGTACATATATCCTGGCTCATAACAGTGATATCAGATAAGCATTTGAATAGTGATAGACAAGCATAGCAAAACTCACCCTTAGAATGGAAGTGCTATAATCCATAGCTCAGTGTGGACAGGGTGACTTGGGGGAAGGACTCCATCCCAAATAGGAACAGTTTCCTTCACTGCCTGAAAGGGCTGACAATGGAAACTTCTATTTTCATACTAATTCTATTCCTCCGTGGTATCTTATATTTTCCTGCATCAAAGGCAAAGGCAGGCCTCCTGGCTTATTGACGGGAGTTCTCAGATTGAGGATCATGCCGCCAGCACACATCCCATCGAGGTTTGCCATTTCTCTACAGAGCAACAGTGTACACTGTTTACTGAAGAGTGTTCAGTTATTAATTACCATTAACCACAATGCATAGCTTTTCCCTTGGGGACCAGACTGAAACATACTTTCTGTTTGCTTATGCCTGGCAGTTTTTCTTATTTCCTCAAGTGGGGGGTTCTGCTTTTTATTCAGCATGATTATCACTTAATTGTACTATTTTCAGTATGCCACCACAGATAAATTAGAAGAGAATATCTGGGGATAGGAACCAATGATCAGAGCTTCTTTAAATTGCCCAGGTGATTCCAATGGACAGCCGGAGTTGAGAGCCATTGTTTTGGTGTAGTGCTTCTCAAACACTAAAATAAATTGGGCCACCTAGACATCTTGTTAGAATGCAGATTCTGACTCAGTGTGCTTAGGGCAGGGTTCCCAGCAGGTGATGCTCTGCTATGGACCACACTTTGAGCAGTAAGGTTTCCATGGTCCTGTTTTCCTCTAAATGATTTCAACTTCACATGGAGGGATGACTCTTCTAATTTCTCACCTTAATCAAGATTTATTAAGTGCAAATTTTAGGAATGGGTCTCTCTCTGTGTTCTTGTTAAATAATTAAATTTCCTTTTGAAAGCAACATTGAGTTTCCTATCTTTGTACTATTACGGTGGTTTCAGGTGGCACTTACCAGGGCCAGGAGACCTGGCTGGCACACTTGGGAAGTATAGAGGAAATGGAGATGGGTGTAAATAAGACTGCCAAGCCTCTTCGGTATTCTAACTTTTCATTTTGTTTTATTTTCATCCCTGGATGTGGTATTTCATTTGAAAAGGGATCTTCAGTTGAAAAACAGGAAAATCACTCATTTTGTCCAACATTTTTATTGGCACACAGTTATAAAGCACAGACCTGATCAAAAAGCCCTAGGCAAGGTGTCCTTCCTTTTCCACACTTCACTTGCTAATACTTCATAGCAAATTTTCTTGGCAACTCTGGGTGGCATTGTCTCCTTGAGCTTCTAGTTCCAAGACTGCATAATCACTAAATATGTGAAATCAGATCTTATGAACTCTTGTTGTTTATTTGCACCTGAGAAAATCTGGAGATTTTGTTCCATTGGAAACCTAATTCTCATTTTTTCTCTTTTACAACAATAAGAAGCAGGAAATTGAAGAAAACATTCCGAGGAGTATATATAGAGGCCTGCTTTCTGTGATCTGACCAGATTCTGTTTTGAAATCAGCTGTTGTTCATAGTTCAGCACACACTGATTCTCTACTGTATACTCAGCAGGGGGTTGAGAAATGAAGGCTGTCCAAGTGGTATAAACCATAACCATTAAATCATCACGTTTGCAATTTCACTAGGGAAAAAAATCAAAGCTCATGAAATGAATAAGAAACCATGAATGACAGAACAATAAAATTCTGATATATCTATTTCATACAGCACCTGCTATAAGAATTCACAAAACACAAAGATACTTTGTGTATGGGTCTGCAAAGAGGTTACAGAATGAACTGAATTTTGAGGGGATGGATGTGATTAGGCAGAGACTGGGGGAGGTTGCTTTGAAAAGGGAATGCATGGATCCGTAAAACATGTTCTCAGTCTATACTTAATTTAAGCTGAAAAAAAAATCATTATTTTCCAGGTCAATGTATGTGGAATGGTCTTGCATTTCCCAAAGTTTAAAAAGAAATAAAAGGGATACTGGGTTAAGGGCTGAGTTAGAAGTATAATAGAACTCAATTGATAGGAGTTTCATGAAATAGAGAGACTGGGTGGAAACTCATTGCTTCTGGAAATAATGGGGGACAATTAAAAGGTTAAAAGCACCATTTCTTCATTCTCTAGACAAAGATGTCAATAGATATTGACAATACACTTAACAAATGCAGTAAAACAACAAGTAGTGATTTTTAAAAAGACCCCAATACTCCATAACTCTGATACCTGACTTCCATTCTAGACTGAAAAGCCACTGCTCTCATTTCTGTAATGCATTTCAATCTTTTTGTCAGAATAACTTCTTTTATCATTTGCCCTCAATGAAGAACAAAAGTGATACAGCTTCTAACAAAGGCCTCTCAGAAAAGACCAGCTGACGCTCTGTATTGTGTTGTGCTGGAGCTCTAACAAGTGTAGGGGCTCACCAGTATAACACCGTGAGTTTATAATGTGTGGTCTCACCGTAGGCTACAAATGACAGCCGCAGTAACAATACCCAATGCACACTTTTTGAAATACAAAAGGCAATATGAGCTTCTTTGAAAATACATTTCTTTGCCTTTCAACCCATTTTATTAGCAGTGTCATCTACAAAAAATATTCCAACCCAAGTTTCTCCTACATTGCATTGGTTATTATGGTTCTGCTTGTCTATGAAATTTTCTCCTAAAAATGATTTGACCTGAACATTGTTTAAAAGATTAAATATGATATTTAAAATAATAAAATCTTTCCTACAAAATCCCAAAACATGTAAAAGAAGTGCTCATATTGGATTCATTTATCAAGTTACAATTTTAATATTTTGGGTTGCTCTCATCTTTCCTCCTATCTTTTGACCTTTAAATATTAATACACCTTTTTATGCAAGATTTCAAGTATTTATTCATTTTAATAACAAACATCATGCATGAGTTATAAAATTATTCAATTTTCCTGGAAGGAATTTTTGTCTGCTACTTTCATCTTAAATAGAATAAACTTCTTTGAAGAGGTGAGAATAATATCAACCAGCACATGTGGGGAAAAATCACAGAAGAATATAAATGGCAGTACAATAAGTAAATTCTGTGATAATTTCAAAGGAAAATCTTTTCTGACTCTCTAAATTTTTCCTGTCAAATAGAAAGCCAAATTACTGGTAGAAAATTGAGTGGATGGAGAATTAAATGTGTAGAGAGAGGAGGTATTAAATGATTAACTGAAAGAACTAAATGTACATTCTTCAGGGAAAAGTGATGGAGATTGGCAGACATGACAGAGGAACCCTATTCTATAATGTTTATGTCCCAGTCTCTCACTGTATGGTGCTCTAATTACATTTTTAAGTTAAATTCACTTGGGGGTGGCTGGGGTCATGATTCAGTAGTAGAGTGTTTGCCTGGTATGTGTGAGGCACTGGGTTTGATCCTCAGCACCACATAAAAAATAAATAAATAAAACAAAGGCATTATGCTAAAAATTATTTTCGGAACGTTATATACATCATGGAAAATTTACATACTATAGGTATACAGTTCAATTAATAACCACAAAATGAAAACATTCCTGTGGCCAATATTTAGGTAAAGAAATAAAATGTTACCAGTATCTTAGGAGCCCTCTCCTGCATCTTACTGGTCATTAGTAAACTCTTTTCCTCTGAAGAATCAATACCCTGAGTTCTGTCACTGTAGATTAGTTTTATATTTTTTAAACTTTAAATGAATAGTCCTTTATACCCTGTGTACTTTTGCCTTCAGCTTCTTCTGGCTTAGCCTGTGTTTGTGAGATTGAACCCATGATTTCATGAAGTCACAATTCATTTTCACTTCTATGTTGAAGGACCCAACACATTTTTTTTTTCTTTAAAGGATCATTTTTTGGGCCATTACAATCTTTGTTGCAACTATGGGACACTGCCCTAAATTATAAAAGTAATCATAAACAATATAAAAACAAATAGGTGGGTTGTATGTATTTCAATAAAACTCTATTTGTAAAAACAGGCAGTTGGCTGGACTTGGCCTACAGAGTTTAACCTGTATCCTCTGCAATATAGTGTACCCATTTTTAACATACCACAATTTATTTTTTTTGTATTATTGCATACAGGGGTTGTTTTGAATTATAACTATTACAAAAGAAGTCAACTATGAAAATATTTGTGTATGTTTTTGATGCACTTGTGTATATATTTTTGTACAAAACTAGGCATGAAGTTGTTTGGTCATAGTGTATACATAGTTCAGCTTTTAGTAAATGTTTCCACTATATTCCTATCAACAACATTTGGAGATGCTAGTTGCTCCATATCCACTTCAAACTTTTATCATCACACTTTAAAATTTTAGTCATTCTGGTGGGTCCTGGTATTTCACTGTACTAATAAACTTGAATTTTTCTGATGATGAATGAATTTGAACATCTTTAGTGTTGACCGTTTGGATATTCCTCTTGTTAAATTTTTTTATTAAAGTCTTTTTATCATTGTTATGAATCGCTTTTCTCCTTATATAAGTTTCTTTATATATTGACCTTAAAAGTCATTTGTTGATGTTGTGCAAATATCTTCTAAGTATGACCTTCTGTATGATTTCTAATTCACTTAATTTATTTTAACTGATTTTCTGCTAAGCAAATGTTAAGACAAAACTTGCTTTTGGTATTTCAAAAGAAATTTATGCCTTTACATTTGAACAGATGTGCAGAATATTAAATTGACTTTCTGGTACTATTCTTTCAACAGATTTAACACTGAATGACAATTGTACAGAGAGAAAATACCTATCTCCCGCAAATCTGTGAAATTTATAAATAGTTTCACAACTTAGCTTAAAAGCAAAATCATTTTATTTTCCAAACATATCTTGAAAATATTTAAAATTAGTATGTAGTAGGAAAGCTTGGCTTATATTGTGCATTTATTTACTTAAAAGCATACATATTGATTCTCCTTTTTGTGGCACTAATGCAGAACTGTCATGGTGGGTATATCAATAAAAGGTTGAAAACTAACATTCTCAGTTAGAGACAATGAGACCACAGATCATTGGTTGGGAAGAGCCTTTAACTAGTTTCAGAAAAGGCCTGCCATACCATGGTCCCTCCAAGGTTCCAATTCTTTAGCAACTATAGACTGTTAGAAAAGTTGCAATGAAACATAGAAATCAGTGTTGATATTCCCCTGAAACAGCTGCTGTAAGTGAGGAAGTTCCAAAAAAGGTGAGGGAGCAAGTCATGAAGTGCTGCAGGCAAAGAGAACAGTAAGTATAAATGCCCAAAGGGAGCAGCATGGACACATTTTTCTATCAGAACATCTTCTCAGTCCGTAAATATAAGTTTATGACATCAAGCTTTCTTTGATTGCAATCTATTTTAATTTGACCCAACAAACATCTGTGACTAGAATGATGTCATAAAGAATTCCTAATAGGAGCAAGTCAACTTCAGAATTATTGAGGCAGAATAGAGGGTCATATGCAGAAATGGAGGATTGGTGAAACTTACAGGAAGTAGAGAGCCTCCACTGAACAGGCTGTCTGCATTCTATGTGAAAATGAATCAGTCAGTAACTATATATCTGTCACAGAGAAGGCATGGAAAACTAGATTACAGTATCATCGAATGAGAAATTTTCTACGTCCACATGTCCTTTCCATCCTTAATATACCCAATCTCCTCATTTGAACCTGGAAGAAGTCATATATTCCAACTGGCATGTGAAGGGGATTAAAGGAGAAATTAAGAGGCTTATGAGGCCTTCCTTGTCCAATGGTTTCTCTGCCTTGTGTGCACCTGAGCAGGAAGGGCAGTGGTTTAATTTAAAAGGGGTTTAAAATTATACTTGATTGGACTAAAACTTTAACATCCAGTAATAGAAATACAGATTATTAACTGAGAACTGCCAGAGACGATGTAGGATCTCCTAGAGTCACTGTCAGTTTAGGGAGGAATGAGTCCACAGGTCAAGTCTAATGACACCGGGAATATAATGAAAATTTCTTTTTTTTTTTTGCACATATTGAGCTCAGGTCATTAATTGGAACCCATGTCATTTTCCTTTCTCATTATTTGATACAAATGAAGGTGATCACCTACGTTGCAAAATGAGTCACAACTCCAACCCATGGTTCTGCAAATACCACATGGGTGATTTTACTTAATCAAACCCATTTGCAAAAAGCACCAAAGGAAATACAGCACTGTGATTGAATGTTACCAAGCTTTTCCCTGAGAAGATCTCAAGAGAAAGAAAAACGAAGAAGACTGGAAGAGAAAAAGAGATATGATATATGATGGTAAAAAAAAAAATAGAATAAGAGATTATACAAGAAAACCTATACTTTTTAGCTGGTTGTAGACCATTCAAATAGGATTGCAACTTTCTTTCTTATACTCATTTCTTCCTTTCCTGGTCACAGTGAATTTCTCCCTCTTGCCTGCCAACCTCTGTTCAAGTCATTGCTTATCCTGGAATGACTTTTTCAACAAGTTTATGTCTCCCTCCATTTTTTCTGCCTTCACATTTTGAGCTAAATGTCACCTCCTCAGTGAAAACATTCTCATCTCCTTCCGACTGAGTTGAATGGTCAGAACTTTGCCTTCCCTGTGGGTCACTATTATTCTTTCTTTATATTTTACCTAGTTCACTAGCAATGCATTTCCCCTACTCAACTAGAGCTACTTCCCAGCATGCAAATCTTCTTCATTAAACTTAGATACACTGTCTAAGTGTATCCAAGTCCTTGGATACACGGTCTTATTTTTATTTTTAATCTCCAGGAATGGCAGATTTCCTCACACATATTAGGTGATCCGAGTGTTTATTTAGTAAATTAACAATGATCTTTTAGTATGACTAATAACAGAAATAATGGTACCAAATCTTTCTCCTCCAAGGACTGAAGACTTCCTTCAGGTAGCCTAACCCAGATTTGGATTGTTATCTTAACCCATTTTTGTCCCAATTGGAGCCTAGTTGCTCTATTTAAAGCACAAAGGGACTGCACTGGGTGTCCTCTCAATTTTCTTCAAATCCTAATATTCTTTGACTCTGTTTCTATGTCCCAACAAAGGGAAACACTGGTTATGCCCAACTCTGGCAAACACCGCAGGAGGATCAAGTAATTTGTCAAAAAAATCATAGAATTTATCAGCAGCAAAGCTGAAATCAGAACTCAGTTTCACTATAATGTTTTTAATTCTTGACATGATTTCGCTTAGATATTTTTATTAAAACTGCTAGTGTTTGAACTAGTTTTCACTCCTTTTTTCTATTTTCTCTGACCCACAGTGAACAATGATATATTTCTTTGTTAAAATTGAAGTGAATGTTTATGTACAGACATTTGACATTTAAAAAGATATATTGTGTAACAAACAGCTGCATTTATTTGGAATAAAAATTATCAAAGTTATAGAGAATATAGATAATAAATGACACCAAATTTAATTATTATGAATCATGGTGGTACGTGCAATCTTTGAATTAATGGTCCATTTTCTTTAAAGTTGTTTTTATCTTGTTTCACTTAGAATCAAATGATTCCACATTTTCTAATTTTAAGAACTTTTCTCTTAAAGAGATTTTGTATTCATATTTAGTATTTTAGATTTCAGAAATAGGCTAATTTATGTATTATTTCTGTTAATTTTATTATCATAACTTAAATTTTTATTAAAATATTCAACAATAGTATATTTTCCCAGTTAATAATACTTCATAGAGATGACTTGTAGTTGTCCAGCCTTCCACAAAATTGTCTTCATGAAAGTATTTAGAATATTTACCTAATGATGTATGTATTCCTTGTAACATATGAATATGAATCTCACAATGACAATGGAATGCAATATAGTGAATCCAAAAAGGAAAAAGAATCATATGAACATACAAATCACCATTTCCTTTGCATAAATAAAATTTCATAAATAGAAAGATGATTATTTTCCTTGAATACTTAAGAGATGGGCAACATGATTAATTTTAATTTTGCTTAAAAATAGAAAACATTTACAAATATTCCAGTAAGTCTATTTAGGGCCTTTTTAAAAATTTACTATTTATTTATTTATTGTTCAAATTAGTTATACATGACAAAAGAATGCATTTCAGTCCATCATACACAAATGAAGCACAACTTCTCATTCCTCTGGTTATACATGATGCAGAATCAAATGATCTTGCAATCATACATGTATACAGGGCATTAATGTCTATCTCATTCAATCATCCTTCCTACCCCCACACATCTCCCCTCCACTCACTACCCTCTGCCCAATCCAAAGTTCTTCCATTATTTCTTTTTTTTTTTTTCTTTTTTTTTTTTATTGTAAACAAATGGGATACATGTTGTTTCTCTGTTTGTACATGGCGTAAAGGCATACCATTTGTGTAATCATAAATTTACATAGGGTAATGTTGTTTGATTCATTCTGCCATTTTTTCCCTTCCCCCCCTCCCCTCCCACCCTTTCCCTCCATCTATACAGTCCTTCCTTCCTCCATTCCTGCCCCCCTCCCTAAACCCAACTCCAACCACAACACTAACCCTTCCCACCCCCCATTATGTGTCATCATCCACTTATTAGCAATATCATTCTTCCTTTGGTTTTTTGAGATTGGCTTATCTCACTTAGCATGATATTCTCCAGTTTCATCCATTTGCCTGCAAATGCCATAATTTTATCATTCTTTATGGCTGAGTAATATTCCATTGTATATATATACCACATTTTCTTTATCCATTCATCAATTGAAGGACATCTAGGTTGGTTCTACAATCTGGCTATTGTGAACTGAGCAGCTATGAACATTGATGTGGCTGTATCTCTGTAATATGCTGATTTTAAATCCTTTGGGTATAGGCCAAGGAGTGGGATAGCTGGGTCAAATGGTGGTTCCATTCCAAGCTTTCTAAGGAATCTCCACACTGCTTTCCAGAGTGGCTGCACTAATTTGCAGTCCCACCAGCAATGTAAGAGTGTACCTTTCTCCCCACATCCTCGCCAACACCTGTTGTTGCTTGTATTCTTGATAATTGCCATTCTAATTGGGGTGAGATGGAATCTTAGGGTGGTTTTGATTTGCATTTCTCTTATTACTAGAGATGTTGAACATTTTTCCATATGTTTGTTGATTGCTTGTATATCTTCTTCTGTGAAGTGTCTATTCATTTCCTTAGCCCATTTGTCAGTTGGATTATTTACATTCTTTTTTTTTTTTTTTTTTTGTTGAAACAGATATTTTTTTTCTTTTTATTGTAAACAAATGGGATACATGTTGATTCTCTGTCTGTACCTGGCGTAAGGATTATTTACATTCTTGGTGTAGAGTTTTTTGAGTTCTTTATAGATTCTGGAGATTAGCGCTCTATCTGAAGTATGATTGGCAAAGATTTTCTCCCACTCTGTAGGCTCTTTCTTTGCATTGCTGATAGTTTCCATTGCTGAGAGAAAGCTTTTTAGTTTGAATCTATCCCAGTTATTAATTCTTGCTTTTATTTCTTGTGCTATGGGAGTCCTGTTGAAGAAGTCTGGTCCTAAGCCGACATGTTGAAGCTCTGGACCTATTTTTTCTTCTAAAAGATGCAAGGTCTCTGGTCTGATTCCGAGATCCTTAATCCATTTTGAGTTTAGTTTCGTGCATGGTGAGAGATATGGGTTTAGTTTCATTCTGTTGCATATGGATTTCCAATTCTCCCAGTACCATTTGTTGAAGAGGCTATCTTTTCTCCATTGCATATTTTGGACCCCTTTGTCTAGTATGAGAAAATTGTATTTATTTGGGTTTGTGTCCGTGTCCTCTATTCTGTACCATTGATCCACCTTTCTATTTTGGTACCAATACCATGCCGTTTTTGTTACTATTGCTTTGTAGTAGAGTTGAAGATCTGCTATTGCGATACACCCTGCTTCACTCTTTCTGCCAAGGATTGCTTTAGCTATTCTGGGTTTTTTATTCTTCCAGATGAATTTCATAATTGCTTGCTCTATTTCTGTAAGGTACATGATTGGGATTTTAATTGGAATTGCATTGAATCTGTATAGCACTTTTGGTAGTATGGCCATTTTGACAATATTAATTCTGCCTATCCAAGAACATGGGAGATTTTTCCATCTTCTAAGGTTTTCTTGAATTTCTTTCTTTAGTGTTCTGTAGTTCTCATTGTAGAGGTCTTTCACCTCTTTTGTGAGATTGATTCCCAAATACTTTATTTTTTTCGAAGCTATTGTGAATGGGGTAGTTTTCCCAATTTCTCTTTCTGAAGATTCATTGCTTATATATAAAAATACCTTAGATTTATGTGCATTGATCTTATATCCCACTACTTTACTGAATTCACTTATAAGATCTAAAAGTTTTCTGGTGGAATTTCCTGGTTCCTCTCAAAGTATTCCAGAAAATAGAAGAGGAGGGAACTCTCCCAAACTCATTCTATGAAGCCAATATTACCCTGATTCCTAAACCTGACAGAGACACATCGAGGAAAGAAAATTTCAGACCAATATCCTTAATGAACATCGATGCAAAAATTCTCAACAAAATTTTAGCAAATCGCATACAAAAACATATTAAAAAGATAGTGCACCATGATCAAGTGGGTTTCATCCCAGGGATGCAAGGTTGGTTCAACATCAGGAAATCAATAAATGTCATTCACCATATCAATAGACTTAAAGTCAAGAATCACATGATTATTTCGATAGATGCGGAAAAAGCATTTGATAAAATACAGCACCCCTTCATGCTCAAAACACTAGAAAAAATAGGGATAGTGGGAACATTCCTTAACATTGTAAAGGCCATCTACGCTAAACCCATGGCTAATATCATTCTAAATGGTGAAAAACTGAAAGCATTCCCTCTAAAAACTGGAACAAGGCAGGGATGCCCTCTTTCACCACTTCTATTCAATATCGTCCTTGAAACTCTAGCCAGAGCAATTAGACAGACCAAAGAAATTAAAGGGATACGAATAGGAAAAGAAGAACTCAAACTCTTCCATTATTTCTTAGCACCCCTGTTGGGGGCTGTGCCATGCTCACATCAGCAGTGAGGAGGTTAATTGACATAAGCACACCCAGGTGATTTGTCATTGGCCGTATCCAATTAAGTCCACACACACACCGCGTGCACAGGTGTTCCTGAGTGCTCCTGATGGTGCCTGCTCGTTTTGACCTTTACCATGATTAGGCAGCTAGCTCCTTGCCTAATCTTTGCATAATTGGTGTCAGCCCTACCCTTCGCCTCCTGGAGGGGATATAAGCCGGCTCTCCTCAAGTGCCAGAAGGTGTTTTCTTAGAGGTCCAAGGTTGGAGGTTGGAGGTTCCAGGTTTGAGGTTCCAGTTCCCAGGTTTCCTGATTCATCAATAAACCATTCCGAATTCAAGAGCCTCGCTACTCTTTTGTCCCCCGCGCAAAATTGACTCCGCTGGAAGGCTTCACACCCCCACCTCCACATTATGAATCAGCATCTGCACATCAGAGAAAACATTTGGCCTTTGGTTTTTTGGGTTTGGTTTATTTTGCTTAGCATGATATTCTCCAACTCTATCCATTTACTTGCAAATGCCATAACTTCATTCTTCTTTAAGGCTGAGTAATATTCCATTGTGTATATTTTCTTTATCCATTTATCTGTTGAAGGGCACCTAGGTTGGTTCCATAGTTTAGCTATTTTGGATTGAGCTGCTATAAACATTTATGTGGCTGCATCACTGTAATATGCTGATTTTAAGTCCTTTGGGTATAGACTGAGGAATGAGATCGCTGGGTCAAATGGTGGTTCCATTCCAAGTTTTCTGAGGAATCTCCACACTGCATTCCAGAGTGGTTGCACAATTTGCAGTTACACCAGCAATGTATGAGTGTACCTTTTCTCCCACATCCTCACCAACACTCATGTTGCTTATGTTCTTAATAAATGCCATTCTGACTGGAGTGAGATGAAATCTTAGTTTTAATTTGCATTTCTCTAATTGTTAGAGATATCAAACATTTTTTCATATGTTTGTTGATGTATTATATATTTTCTTCTGTGAAGTGTTTGTTCAGTTTCTTAGCCCATCTACTGATTGGGTTATTCGTTGTTTTGGCGTTGAGTTGTTTGAGTTCTTTATATATCCTGGAAATTAGTGCTCTATCTGTTGTGCATGTAGTAATGATTTTCTCTCACTCTGTAGGCTCTCTCTTCACATTATTGTTATTTAACCCTTTTAAATGTTGAACTTGATGAACAACTTTTGCTGTGTCTCTCATCTGTGAGTTTAATTAATTAGTTATTAATGCTTTATGCTACTTACACTGATAATAACCATGATTTTCTGTTATATATCAGACACAGTATTAGTCTCTATAAATAATGTGATTAATACATTATTTCTAAATGAGCCATAGTACAGCTTAGTATATAGCCTCTAGTTATGAAGATAGTATGCTACAGTTAAAATTCCAATACTTCAAACTCTAGCCTGCACTATTAACACCAAACTGCCTGGAATGAGCTGTGATGTTGTTTTTACTTCAGATGTGTTCTCCTGCAATCAACAATTCTAAAAGGACTTTTAAATGAATTGGTTATTTCCACAGCTTTTGGCATTAGGTACAGCTGAACTAATATATTGGTTTCAAATTTATTTGGTGGAGGCAACCCTATTTGGCCTCACTGGGCTTCATTTTTCTCATGGAAAATGTGAGTAATAGACATGTTGAAGGTGTTGTGAGAATTAAATGCACTAAAGAATGTAAATTACTTATGTTATTTGACATATAATAAGATCTTAGCATGAAGTAATTATTATTTCTCAGGTTGACCTTTCAGATTGTCTTAAAAAATACTCTTTAAAATGGATTAATAACCCTCACTGCACAGAATGTTCTCCAGTATCATTCTTAGACTAAAATTCAGCTAAGATAATATAGTTTATTAATTACTTAGGATATACTACCTAGAAAAATTCTGACCATCTGAACTGATTGAACCAGAATCTTGAAATGACAATAGGAGCCTGAGTGTTTTGTACCCCATTTTCTCTCCATGAAGTCAAAAGCTACCCCATTTTCTCTCCATGAAGTCAAAAATCTGAGCAACTTTGCACAGGTCCCTGACAATCATCTTGGATTTTACTACCCTCATTATAGTCAGCAAAGTTCTAAAATTTCTAATATTTCTTCCCCTTAAATATGTACCTTTTGGGAAGAGTGAAGAATGAAATCCATGGACACAAGGTGAGTGCAAAGTAAGAGAAAGAAAGAAAGCAAAGCTCCCAAAGAGGGAGGTGTCCCAAGAGAGAGGCATGCTCGCTGGTGTCTCATGGATGTCTGTTTTCGACAGTTGTGCTTTTTTATTTGTTTGTTTTTATGTACCAGGGATTAAACCCAAGCATGCTTAACCACTAAGCCACATCCCTAGCCCGTTTTAGTTTTTATTTTGAGACAGGGTCTCACTAGGTTGCTGAGGTAGCTTCGAACTTATGATCTTCCTGCATTAGTCTCCCTGAGCCGTTGGGATTACAGGTCTGGAGCCACCACACCTGGCCATCTAGGGTTTTTATGGGCTCCATACGTGTTGATGGATGTGGTGGGTATAGGATTTAAAAAGGAAGCAAATCAACTCTATTTTGCCTTCTTCAGCAGATCTGGAGTGATTTCTAAGCCTTAATCAACATGGGAGCCAGGGGTGAGTCTGTTGGTGCAAGAGAAAGTACCTTTTGCAAATCGGTGCAGTCACTCTGGAAAGCAGTATGGAGATTCCTCAGAAAACTTGGACCCACCTTTTGACCCAGTTATCCCACTCTTGGCCTATTCCCAAAGGACTTAAAATCAGCATACTATAGTAATGCAGCCACATCAATGTTTATAGCAGCTCAATTCACAATAGCTAGATTGTGGAACCAACCTAGATGTCCTTCAACAGATGAATGGATAAAGAAACTGTGGTATATACACACAATGGAATATTATTCAGTCATAAAGAAAAATAATATTATGGTATTTGCAGATAAATGGATGGAATTGGAGAATATCATGCTAAGAGAAATAAGCCAATCCCAAAAAACCAAAGGCTGAATGTTTTCCCTGATAAGAGGATGACGATACATACTGGGATGTGGGTGTCCTCTCTGCCACGTCCTGCATGGAGGAGAAAAGGGTTAACTGCTGGAGGAGGATGTTGGTGGTTTTTCTATCTGTTACCCAAAAAACTTATCTACTCAATAAACACACAGGAGCCAACACTCTTTTTAAATGAGAGGGGGCATGATGGATGTGGCTATATCAGCTCTGGCTTCTTACAACAACATGGAGTTGCCCAACTCTCCTTTATTTATAATACAGGTAAAGGGGGCAAGGACCAGGAAGAGCTTCTTCTGTGATGGACAGGATAGGGTGGAGTTAGGGAAGCCATTCTCTTAGGGGGAAAATTCCAGAAGGAAACAGGGAACCACTCCCACGCAGCACCACATGCTTCCTGGCAATTCCTAGAAGCCCAGCCTCTACATCCCATGGCTCAACCTAGTCTGATTCTGCTAAATAAGGATGGCTTCCCGCAGTGGGGATTAATGAGGGTGGGGAGTGGGGGTGAAAGAAGAAAGGAGGAACCTTAGATTATATAGAGGGAAATGAGAGGGAGGAGGGGGCAGGGGTATGAAAGATGGTGGAATGAGACAGACATCATTACCCTATGTACATGTATGATTACATGAATGGTATGAATCTACATTGTGTACAACCATAGAAATGAAAAATCATGCCCCATTTGTGTACAATGAATCAAAATGCAGTCTGTAAAAACAAAAAGAAAAAAACAAGAAAAGGAAAAGAAAGTACCTTTTGGGTTTGGTCATGTTTAGGGGCTGTTAAGGAACTGACTGTCCTGTGACTAGGACCAGCTGGGACCAGAAGCTTCCCAATCTTCTCTTTCTCATTTTCTTCTCTGAGACCCTTTTCCAAGCTGCCTTTGGATGGTTTATCTTTCTGTCTCATTTCCATTAAAAATTATCCAACTTTTGATTTATGCTCATTGGTTTAGTGTCTGGGAGAAAAAATATTGCATGATGTGTGGATACATACCCATATCAAAGTAAAAAGTACTACATTATGTGGTAAATTACTGTTTACCATCTTCATTACCATCCAAGGGCCATGACCCTAAGAAGGGTATGAAATCACACACTGAAGAAGTTGTATGGCATAGACATAAATTGCTTGTGCATCTGCATTAATTTCCAGCATTAGTTTTCTAGTAGTAATGTCACAATTTTTTGATGTGTGTGTGCCTTGGGGGCAATTGTATTAAGGCCATGTGATTTACATGGAAATAACCTTACTGCTCAGAGAAAGGAATGAAGCTGTATGCCGGGCTGTCACTATATTTTATCTACAGGCAAAATTATTTATCATAAACTGTGTATGTGCCTATGAGATGCAGTGTGGGGTGTAGGTTTTCTCATGGATCCAAAGAATGAGACCCATAGACAACAAAAGATAGGATAAAGTGACAGAATTGCTTTATTTCTTTAAGCAGAGAAGTGAAGCTCCCGCAAGGAAGGAGTCTCTGATGGGTAGCCGCTGAATAGCTACATTCTAGGGGCTTACATGGTTGCTGGAGGTGACCTTGAAAGTTATTGACTGATGACTTTGGGGGAAGAGAGTTTCTTCATCCAATCAGAGTGAGACACTTGGCAATCATGCCTCCTTCTTGTCCAACCAGGATGGTGATCATGCTGTTCATGTGCCTGTTCACATGCTGGATTCCTGCACCTTCTGTCCTTTCAGATACTTCGTCCATGGAATTGTTGCGTTCCAGGGCCTACCCTGTCTGCCCAACATGTTTCTAGCTCCTGCTCTCATCTGGATCCAGTCTAATAAGATCTAATCCTTAGATTTTTACTGAAAGAATTAGAGAAAGATGCAAAACTCGCATTCCATTAAACTTGTCAAGATATTTTAAGATATGTGTTTTTGATTCTGCAAGAGAACAGTGCCTGGGAATTCATTCAACACAGAGGAAATCAGAGCCAAGAGATAGAGGGAGACAGATTCTTACCCTTGAGTACATGGATCAAGTCACACCAGAGCTACCCACCAGAGAATATTTAGGTTACTTGAGTTAATAAATTTTCATCTTTTTAAAAGCACGTTCAGTTTGTATCATCTGTAACCCAGAGAGACCCAATTAATATGAAATACATTTGTGAAAGTAAGGTGTTGCAAATGACTCATTGAGGTAAGGGTAAGGAGAATGGAAAAAGACTGATGTGAAGAAACAAGGCCTCAATTTGAGAAGACCTACACTTTGGTAACTAGCCCATGGGGTTCTAAGAAGGGAAGCAAATAAAAAGTATGTATCAAATAAATAAGGGCCTGAGATTGCTAACCCAGTGACATTCCTAGAGCATTGTCTCCAAACCCTGTCGACAATAATTGGGCTGTTTTCATCATACATTCCCTCAATAATGAGAATTCTCCTGGTTTTAGCCATGAAATATACAAAAACCCAGAAATCACTATGTGTTTTTTCCTTAATCCTTACTCATAGTAATTTTATTATAGTTTTAAACTTTTCCTCTAGTCATTATATACTCTCCATTTGGGGGATTCAAGTTGTCACTTGCCATTGGTTGTATGTCATGAAGATGCATGATCAAAAGATAATCACATCACTTATAGATAAGGATCTGGAGCTAGATAGAGCAGCTAAATATGAATCTGTGTTGTTCATTTTGGAAGTGGCTTAAGGGTGTCTTTAGTTTGTGTGTGTTAGGTTATGTTTTAGTAGGTGGAAGAAAGTTCATAATCTCATGTTTGGAAAGGAGGCTGGCATTGAATGTTGCACAGCCATGATATAATCCGGACTTTATTGAATTTTGCCTACGCAGAATTTATTTCTCTCCTTTGGATAACAATACTTTGGTTCTTAGTTTTCTTTTGAATAATCACTTACCTGACTCACATGGTATCTGTAGGATACAACTTTCCCCTCTTTTTCAGATGTTGACACATGACCATTAATTAAGCATTATCTTTGGTGATAGGCATGTGACTCAGTTCTGGAGCTTTGTTGGATTTCTACCAATTTCATCTGTGAAGAGGTGAGTTTGGAACTCTTGATAGCCATCTTGCTGCCATGAAGAACCTGACTGAAAAGAAAAAAAATCTTAAGAATTCAGACTAATGAAATATATAAAGACAGATCCTTCACAAAATTTAAGCACACACACTCTGTTACACAAGAAATTATATTCATCGTCATATTTTGACTTGTCACAAAATTTATTCCACAAGACTCAGTTCCTTCAGACTGCAAGACTTGAGGCTGTTTGCTGCTTCAAAAACCAACAAGAAAAGGAAAAGCAAATCTACTAACAAGACAGTCTTCTATAATTGTAAAACACAGGAGTGATGTCTAGTCATCTTTGCTATTTCCTTTGGTTGGAAACAAGTCATGGTTCTCATCCACACTCAAGAGGATGAAATCATAGAAAGGTATGAACACCAGTGAGTAAGAAATAAGGAAGCCATATTAAAGACTACTTACACATCTAGGAAAAATAAAATATAATATTTTCCAGAGGAAAAAATCATTCTAAGATAGATGAATGTTAAACTTAATAGTATATTGGATTGTAAATGTCAAAGGACTAATAGCTTCAAAGTTTAAAAAAAAGAAAGCCTTTCCTACCAAAATGACTTTTACTCCATAAATCTAGAAACTAATAGGAAGGTTCTGCCAACTTCTAAGTGTTTCAATCCTAAGTATGCACTGAGGGATGAAAAAGAAATTACTACAGAGTATTTCTTCAGAGCCATTATAATCATGTAATATGAAGTTGGCCCAGGACTGTATTAATTACTTGGCCTCTATTTGATTCAGTGTTAACTAGGAGCCATGATGACACTCTCCTCTCTCAGGAGCAATGTCAGCTCAAAGTCAATACTGTGCACCTTATAAGATCTAGATATACTCTGTCCCTAGTGTAACTTTGCTTTGGTAAATGGCTGTAAGTCTCTTTTGGAAAGGAGTTGGGTAAAACTTTTCTTATGTATTTTCAGTGGTGTTAAACATACTTCCTCAAGAAGACCCAGTCTTTAATCCATGAGTGTTGCTTCTGAGAACAGCTCATAACTAGAATATGGAAAACAAATGTTTCTTTTGTAGTAGTTCACAATAGTGTTTTGCTCATCACAACTTGATTTTTTTTTTTTTTTTCTGATTCTAATGTTCAGGCAATACTTTTGCTGTCTGTCCATCTAACTTTGGGGCCTAACAACTCTATGTTCTATTAGCCTTTACTGCACATTTCTATGGATTAATGGAGTTTTGTTCCCTTTTGTAATTGATTTCCGTTACATTCACCTTACCTCTGATGGTTAAGAGCTGCCACATAGATGTACTGTTTTAAATAATACCATTTTCATGGCAGGATTGTCACACTGACAAATTCCTACAGGTTGAACAAAAACGGAGATAGTTGAGTACTGCACTCAGAACTATCCACTACAGCTGAGCTGAATTCAAAGCTGTGCTATGGAGACCTGACACAGGGCACTATATATGTCAGCTACAGATGTTTAACTATATAGCTTGAATCTACCAAGTAA
The DNA here is from genome assembly GCF_902686445.1 of Sciurus carolinensis. Classification (NCBI taxonomy): domain Eukaryota; kingdom Metazoa; phylum Chordata; class Mammalia; order Rodentia; family Sciuridae; genus Sciurus; species Sciurus carolinensis. The sequence continues at coordinate 82,982,641 of NC_062222.1, forward strand.
CTAACAGAGATAGCTAGATGAACAAGTTCTAAAGACCTGCTGTGTAACAGAGTTCTTAGAATTGACAATATGGTATTGTACACATCAAAAATTGTTAAGAGGGTAGATTTCATGTTACATTGTCTCACCACAAGTAAACATACAAACAAAAACAAAGGAATAGGAGGAAACTTGTGTAGGTCTTGGGCATGTGACCTGTGACCTAAAATCACAGGCATTTGAATGTGTCCAAATTAGATAGTATAGTTCTTTGCTTAGCAGTTAAACCTCAATAAAGCTATAAAAGTGTAATTAATAGAAATACAAATAAGAAAATAGTTTGAGGTAACTTATATCTCTTTTAAATAGCCATATTTCATGTTTAACACGACCCAACCTGCCTTAGCAGGTACTTTCCAACTGCTGTGTAGTGAAGAAGGACAGGAACATAAATGGATTAATTAGTCTCTGCTCCTTATTTCTGGTAAAAAAAAAAAAAAAATCAATGATGGCTTCAACAACTGGATTTATGGTGAGAAGAATAGTAAGGATAATGCAGTGTGACCAAAAGAGAACAACTTGATTTGCAAATGATAATCTGGGGACCTACATGAAATGCAGGAGTCCCAGGGTCGTAACAGCACAGGAATGCACAGTTAATGCTTGCAGGGTTGGTGGAATGTCTGGATGGAAATGTGTTTACTGTAAGAAGAGATACTTCCATCATGAACCAAAATTAAAATAAGAAGCCAAGCCTTTTTTACTTTCACATAAATATTTTTGTTTGAAGACCTTAAACATATTTTCCCCACATAACATTGTCTCAGAACATTTTTATTTTGTTATCCTTAGGGTGGATTATCTTGCTATCATACATATTTATGTTGTAGATGACACTGAAATTTGCTGAGAGAAAATTGGAACTTAAAATTTGGGAATATGCAGAGTATAATGAGTGATAAAGCTATTACATATTTATGTCAAGTTTTATAAATAAACATTAAACACATCTCAGGGTATAATAAAGGTATTTAACCATTAGAATATTGCACTAGCAGATTCTAATGAGCTTATGTGATGTTTTTGGAATAAAGCAGGTGATTTAGGAAAAAGGAGGAATGTGCAGTATTGAAACCAACAAAGCATGTATATAGAAACTTCCCTGGCTACGCAGAATAGTTTGCTTTTACAAAGGTGATATCCAGAATGTTCCTCTGGTGGATAACAAGGTATAAAGAAGTAAAGACTTATTAGTTGTCATTCAATGTAATACAGCTAAAAAAGCCCAAATTCGTCAGATAATAGTTATTCCAATGGAGAAGAAACAATATCTGATATCATTATAAAGCAATAAAACCAATTCGTCTACAAGGTTTATGAGGTCATGTGCGGTCCTTTAAAGATTATGTCTCATCATATTGAAATCAAATTTTCTTTGAAAAATGATATCAATTCTCAGTTTCAAATCACAAATTGAAAATGTGCATGCTTAAAGTTCAACTGCATCTAAATCTTACACTTTGTTAGCAGCAATTAGATATCAGTGGGGCAGGAGGGCAGTGCCCAACCACCTCGTGTGGTTTTAGAGCTATCCCTTATTCTCTTGCAGTCTTAACTGGTGAGTTTGGTTTCTCCATTAAGAGTAAAACAGGAACAAACCTCCTTCCTCTTCCTTTGTAATCGTGAGGCACAGTGTAGTACCTGAAAAGTTGTGTCCCCAAATGATGTGGGGCTCTTATAATATCATTTACATTGTAGTTTTGAATCCCCCTTTTAGGCTCCATTTGGGTGGTTATGGATTAAATACTTGCACATTTGGTATAAAATTATATTAACTTGTAGATGTCCATCCAATGAACTAGAAGAAAAATTTACAACTTTAATTTACATAAATGTAAAAAATATTTACATAAAAACATAAAAATAGTCACATATCCAGGTAGTGGTGCTTACCATCTCTTGGTGCAGCCTGCTCTGCTTTTTGTGAGGTGTACTTTGTACTCTTCCTTTGCTAATAAATCACAAATCAGTGTGGCTTAAACTTCTTACATTAAGTTTGAGTTTTTCCACTGAAATCTTTCTTTTGGAGAGACACAGATAAAGAAACACCACCTGCCTGGTAGCACCTTGTGGCCAGGAACAATTTTTCTTTTTTATTTTCTTTCATTTCTTCACTCTCTTGGTGGTCTTTGTCAGAAGTAAAATATGGTAATTTTTTTTTTCTAAGGAATGGGGTTTAAAATGAAATGTCAAAATGGTCTGAGATTAGTTATGCATTACTCTTTGTGTTCTCTCTTCTGCAATTTCAAAGAGAAAACATTTAATCTGATTTCTCTCCCTGATAACTCTTCTGCTAGTTGGTGTTTGTAAGAGATTGAGAGTTATGAAATATGTTAGAAGTTGGGAACATTGAAGGAAGCTCTATTTAGAAGTAGGATCTGATGAGAGGGCTTGGGCTTTGGAACTAACTGCATGGACCTGTGTACAACTCAGAACTTCCTCAGAGTTTAACAATTTTACATTAGTTTTTGATGGCATTGGATTCTATTTTTAGCACCTATAACATGGGATAAATAATATTATATAAGATTTAGGCACATAAGCCTCAATAATAGACTGAGGTTTCCTTCTTTTTTTGTTGTTTGTTTGTTTGCTGTTATCTGTTTGTTACAATTATTGTCCAAGAGGCCAATTTAGAACAGTTATATTTAACCTGTGAGTTTCATCCAAATAGTACTGAACCTCTTCATGATAGATAATAGGCACTAGACAGGAATGAAATGTGTTTCCTTGGTGAATGGAAGAGTATTCCACATAGTTCTAAGGTATTACATATGGCATTATATTAACTTTTTAAGTAATCCTATTATTATATTCATTTTGCAGATGAGAAAACTGCATGGCACTGAGAGTTTCAGCAATTGGTATCTACCTTATGGGGCTAAGACTCTAAAAAAGACCAAAAAAAAAAAAAAAAAAGCTTCTAATTACTTCTCTATGCTATGTGGAATAGATAGTATTAGATGACTATAATTTTAAAATAAGCAACTATTCTGTTGTGGTACTCAAAAAATAGTTTTGCAAATGGGAATTTTAAAATTTTAGAAATACATTTTCAAATGATTCAAATTCTTATCAACTAATTAATCAAAATGGTAGCAATATAATTCTTGGTAAAGTTCTTTATCTAAAATTTTATTCAGTATCAGTATACTTTGGATTTCACAGTAAAAACAGAAGTACCATTTTGAGTTCTTCAGTAATATGAATATATCTGTATAAGAGATATTTAATAGAAAACCAATAATTTTTATTGAAAAATGTTTATTTGTTTCATTCTGATTCACAGCCACAGATCATATTTTTTTATCAGAGAAGCAACAAAGGTTTAGAGTAACAAATTCATAAGTAAAAACACTTTTTCTGACATTCAATTAACTTATAATCAATTGTCGTTCACCTACATATTCAAGGTAACATACTGAGTCCTGAAGATACAAAGATTAAAAGTAAACAGATTCTTTGCTTTCAAAAACCCACAGTATAAAAAGGAAAACAATAAATGAAGCACACATGCATACACATAAAACAGTGATACAAAGTTCTTGTCCATTTTTAACCCAATGTCATTCTTGCAGGCTTGAGGTTTTGACTTTCACTTTATTTATTTATTCCATTTGTTTTTAATTAGAATTTACATGCCACCTATATGTCACCATCTGTAACTCATCATGATGTGACATAACTGAAAGTTTGCAGAAAATCACCACTCAGGGCTAATCCATTAGGTAAAGAAAGTCACTTTACTTTTATTCTCTTATCTCATATTTTAAAATTTGACTGGTCCCAGCTAAATATGTGGTATGTGTGACAGACTACATACATGATTATATGAAGACTAAGCATTGTTCCAAATGCTTTACATAATACAGCTTATTTGAGGAATATTTACTATTATTCTTTTTACAGGTAAGACTGATGCAGAGGGAGATTAAATAGCTTATACATAATCATGCAGCTGCTAACAAGCAACGAATCCCTAATTTGAACCTGCGTGTCCTTCTCCAGTATCTGTGGTCCAAACAACCACACTACCCTGCCTCTATGCTATGCCGGGCATTAGCCACTGAAAAAGACCAGAGCAACCCTCTTTCCATACTAAAATTAACAGGTGTAAAACACAAAACTTACGTCTATTCTGAAATTTACATAGCCTCTTATATTTTCCTATTGCAACTTTCTGCATGGGTTCACTGGAGTGAAATTCTTATTTATGTATATATCTAATTGATGTTCATTTTGCAGAACTGAACACATACAGTCTAATCCACACAAATGCTCACTATTCAGGGGAAGGAAACTTGACCCAGCACAATCCCTTAGGAGGGTAGCAGTACAAACAACCAACAGGTGAGGCATGTGTAGCTGGATGCCTCAGCAAAATGCCTCTCCTACAATGTACACTTCGAACAGATAAATTATAGAAAAGAAAATGAAATATATAGCTTTGTTATATATTGTTTTATATATTGTTATATATTTGTTATGTATTGTTTTTTGTTGCCAATAAACAATAATCACAAACAACCACATGGTGTGACACAATTCCTCTGCCTCTGTGGACTGTGAAACTGAAGAAGCAGGTTAGCCGAGTTGACTTTCACTTTATTTAGTGAAATAGAGTGATGGGACAGGCATAGGACAATGCTTTAGACATCCCTGCCCCCAAAAGGGAGAAAATGAAGGGAAAAGGATGAGTCACCAAATTCCAAGCAGTTTCAGAATCAAGTCCGGCAAATTCCATCAGGTAAACAAGGCCTGGGAACAATTCTCATGGCCTGCAGCTCTGCCCTGTGAGTTCCCAGTTCTGCACATGGTCATCCTTTCTCGTTATCACCTGTCAGCCTATTTCTTGCATGTGGAGTTGTAGGGGTCTGGCAGACTTCTTTAATTTAATTCCCTCTGGTCCTCTTTCAGTCTAATCTCACAGTTTTTTTTTTTTTTCTTTCTTTCTTTTCTGTTGATACTACATTCTCATCAACTTTAAAGGCCTCCCATCCATGCCATGGGGATACACTCTATCAGGTAAGAGAAGCCTCATCAGATCCTTCAAAGATAAGCCCATCCCCATTAAGGCTTCTGCTGAGGTAGTGGAAGCATCTGCATCACGTTGCTTACTCTCCAAATACACTGATATTTGGTTTGTTTAGCAAAATATTGTTTAGCCATACCCTGGCCTCTTTTCATAAAGCATAATTTCCTGGCAATGAATCTTAATTCTATCATCTTTTGCAATTTTAATATATTTAGAATTTCCCAAGGCATCAAGACATGGTTCTCTCTCCCTAACCTTTTTGCTTTCTTAACAGTGGTTTTAGTTTACCTCTTTCCTCCTGAATGTTACAATAAGCAAAAAGAAGCCAATAGGTCATGATATACTACCTTGCTCAAGACTAGTCTGCAACTTGACTAGCATTTGTGAGGAACTTAGTTTGATCCCCTGCAAAAAGGAAAGAAGAAATCCTCAAATATTCACGTTCATTGTTCATAAATCCCACTTCCCACATGACTGTAGGATTCAGTCCTGCTAAATTGTTGCCACTATATAACAAAGATCTCTTTCTTGCCAATTTACCACATGTTCCTCATGTCCTTATGAGTCTTCAGAAGCAGTCTTTACAATCCTATGCCCTCCCACAGTCTTTTTATGACATGCATATATGTTCTAAGGTGACAGGACTTTTGGCTACAATGCTTCTCCTCTCCTTTTGATTCCTCACTAACAGAACTGATACTATTCACATTTTTACTAACAGGCAGCTCAAACAGCCTAAGTTTTTTCTATCATGCTCCTCAAAATCCTTCCCACCTCTGCTCATTGCCATTTATCCAGTCACTTACACAAACTTAAGGGTTTGTCACAGCGGTTTCTCACTTCCAGGTACTTAAATCCACGTGAGTTTTCTACTGTGGCCCAAACAAATTACCACAAACTCAGGTACTCAAAATAGCACAAATGTACTGTTTTGTAGTCCTGCAGCTTATAAGTCCAATACAGGACTCTTTGGACTAAAATCAGAGAATTGACAGGGTCACGTCCCTTCCTGGAAGCCCTAGCAGGAAATAGATTTCCTTGTCTTTCTCTTTTCTAGAGCCCACTCACATTCCTTAGAATGTGGCTCCTTTTTCCATCTCCAGAGACATAGAGTCCAGTGCTTCTCACAGTGGATCACTCTGATCTTTCTATAGTCAGTTCTGCCTCTACCTCTCCCTTCTCTATCTTTTCAGCTGTAAGTACCCTTGGGATTATGCTGAACCCTGGATGACTAAGGATGATGGCTCATGTCTATATCCTTAGCTTAATCACATCTTCAAAGCTGCTTTTGGCAAGTACAGTGAAATTCACAGGCAGCAGGGACTGAGACACAGATACCACTGGGAAGAAGTCCAATTTTCTAATTAACACAGAGGCAAATATCTTGTGTAAAGATTTGGAAGTACCCTCAAGTTGAAACTAAGATTGATATTAAAAATGGAAAAATCAGTGGTTTCTACCATGTAAAAATTTAAAATCTGGTCTTTCTCCATTTGTAGTAGAATTTAGTTTGGACATCGCTCTTGTCAACCAAAGACTACATTTCCCAGCTCCCCATGAAACCTGGTGTGGCTATGTGTGTACCTTTGAGGTGATCCCTAATTTGATGACTAGCTGCCTTTCCTAAAGATTTTCAATTCCCCTTCTCATGTTATTATACCTGCATGTGCTCATTGGTCAGTTGTGAGCACAGAGACAAGGATAAAGCTCTAAGGCAAGGGTTAGCAAATGTTCCCAAATTGTTCGGATAGTAAATACTTTAGGTTTTGTGAGCTCTATGGTCCCCATCTCATCTACTTAATATGTAAAATAAAAGGGGGCAGGAAGCAGAGCTGTGTTCCAGTATAATTTTATTTACCAAGACAAGTGGCAGGCCAGATTAGATGGTGGTTTACTGATCCCTGTCTCCTCTAGGAGACAAAGGAGTAATCAGAAAGAAGGAACCTGAGCACTTACATACAGTTGTCACTCATCTGGGCAACTGACATCAGGAATAATTATATGAGAAAGACAAACATCTATTTTCTTCAAACACTGAATATTTTGAGCTCTGTCACAGTAACTCATCCTTCTACCCTTATGCTTATATATATGTATGCAGAAGTACATATTGAAGGTGTTGAAATCTACCTGACAGTTAAGAATTAGTATTCTGAATTAGAAAGTACTTCTGCCAATCACTGGGGGGAAAAAATCAAATGATCTAATGGAAATGCAGGCAGAAGACATTAACAGGATGGAGCCATACTCACATAAGTACAGTTATCTCATACTAAAAGGTGACAAAAACTTAACAATGGAGAAAAGAGAGCCCCTTCAACAAATGGTGCTGGCAAAACTAGAAATCCATATGCAGTAAAATGAAATTAAATCCCTATCTCTCACCCTGTACAAAACTCAACTCAAAATGGATCAAGAATCTAGGAATTAGACTTGAGACTTTTCACCAAATAGAAGAAAAAGTAGGCCCAAATCTTCAGGTCCAGACTTCCTTAACAAGATCCCCATAGTGCAAGAAATAAAAACAGGAATCAATAAATGGAATGGATTCAAACTAAAAAGCTTTTTATCAGCATAGGAAATAATCAACAATGTGAAAAGAGGGCCTACAGAGTCGGAGAAAATCTTTTCCACACACACTTCAGACAGAGTGAAATCTCCAAAATTTATAAAGAACTTTAAAAACTTTACACCAAAAACACAAGAACCCAATCAAGAAATTGGCTAAGGAACTGGGCAGACACTTAACAGAAGAAGATATATAGGTGATCAACAAATATATGAAAAAGTGCTCATCATCTCTAGTAATTAGAGAAATGCAAATTAAAACCACCCTAAGATTTCATCAAACTCCAATTAGAATGGCTATGATCAAGAACACAAGCAATAATAAGTGTTGAAGTGGATGTGGAGAAAAAGGCACACTCATACACTGCTGGTGGAGTTGCAAATTGGTGCAGCCACTCTGGAAAGCAGTATGGAGATTCCTTAGAAAACTTGGAAAAGACCCACCATTTGACCCAGCTATCCCACTCCTCGGTTTATACCCAAAGGATGACATGTCTAAAATAAAAAAGTACCTAAAAATAAATAAAAATTAATAAACATTATGTAGATATAGATATGAAAAAATAGTCAAAGAATTGGAAGAGGTGGAATAAATATAAATTTGTAAGAAACGAAATAATATTCAACTGTACTAGTGATCAAAACAGCATTTAACCCATTTTTTCACATCATACAGTAGGAAAGTTGAATAAAGAAGTTTCCTGCATGGTAAGGGGTGGGCAACTATAAAATTTAGATTGCATGTTAATATATTTTTGAAAAACAACTTAATGGTACATATTAAAAGTGTTACAAAAATGTCCATTTCAGTAATTCCTCTATCCTTAAGGAGATAATCATGTTGGTAGAAATGTATGGATAGGTGGCTGATCTCAATGTTAGAATAAGTGCTCAAAGTTTCTTTTTCTTGGTAGAAAGATTATATATAATTCTATTCTTTGTATCATTCTGTGTTTCTCAAAAAATTTACAAGTGACAGGTGGTGTTTTTACAATCAGAAAATTTTATTGAAAAAGTGATTAACATGCCCAAAACAAACTCATAACAAATAGATGATATAATGTAGGAGAACAAATAAAATTAACCAAAATTGTTAGATATAAAATTCAACATATATATAAAATTATACATAATTATATATATATATATACACACATATACACACACACAGATATATACGTACATATATCTGAGTTTCCAACTTGTTATACCACATTTAAATTTCAAGACTTCGGGGAAACTACTACTTTTAGGCTCAGTGCTCTCATCCATAAAATAAGAATAATAATATGTGACTCAGAGTACTTCCGTAAGGGTTAAAAAATCACTTAGCATGTCACTGAGACTATTATAACTTGTAGAACCGAAACAGTAACAACAATTTAGTCCTTATTAAATGGCAGTTACTCTGCTTTCTAATTTGTAAGCTTCCCCCACCACCTTCCTCATTTAAGACAGCAAACCAAGAGGAAAGACCTGTTATTTCCATTTTATAGATGAGAAAATTCAAGCCTAGAAAATGTATTTTTCAAAACCCTACAGTAGCCAGTGGCGAATTCTTTATGGCTCCAGAATCCAAATTCTTAGTGATTATGAATATTCAAGACATTTTAGTTTTCTTCATCTTTTACCTTTGTTATTCTAGAATCTGTCAGTCAAAATCTACTTGTTTTCAGCTTTTACCTTCCCCTTAAGCAAACTGACAAACAGCTTCTGCTTGTGGCCTTTATCTAGCATATAGGGACTGCTTGCCTATTGATTCACACTGAAGAGTAAGGTCTTATTCATCATGCCCTTGAGAAATTTACTGTATGAAAACACAATTCAGAACAATTACAGTAAAAGTAATGAGAAATGCGTGGTGGAGAAGCAGATAAAATGTAATCAATGAAAAATAAGAAAAAAAAAAAAAAAAAAAAAAACCTCCTCATTCTAGACTGATCATCTCAGTTAGGAGTTTGGGAAGCAATTTGTGTGGAAGATGCAATCAATGGATGAGGGACAGGCCTTGGGGGCTTTGAGTACCTGCACATGCTTTACTAGACAGAGAGCTAAGGATGACTGCCAACTGTAGAAAGAACTGAAAGATGCAAGACTGAGCACTGGGTATGATTCAGTGAAGTTTCCAACAGTCCAAGAAGAGGTAATGGAACTGGGAAGGGAATAAAGCAGGTAAGTGAGCAATGAGGGCACAGGATGAGGTTAAAGTTCTGGTCACTCATGGGCAGGTAACAGTCTCCATCAAATAATCCAAGCATACCAACTGTAGTATTTCATTCAATAAGTCAGGGTAAAGGAATACAAAATCAAATTTTATATGTAAAACTTCAAAAAGTTGTCATCTCCAGATTGCTGGAAATAATACATGCATATTCCAATATCACACAGTTGATTTCAAATAAAAAGTATGTTATATGCATGTATGAAAATGTCACCAACTCAGTACTTTGTACAGTTAATAGGGATATTAATTATAATTAAAAATGGTTTACAAACTCAAGTTTTATCTCAAAGGCCTATTTTAAGAGGTTTCAGCTTAAACCACAACAATGTCTATAAAACAATGACAGCTTCACATCCACAGATATTTTCTTATTTGCCAAACAAATTATTTTGCTATAATTCCCAATTTTCTGGGGACCTATCACACCCTAGATAAAAGCTAGCATTCATAGCCATTACCATTACATAATCATGACAAAGTAGAATCTGGGGGTTGACAATTTTCTTTTTAACCTCTGGGTGTTGGATTTGAACGTAATACCCAGTAGGAAATTTGAAATAATTGTTCTTGTTCTTTCTATGCTCTATGGGAGTCTTAGGATGATTGCTGAACATCTCTGATGAAGCACTTTAAAAGAGAGGAGAGGTGCAGTTCCCCTGCTACCTGCTGCATTATTAAAGGATCTGGCTCTTTAGGTTGGAGACTCTGTTAGAAGGGGGTTAATGTGGGGCCCTGAATCAGTTCTGTAACAAATGTGGGCTCAGCTAGGGCAAAAAAATTGTGAATATATTAAAAATTCAACAGTAACTTCTATGGATTGATATTGTGATTTTCCCAACTTAATATTCTTTAAAAGATAAAGATACAAAGAAATATTGTCTCCCTTTATTTGACCCTGCAGTCAGTTCCGACATAGAACATGAAGTCACTCATGTCATAATTACCCATGGACCTACAATTCTTGCTTCTAGGTCACCCCATGTAAACTTAAGGAGATGAGAGAAGCCACAGCAAGGAACTTCATGTAATTCAACACAATTCCAAGAAAATTAAGTTCTAAAAACACGAGCAGATCAATAAATCTGTAGTCTATATTTTCAAATTCAAAATCAAAGGGAAAATTGATATAATGTACTTTCATGCAAAGCATGGCCTACATACTGCTATTTGAGGAGAATGGGTTTTGTGGATATGTGCATTTACAAGACATGTACACATGCTTGATTTGTTTGACTCATACACAAATGGTTACTTTGGGGAGGTCAGACTTTGCAAACTGTTCCTTAGAAATGGATTTATTCAGGCAAATCTGTGAGTCACTGTACATAATTCATATATCAGTTGATCATTTTTGTTTACATTCTTTATTTTTGCCAAATAGGGCTTTCAGTAAATGTTTTCTTTAGAGCTTTAGAAAGAATCACAGTATAAAGCCACAAAAAGCAACAGTGTTTACATATGTAACACACATTAGAGTTAGGATTATTACACCAGGTTTCCTTACTTCTCATTAGTCTTGGTGGTTTTTCCCAATTCTTCCATCATTAATTCATTTTGGGGGTTTTCAGCACTTTTTCCATAGAGCAAATTTTCCCCACGTGGGTTTTGAAATTCAGGTTCCTGGGCAAGCTGACCAGTTGTATTTATGAGCACATTGTTTTTAGCTCCTAGGACATAGGCTTCCTTGGGCTTTGCTCTTTTCTGGCAGGCTTGGAGCTGGAAAGCATCTTGGAAACCACGGCGGAAATTCTCATTGAAGAAACCATATATGATAGGGTTGACGCTGCTGTTGCAGAAGGCCAGCCAGTGTGCAAAAGGGTAAATGTAGATGTTGATGATCTGCAGTACATTTGGAGAAAGGTCAGCATAGTCTGACAGCATCATCAGAGTCCAGAGGGGCAGCCAAGAGAGAATGAAAAGCAGAGCCACAGTCAGGAGCATCTTGATGACCTTCTGTTTCTTCTTGGACACCACATGCCACTGCTCCTGGCTCTGCTTGCCTGTGTGGGGGACTGCAGACTTGAAGAGCGAAATCCCAATCCTTCCATACATGATGACAATGAGGGACAGGGGAGCTAGGTAGATGGTGGTGAACAGCACAGTGGTGTAGATCTTCCTCATTTCCTGATGTGGCCAGTCCTCCCGGCACCAGTAGACTGGACTGGTTTTATTCAGGGAGTTGAGTTTCACTTGGTAATATTTCTCTTCTTGTACATGTAACATTACTGCAGATGGAGACATAATGGTGATGGCCAGGACCCAGATGATCACGATAATGACAAATGCTGTCTTGACAGTGAGCTTTGGTTTAAAAGGGTGGACTACACACCGGAATCTGCAATTAAAGGCAAATATCAATGAGGCATTGCCTCGTAACTTCCAACCACATCATGAATCCAATTTATTTGAATAATAAAGAATCTCCCACCCACATTTCCCTCCAAAACATAGAAAGCTACCATTTGTGGTAGAAAGGCATGTATTGACATTTTCTATAATTTGTATATGAGATACATTTTAACCCCAAATTTGAAAAAAAATGGAGCATATTAGACACTATTAATAATAAAAAGTAGTAATGGTAAGTGACATATTTTGAGTGTGACCACTTAAGACTCTGCTCCAGACAATGTTTCATTGGTTTGTATGGGTGGTCACTTTAAGCCTATGTGAAATATGAGGAAATCAATTTAGAAAAGGTAAAAATCTTGTCTGTGATGCAGGATTTTAATACAAATAGTTCAGCTCCAGAGCTTGGGCTCTTAACCTGCACAGTTGGTTCAGTAACCTGCTGGCTCTTAGGCTGAAGTAGACTGCTAATCAGTAGCCCTCAATGACTCCTCTGTCATTTTTTGCTCCCCAACACATCTGTGCCCTTGGCCATGAAACTTGCTTTGGCCAATAGGACATGAATGAGCAAGCTTGATGCAAGCAAACGTTTTTCATGCATATCAGGGCTTGTCCTTTTGGAAAGCTTCCTCCTAAAATTCAGCTTCCAGGTTCCAAGAAGCTTGAGCTGGATGAGAGGCATGTGGGAAAGGCCCTAGGGGACACCAGGTTGGTCATTTTGGATGTTCCAGCTTCACCTTCATTCCCAGGGTAATTCTGCAACATGAGTAATTCCAGTTACCACATGTAGCACAGGAGAACCACAGGGAGGTGCCCTGTCAACTCACAGAATCATGGGAAGCATTATTTGTTTCAAGTTACTAAATGTTTCAGCAATTTGTTCCATGGCTGTAAGAGTCTGAAAATTTCCATCATGAGTTCTGATTATGAGTCTTTCTAACATTCTGTTGTCCTCTGCTGAGCATGAAAATTCAACATCAGTATGTAGAGTATGCCTCACTCATTTTAGTACTATTTTGTTGTTGTGGAATTTGTTATTATTGATGTTTATTGTCTTACACTATACTATTATGGAGGTTTACCATTTTATATTTTTTGAAGACTATTCCCTACTTAATCTTCTTTGATTTTCATGATGACTTCATAAAAATGAAATTATGAAAATGATTATCAGTCATATCTGCAGATAAGGAGATTTAGAGCTTTAAGTGTTTGAACAACAACTCCAGATTAACTTAGGTGACATGTCTTCAGAGAATAACTGATTAACTTGGGTTTGACTGCTCTGCATTCTTCCTAACTCCTTCCTCTATAAGATCTTCTCTTTTGACCTCTGTCATGCTAGTCTTCTCAGAAATGAATTCTCCCATTTATCCACCTTTAAATTAGGGGTAATTTCATAGGCACAATTCTAGGTATTCTGTTCTTTTTTTAAAAAAGATAAACTCTTGGTGTTTCAAATAGTATTTTTTTCATTCTATATATATCTTTATATATGTATATATGTACACACACATGCACACACACATAATTTTACATATAACTGTGCTAAAGAGTTTGCATTTTATCCAGAGAACAGTAGGGATTCATTGAAGGATTTTATTTTACAAGGATAGGATCAGTTTTTCAGTTATGGTAATCTATACATTTAGCTTTTTGTCAATACCAATCATTTATTTAAAATGATGATTCCTATTGTTTTGGTTTTACTGGTGCCACCTCTGAGCATTTAAAAATGAAATGAGTAAAACTAAAATTACCCTGTGAAAGTATCAAACATATGTAAAACACAATTAAAATTCCATCTCTCTGAAAAATCAAAGCATCATACCATATAAATAAAAATATCCTTATATAAATTTAGCAATTAATCTGGTTTTAAAAAAAAATCTAACAAACATAAAAGCTGGAAGAAAAATATAATGTGTACTACTAATGTTCTCTTGCTTTCCAAATTTAATAATGTTAAATGTTTATCATATTTACACCACATTTGTAAAATAAATATTACAGATGCCATCAAAATCCTTATGGCAGATATACTCAATCCTATTCTTCCTCTTTCTTAGACATTCTGAAGTGGCTACCTAGCCCTCCTATGTTTTTTTACACTTTTTCTGCATTAATTTATACGTATAATGTTTTACAGTTAATGATAATGTACATATTATTATGAAATTTCTTTTTAGAGATTTTATGCTTTTAAAAACTTTTAAATGCTGATTTATGTTGACTCATTCATTTTAATCATTGAATAACTACTTCATTCATTTTGATCACTGTGAAGTTATCCATTGAAAATATATAACACAATTTGTTTATTAATTCTAATCTTATTTATTTTAAATTCAAATCAATGTTTATTTCTACACCTATTTGGGGGTATATAAAAATAATGAGAAAGAATTTAAGACTATTTAAGTATTAACTGTAATGTGGAAGTACACATGATAAGCTCAAAATTCAAATTCAAAATGCAAATATTACAGTTTTTTATTCACTCTAAATATGCACATTATATTTATATAACTAAAGTATAGAATTTAAAATACTAATAAAAGAACAATTTAATAGTAGCACTTTGTATTATTAATAGTACTGTGAATAAGTATATAAATAATAAAATAGTATAATTACAGTAGTAGTATAGGATATAGTAAACCCCAAATTTAAACATGAATCTTATATCTTTGGCATATGGGGATTAGCAAGTGTTCCAATTATATTGTCTTATGAACCAAATAAACAAAGATCTACAAGAAAATGTTTTTCTTGGAAAAAATGTTAAAGCAATGTGTAAATAATGGTATAAATAGTAAACTAATATCAAAAATGCAGTCTACTGGGCTGGGGTTGTGTCTCAGTGGTAGAGTGCTTGCTGAGTATGTGTGAGGCACTGGGTTTGATTCTCAGCACCACAGACAAAACTAAATAAAATAAAGTTACAAAAAAAAATGCAGTCTACTAATGTGTTCTTCTGATGTCAACAATTTCATTTCATCATATCCTTTTTACATGGCTCTCTCCCTCTCCCTCTGTGTACACACATGATGCTGTTCTTTGGCTGCTTCCCTTTATTGGGCCAGTTTCAGGTAGATATTTTTCTTCCAGTTCATTGTTTAGTTATCCCTCAAATATCTGTTCATTCAGTTGCCACCATCCTGTTACACATAAAGATCGTTTCCCACCTATAATGTTACCAAGTGTTTTATGACTCTCCTTTCTCTTATCTGGCACAACTCCAGTCCATTTCATTTGCTGCTAGTATATCTAAAATGAAAATCTAGACCATTACTTTCTAGACTCAAAGACTTCAATAGGTCTCCATTGTTTTTAAGACAAAGTTTACATGCTTAAATGAGAGATAAGCCCATTGAAAATCCACCTTTGCCTCCTTTTGTAACCTAATTCACCACTCAATTTTCCTTTATCCAGCAGAACTGCCTGTATCCTTCTCTAGATAAGCTGTTCCACCCCAGTTTCAAGTACCCCATGTATATCTTTGTCTTAAAAGATGTCCTTTCCCCAGTTTCTTCCTAAGGTCAAGTCCTAATCCCTCACCTCTTCTTTGCCTAGTGCTCCCCGTCCTAACAGGTACAACTAATCATGCTCTCCTTTCCAAGTCTGCTGTATACTGCACCCCTATTAAAGAACAGTATTTTTAATTATATCTGTCCAATCCATCTGCTTATAGACTTCCTGAGGCAACACCTAATATTCTTGGTTTTAAAAGCTATACAACCAGTACCCAGTACATCAAAAAAGTGTATAAATGAAGGGATAAATAAATGAATTTTAATCTTAAGTCTGAATAACATTTCAGATTTATTTCAGCATGTTTGTTTTTCCACCATTAGAAAAGTATAGATTCTAGTGTGAAATATGATAAATTGGTTCTATTCCTAATTGTAGTTTTTAAATATATACAATTTAATAATTATTTTTCTTATTACCCAATCTTTAGTAGATACATGCCTTGTTCTTAAAAAAGTAATTTATGAATACTGTTTGGGGGAGATATGTGCACATGTAGTAGACAATATATTTTGGGTTCCTTGCAGACATGCCTGTTGACCTGGATTCAGAATGTGGTACTAACTTACCTGTCCACTGCTATAGCAACTAAAGTAAACACTGAAGCTGCAACTGATATTCCCTGGACCAATCCGCTGATCTTGCACATTGTATTTCCAAATGGCCATCCTGAAAGGAAGACGGAACAGTCTCTAAAAAGATCATTTTGTTTCATTGCAATGAAAATATGAACAGAATGGTATGACATCAAGAGTAATATAACTTTTTTTAATGACAGTCACAAAAGAATGTTTTTCAGTATTTTCACTAATTTCTCCAGACATCTATTTTAAGCACATTAATGACAATATCAAAACTTATATAGTGATTCTTATGTTCTAGCTACTATGATAAGTACTTTACTTTTGTTAACAGAGCTGATTCCCATGACAAGTCATTTTTTTCCATGACAAGCTTTTAAAAGCCTTATTATCTTCAAGATATGTGTAGACAAGATAACAAACAATTATCACATACCTTGCCACAGCAAGTTAGTAGCTTATTAAGGATATAAACCCAGGCAATAGGTTTCCAGAATTCAAACCATTAACCCTTATGTGATAATACCACTTAAATGAAGAAAAAGTTTAGAATATTGTCTTTATAATTTGGAAATCCGCCCCATAATTTTTGAGGAACCAGCAGTTATATATGGAATAAATAAGCTGTATTTATTTGTGTATGATATAATAATTTATATCATAGCTACTTCCAGAATGAAGAGCACCTTGCACAGACAAAAGTAGTCTATTTGAATTACCTTCTAATCAAACCTCAGTTACTAGAAAATTTATAAAGAAATTGGTAAAAATTTTATAGCAGTCTAACATTAAAATACCCATCTGCTATTAAAGAGAAATAACAATGTTCTTCCACTTGAAAATATTCTATGCATATTTTCATATTTCTAAAATTTATCTTTTAAAGATACTCAGCAACTTACTTTTTAAAGCAAAATATTGTTATCTTGTTTAAAATATTTAACATAGTCTTAATAATCCAACTGTATTGGAAAAAACAAAACAAGAAAATGACCACCACCTATCTAGAACATCTTAAAATAGGTACTTGAGTGACTACTGAATGGAAACCAAAAGTCTCCTCAGTCCTAAAATTTGTTAGGTTGTGATATTATTAAAAAAAAAAAAAAAAGTGAAAGACAGTGTATAGGCCTGGGGTGAACATGAAAGAATAAGCATAGGTTTTATCTTATGTACCTCACCAAACTCCACTGAAATGACAGCACCAGAGCAAAAAAGCAGAAATTCATTGCAACCAAGGTACCAGATACTACTGAGTACAAAGTTAGGAAAACTAGGTGATTAATGGAAATTATGAATAAATCCAATCACACGCAGTTGGCTTTACTCCCCTATTGGCAAAAGACTAGAGGGGGCTTCTCTGAAGAAACAGGAGTATAGGTGCTCTCAAAGTTCAACTACCAGGTGCAAGGTTAGTGGATGAAACAATGATGCCCAAGGATTAAGCAACAGCAGGCCACTGTTGACCCAGAGACATATTCAGCTCTGAAATGCAGCAGCCAGCCTTAGGTCCCTATGGCAACAAACCAGACAATTTACTTCAGGGGACAATGACTCCAAAAACACTTACAAGCAGATTTAATGGCAGTCGTGCATTTCCCTATGAAAGACTCTGACTACTGAAGCTGGGAGTGGGGTACCTCTACCTCTAGCACTGGAACTTCCAGGAAGCCATTTTATCCATGAAGCAAGTGTTTGATAGTATGAGGAAGATGCAGAAAATAAAAATAGCTCAAAGATTTTAAGATGTGATAACAGAGAAAGATATTAACCTAAAGGATGGAAGAAAAAGTTCAGAAAACCTTCGAAAATAGAGGAAAGGGCATAAAATGGAAGAGAAAAGATGAGAAAAAAAGGGCACACCCAGAGCCTTCAATATCTGATTAATATAAGTTGAAGAAAGGAAAATGAAAATAACCCTGCAAGAAAATTCCCAGGAACTCGTTTTCTGATTTGAAATGTCTAGTTTGTATCCAGTGCAATAAATAACAAACAGAAAGACCTAATGCAAAGCATAACTGCATGAAACTCAGAATACTAGGGATACAGACAAGTTCAAAAGGCTTTCTGGAAGGAAAAGTGTGAGTCATGAACAAAAGGGAGCAGGAGTCAAAGGCACCAAATTTTTCAGCAGTGACTCCACATTTCCCAACAATAATAAGAGAACAATACCTCTACAATTCTGAGAAAAGAAATTTCTAAACCATAATTTTTCATACTGCTAACTATAACATGCGTGAGGCAGAACAGATACTTTCAGACATACAAGATCTCAAATACTTTTTATCTCAATGTGCTATTTCTCAGGAAAGAATAAACCCAGAAAGAAGAAGACATGGTATCCAGAAAACACAGAGAGGTGAAGATAATTATCAGAATATCAGCAAAGGGTATCCCAGAGCTGTGCTCCATGCATGAAAAGCAAAAGAGCACAAAGGGCAGAGAGCACCAGGAGAGGTATTTGTAGGAAAAAGCCGAAGTTCATGCATTACCAGAGATATAGGAACTTATTACCATGACAGTAAGAGTCCTAGAAAAGAATCTGAGGATCTATTATGGACAGGAACACAACAAAAACTAAACTAATCAAAGTGTGATGACCTCTGTCTATCAAGGAAAACAAAACAACATTTCATAAGAGAGAAATTGATATTGAAGCAATTCCCAGGGGTAAGATGCCCATAAAATAGAAATGTATACTCTGGATGATGACTTCAATAGAACTATTCATTGTTATATTGGGAGAATGAAAGAAGGTGATGTGCGTGAACATATATTTGTGTTTATGCAGTGGAAGTGGATTATGAGAAAAAAAATTTGTATCTTATACAGTTTGAAGACAATATATCATATTGAAAACATTATTTAAAAATGTTATTAATTACCAAAACTAAAAATTTTTTTAAAATGGAAAGGGGCTGGCTCCTTAAAATAAAAATCAAGAGGTAAGGTGGGATAATTTATATTCAAAAATTTTTAAATAATAATTTTAAAAAATATTTATGGGGAAAGTAGTAAGAATACTTCTTAGCAATGTGACTTACTGAGAGCAACCACAATTTTTATGAATTTGTTCACCCTCTTTGTCGTGCATAGTATTTTGAACATGTTACATCCTCAATAAGTATCTGTTTAATGATAAACACCAGAAATCCTCATGATCAATTCAGGACAGAACTAATAGAAAAAGCACCCTGAGTTATCCTTGGCTACTACTCCAGGGAAAGGAAGGAAACAGATGAAAACTCCAAAGAGAAAGAAAGCTCTTTTCCTGTTCTTCAGTGAAGTGACATTGAATGATATGAAAGACTGTGATATGGCTGGTGCTATTCAATAAGCTGTGATTATGTCATTGTTCTTACTCAGATTTGAATGTGACTGTCTCGAGTACTGTACATTAATACAATAAATATTAAGTTTGCTCTAAGTATCAAAACTCTGCTGTTGTCTGAAAATACACTGTTTCTGTACTTCTGGAACACCTAAGGTGGTGCTTAAGAAGCAATAATGTGGACCCAGAAGTACTGGAAAAGAAATACCCTAACCCTTACAATGTAAACTACCATGTTTTGAGAAATCATTGTGACTGCTTCATCTTCCATCAAAAATTGACAGAAATTTCTCTGGTTAACTATAGCAGGGCCTAAATGTCTATACACTATTAGATTGAAATTTCTCTAATTACCAGAAATGTGGAACATACACAATGGACTATTACTCAGCCATAAAGAAGAATATAATTATGGCATTTGCAAGTAAATAGATGGAGTTGGAGAATATCATGCTAAGTGAAATAAGCCAAGTCCCAAAACCAAAGGCCGAATGTTTTCTCTGATAAGTGGATACTGATACGTAACAGGGTGGGGGTGAATAAGAGAAGAATGGAGGAACACTGGATTGTGTAGAGGGAAATGAGGGGTGAGGAGCGGGCAGGGGGACAGAAAGATGGTGAAATGAGACAAACACCTATGTACATGTATGATTACACCAATGGTGTGACTCTACATTGTGTACAACCAGAGAAATGAAGAGTTGTACTCCATTTGTGTACAATGAATCAAAATGCATTCTGCTGTCATGTAAAACTAAATAGAACAATAAAAAATCTTAAAAAATTAAAATTTCTATGATGTTATGTTGAAATACATCAATTGTAATCAGATGCACCAATTCTCTGAACTGTACAGTCTGAATATTATTCTTAATACTCTTCATGCTGTATTATATGTGCAGGTACAAGATATCAGACTCTTAAGACATTTAGTGAACACTCCAAAAATAATAGCCTCCACTCTCCATCTCTGTCACTTGAGTTAATTTTCCCCATAATTCTTATTCTCAAATTAGGTATCTTTTCAGTGTTGCCTCCTTCTTTAGAATGCACACCCCCATGAGGACAGGTACGTGGATTAGTTCTTGGAACTGCATAAATATTTGTGAATGAATGACCCTGCCCTGGCTACAGGGATATATAGCAAACCTTTCCTTACATTATCCTTGCACTGCATGCAAGTCAACATACCTGCTATAATATTGTCCAGCAGTGTTATGGGCATACAGAATATGCCAACCAGTAAATCGCTTATTGCCAGGTTTAAGATGAAGAGATTAGTGATGGTATGCATGTGCTTATTCCTTATAACGATAAAGCAAACCACGGTATTTCCCACCATGCACAGGAAGAAGATCAGAAAGTAAGAAAAAATGAAGATGGCTGCCACTTGAGGGTGGTGAAGATAGTAGTTCACATAGGTAATAGTAGTGTTTGAGTACAGGTGATGCTGTGTGTCATTGAGACTCCAGATGTGATTCCAGTTTTCTGAAGAGTTTGAGTCCCAATTCTCACTCATGATGGACCTTAACAAAGGAGAGGCAGAAAAGAAAAGTATAATTAGAAACCAGGAGAATATAAGTTCCATGCTTCAACTTAATTAGAGGAATATATTTAAGACATTAGTGAATTTTGATAGACCTCCTGTAATAATCCATTAGTTTTGTCTAAGATTGAGTTATAATAAGGCATTCAATTTATTAGGATTTTAACCGAGATTGTTGGAAAATATGCAACAGTTCTCATTTCCTGATATACTCTATATTCTACATCTTTTGTCATAACTTCTATTCATTCACAACTTTCCAAAATCTTCTTTTTCCCTATATCTAGGTATTGTAACCTTTCAAAACCCACTTGTTCACAGAAGGCTAACTTATACGCCTCTAGCTTTCTTTTCTGATAATCCAAATGAGATTCTACTTCCATTAAAAAAAAAAAAAGCTTTTTGAATTTACCTTATTCTAGTTTGACTCAGTTAAATGAAAAACACTTTTTACACACTTCTGTATGGAGACTGCTGCACCATATTGTGACTTTCTTAAAATCATACTAGGCTACCTAGTTTCACTTAGAATTATTCTATTCACAAGTAATGCATTAATAAATTATTTAGAATCTATATATCTTAATGTGAACTTTTCGATCAAACCTTGTACATCGGAGGTATCCAAGACCACTTCCACATTCAATGATTTAGGGAAGGACTGATTTAGAGGAGGATCAAAGCATTTGGTAATGATTTAGAGAAGGACTCACCAGACACTGTATTTAGTACTTCCAGAGTTAGTATTTATGATAGTACAGGATGCAAAGCTAAATCAGCAAGGGGAAAAGACACATGGGGAGAAGTCTGTAGGAAATCAGGCACAAGCTCCCAAAGGTCCCCTCTCAATAGAGTCACACAGGACTTGCTTAATTCCTCCATCAACCAGTTGTGACAATGTGTGAAATGTTGTTAACAGGGAAGTTTATCAGAGACTCAGCTTCCCAATTTTCATTGAAAAATAGTCCTGTGGGTAACTTCTTCCTAAAATGTATCAAAATTGTAGACTCCCAGATGGAAAGTAGCTGTTGGGCTCATGAACCTTGTTGTTTGTACAATCTAGGAATGGAGATGCTTTCATGACTTAAGAAAACTTTTATATCAGTATAGAGAACTATTTTCTATTTAAGTTCCTAGGCCCCAACTACAGGTCAACCTTATAAGAAGGTCTTTCTAAGGTTGGTAGGCTCAGGTATGCTTGTTAACTCTTTTCTGTATAATTTGACTAGACAGAACGTTATATGTATCCATAAATGAAATGAATTTGACAGTGGACTTATACAATTGAGCTACCATAGTCATGATCTTGGAGTAATTTTCTGCAATTTGAGTTGGTGGAGATAAATTCAAATGGATCTGCTACTGTGGCTAATCAAACCCTAGTTTGCATAAGTTTTAGGTATTTAGTGATTTCATTGTTGTTTAGCATTTTTTTTTCACTATTTCAGTTATTTTTTTCACTACTATGACCAAAAGACCTGAAAAGGACAATTTTAGAGGAGGAAAACTTTATTTGGTGCCCACCTTGGGGTCCATTTCTCTAAGCCCAAGGTGAGGCAGAACTTTGTGGTAGAAGAGTGTAGAAAAGGAAAGCAACTCAGGACAAGGCCACCAGGAAGCAGACAGAGACTGAAAAAATATAAACCCCAAGGGCATGCCCCCAGGAACCCAGGACCTCCAGCCACACCCTACCTGCCTACAGTTACCAACCACTTAATCCCTGTCAGCAGATGAATGCAATGATTAGGTTAAAGTTCTCATAACCCAATCATTTCACCTCTAAATTTTCTTACATTGTCTTACACATGAGTTTTTTCTGGGATGGGGGGTGGTGGCAACATATATCTAAGCCATAACATTTATCAAGTGTATATTTATATCATTTTAGAGAAACATGCTTGATCTACAAATATTTACAATAAGTATTAAATTATGTATTGGTCACTTCTGATACTTTGAATGTTTTTCTCTTGTTATATTGAGTATAGGAATGTAACAAGAAAGTAAGTTACTAAAATTAATATTATAAAAGGGGGTTATTTTTCCCCAATAGTTTCTATTAATTTTCAATTTTATGTTTTCCTTTCCTCTAATTTCTTAAACCCCTCTTTGCTTTTCTTGTCTTCTGTAGCCGAGTCTAAAGAAAAACAAAATTTAAAAAAAAAAGGGAAAAAAAGAAAAGTGATTACGAGATAGGGCAGGGGCTTAGGAGGAGTAAAAGAAAGGGAGTCATGTGAGCAGGACTAGACATAGTCACATATATGGAGTCAGACTGAGGGCATCTTTGGAGTTCGCAGCCTGGCAACGAGAGCACCAAGCAGCTTGGAACAGAAGCTTTTCAGTCAGTCTCCTAAAGAAAATTAGTCACAGGAAGATTTAAAGATGACTGTATCTGGAGCAGAAAAATACCAAACACAAATGAGAACTGTATGAGAAAACCATATGTTGATAGGAAACATCTATAATAAATAACATCAGCAAGATGGTGGAACAGGAAGTCTCCAACTCAAATACTCCCCTCCCCATGAAAAGTTCAACTACCAATTATCTACAGACCAGAACATTCTTTTGAAAACCCTAATACTTGGAAACTCACTTGAGATAGCCCGTCCACAGAATGGAAGAAAAGCCAAATTAGGAAGGCTAAGAAGAATCTTAACCTGACTGCACTACCTTTCAGGATTTCCCTGAGCACCATATTCAGAATATTCTAGAACTGTAGTTCTGGTGCATAAGGCAATTTCATCCTTAGAACAAGGATTAAAAGATAACACTATTTATGACAACTATTGCTGAAACAAATTGTCAAAGAATACATATTACTAAATGATGTAAATTCTGACATAAAAAACAAAATACATGTGGCAGAGTCAAAGTACAGCGTTGTTCTAGGAAATAAGTTATTACTGGTCGGCTGTGGTCTCAACTATAAAGAAAACACAAAGAGAAACCACAAATAAAAATCTAGAGTAAAAGCACAAAGCACAATAGAAAGAATTCAAAGGGTACCAATATAAAAAGTCATACCACAGAAGAACACATGGAGAGTGGAAAAATGAAACAAGGTAGTATCTATAAAATAACCAGAAAACAACTAATGGACTAGGAGTAGTAAGTTCTTACCTATTAATAATTATCTTGACTAAAGGGGACTGAATTCTCTAGTAAAAATAGGGTGACTAAATGGATCAAAGGCAAACAATACAAAACCAAAAACCCTAGACCCATGTACATAGGCTGCCTTTAAGAAATTCACCTTCTTACTTCTAAAGATTCCACAGATTGAAAGTGAAGGAATGGGAACAGATTTGCCACTCAAATGGAAACCAGAAGAGCATTATACCAAATGATAGTATATTTAATTAATAGTGCTGAGGAAACTGGATAGTCACATGCAGAAGAATGAAATTAGACCTTTATCTCACATCACACACAAGAACAACTCAGAAAGGATTAAAGACAAATGTGAGACCATGAACTGTAAAACTACCAGAAGAAAATGCACAGGGAAAACTAGGCAACACTGATATGGGCAATATTATTTTGGATTTGACCCTCAAAACACAGGCAACGAAAGTCCCAATAGACAAATAGGATTATATCAAACTTAAAAACTTCTTCACAGCAAAGAAAATAATTAATAGTTTGCAGAGAACCTGTGGATTGGAAGAAAATATTTGTAGATCATAGTTCCAATAGGGGGTTAATATCCAAAATGTATAAGGACTCAACAACTCAGGAGCAAAAACTGAAAAGACCTAATTAAAAAATGGGCAAGGAATATGAACAGATATTGCCCAAAAGGCATGCAAATGGCCAACAGATATATGAAAACTGTTCAGCATCACTAATAATTAAGAAAATGCAAGTTAAAATTGATGATATGAAATCATACACCCCTCAGAACAGCTACTATAAAAAGACAAAAGATAAGTTTTGGTAACAATGTAGAGAGTTTGGAATTCTTATATGCTATTAGTGGGAATGTAAATTAGAAAGTCATTATGTAAAACTTTACAGAGTTTCTGCAAAAACTGAAAATAGAATTATCATATGATCTGGCCATTTCACTTTTGGATATTTATCCAAAAATTGAAATCATCATGTTGAAGAGATGTTTGTTCTGCCAGGTTCATTGTAACACTATTCACAATAGTCAAGCTACAGAACTGATCTAAGTTTCCATCAACAGATGAATGCATAAGGGAAATGTGGTATGTGTATGTAATGGAACACTATTTATATTTTAAAAGAATGAAATTTCATTATTTGCAAAAACATGGGTATAACAGAAAAGCATCATGCAAGTGAAATAAACCAAGCATAAAAGACAAATACTACTTGTTCTCACTTACATGTGAAATATGAAACAGTGGAACTTATAGAATAATAAAAATTGTGTTCATATGCCAGGGGTCAGGAGAATGGGGAGATGATGGTCAGAGTTCAAAATCTCAGGAGGGAATACTTTTTGAGAGCCATTGCACAATGTGGTCAATATACTTAACAATTGAATCATGTATATTTCAAAATTGCTGACAGAGAAAATTCCAGATGTTCTCATCATGAAAAAATGTTAAGTATTTGAGGTGATGGATATGTTAAATAGCTTGATTTAATGTCTTCACATTGTGTTCATAAAGCACAATATCACTTGGTGTTCTAGAAATATATACAATTACAAATCATCAAATTATAATATAAAAAAGAAACATCTGCCCATAAGTTCAATTAGAGTTGAGAAACAGATGGGTAGAATATATCATGAGTCATATGCTTCATACTTGCATAATGTTTTATAAAGCCCTTAGCTTATGGCACCAATGTTTCCAAAGCAGATGCACATCCATGATGTATCTGTTGAGAAAAGGAAAACTGAGATAGAAAGGCTGAGATGGAACAAGGTTTTTAAAAACTTCCTGTGAATTCACTTAAACTCCATGTCAGTTTTTTGAGAGGGTAGCATCTCTTTTCCTTTTTTCTAGCAGATTATTAATAAATTAAAATCATATTTTATTTGGAGACCAATGTGTATTTCACTATACCTATTATTGTCCTGATAACTATTGTTGGTGAGAGTGCATGCAAATACAGAGTTGGACAAAAACTTGTAAGAGAACAGAGTGTTTAAAGAGTGTTCTCTATATCATACTAATTCTACACATGACATGAGCTAAGGACTAAGAATACTGTGTATGTCAGCTTGAGGAAGTCATATTTACACAGTTCCCCTGCTGAGGACTGAAGGATCTGTGGAACATTTCATTGACATGTGTGAAGTCTTTTATGGGCCCAACACATTTTTTTTTTCTTTTTTTTTTTTTTTTTTTTTTTGCGGTGCTGGGGATTGAACCCAGGGCCTTGTGCTCAAGAGGCAAGCACTCTACCAGATGAGCTATCTCCCCAGCCCAGGTCCAACACATTTTTGCTGCACAACTCTGCTTGTGATGTCTTTTACACAACTCAAAGTCTGAATTCAAAAATTGAGTTAATATAATAAACATTAGTTATTTTACCATTAGTTTTAAACTCTTCATTTACACATAAAGGAATGTGTGATAAATAAACTTTACTGTAGTTTCCTGTACTATTCCTTCATCTTTGAGTATGGAGAGGAAATGGGTGTCGGTTAAACTGCATAAGCTCCCATTAGAGACCCTAGTCACTGCAGTTTACTCAGACCCTAAGGAGAATCTAGATCTTTGATAAGAGCAATCAGGGATAGAAGTCATTAAATTTTTCTCCTTCCTAGAATTGTACTTGCCAAAATACTAACAGATTACTCTAGATGATGGAAATCTTGGTTATTATATGTTTTTTGCTTATCTGTATTTCTAGACTTTCTTCTGTAAATTTGTAATCTTTTATAATCTGGAAAAAAAATGTGTTATTATACATTGTCAGAAGAGAGAGTTACAGATGATATAGAATAGAGTAATAGATGTAAGTGCAATTTGCTTTGACTCTATTTCCTAGTAAAAGAACTAGATTATTTTATTAATTTTTAATCACTATCTAGTTCACCAGTTTCCATGTGAATCTAGTTGATATGCAGGGTTAATATTATCCTTATTTGATATTTGTTTTCTTTGTACAGTATTTTGCATCAAGAGAGACACTTGATGGAGAAAACTAAGAGGTATTACCATAGAAGGTTGAAATGTGTAATAGTTTTCAATAGAAAAATGTATTAGTGTGGTTCAGTGAAATAATATCTTTATTGCCAATCTCAGAAGCTGAATTTTAAATATAAAATTATTGCTTCAAGTGTTTGCTCTTATTCACTACAGTATCAAAGGTGTGAAAATTTTAGAAGACTTTTAATTTATTTTTCTGGTTGAGTATCTGAATATAAGAGAAACACAAATTTATGCATATGTATTTATTTATCTCTACACATGTAAATATAAATGTAAAAACATGTAGAAATACATACATACAAATATAGTCACACACATATATCGAAAATTAGGTTTTCTTCCCTTTATTCCATAGCAACAATATTTTCCTCATTCTTGTTAACATGACCTCTGGAAAATAGTGCTTAACCTGTATTGACTATTGTTAAATCATCCATAATCTTCATTATTAAAAATATCTGCTGTATACTTATCACTGAAAATAAGCCATTGTTAGCAACCTAAAAAGGGCTAACTTCTAGATATATAGGTATTGTTAATTGACTTTTTAAAATAATTTAAACACAAGTTTTAAAAAATAACTTTTAGTAGCCAAGAGAAGAAATTCAAACTATTGAATACAAAAATATTTGCAAGAATGTCAAATTAGAAACAAATACACATTATATAAAACACATTATATGTATTTTACATTAATTTTATAATTACATATATAATATATATTAAATCAGATATTTGTTTCTAATTTGACATTTGTTCATATGTGTGTGTGTACACACACTGTGAGAATGTGACAATTTTTGCAAAATTGGTTTTAAATCAAAACATTAAAATATAAAATTTCCTTTTAAACCTGTTATTTAGTGTACCCTCTGGGTTCATTTTCCCAAGGAATGGAAGGACCTGAAGTGCCTATCATTTCACACCCATGCTCTCATCTATTTATTATTCAAGTCTGCTAAATAGCCCACCACTAGGAAAAAAGTGTGAGGCTGCGAAGCACTGAAGGTAACATAGCAACATTGAAGCCTGAACTCAGCTAGATCACCAGTGAGACTGAATCAGCAATCTCTAAAGCAGCTAGTGAGAAGAGCTGTGCCTATTTCTAGGCAGAAACCCTATTTTAAAAAAATCAGGGTCTCCTGGTCTATACTCTGTGTCCAACATTCAGTTGAAAATTATGAGACATAAAATAAAACACAGAGAAATAAGCAATTTGAAAACAGAAAATAATCAGTAGAACCAGACCCAGAGATGATTCAAATGATGGAATTCTTTGATACCAATTTTTCAAAGATGCAATCAGCGTTCAAAAGAATCTAACAGAAAAAGTGGAAAACATGTATGAACTGGTGGAGAAGTACATCAAAAAGATAGAAACTATAAAAAGAATCAGATGGAAATATTAGAATGCAAAATAAATACATATATAACTTTCTGGTATGGTTCTAACTTTGGGTCCCAGGTTGTTTTTTGAAAGAAAGAGAAAGAAGGTTGGGGACAGGGGGAGTGGTGGTGAGAGAGGAAAGAGGAAAACAAAGAGGAAAGGAGGGAAAAAGAAAGAGCAATGAGAATGAAAACAAAAACTCAAAGTAGAACAAAAACAGATACAAAGCAACCAAGCTCCATTATAAATGGATACCATAAAAGTACTGAAAGAGACTAAAGAACTAAACTTAAATAACTCTTGAATATATTGCTTTAAAAGCATACCTTACTCTAATGATAGAAAAAACTGGAAGAGGTCAATATTGAACCTTATAAGTGGTTGGTTCTTGCTGTTGTTTCTATTGGTATGGTTAGAATTTCTTTAGTTATACAATATGTATCCTAGGATTAAGCAAATATATAGGTATATTGTGAGTAGCGGGATACAGGTTTCTAATCAACAAGAAAAGTGAGATGAAAATGTAGAAAAGGGAAGGTTAGAATGAACCTAGAGGTATTGGGTTGAAATTGAAGGTAACGTATGCACACATGAATACACACACATACGTGTGTACACACACACCACACATACACACACACAAATATATTCTTCTCATTGAAAAGGCCTAGGTACAAACCTCAGGAACAAAAAAAATGCATATAAAATCCAGAACTTGATTTCTCAATACTATTATCTACAAAAATGAACTACAAAAATGATGGCCGATGTCAGTGCTGGTGGTGAGAAATTACAAAATAAATCTGATATATAATACTATGGGAGAATGTAAGGTAATGATAACAGAATGATGGCAATGTGTCAAAAGAGAGAGATATCCATGTATTTAGTCTCTGGAACATTTTCAGCATTAAAATAAGTAGTGATAATAAAAGATGACCCATTGAATGAAATAGGAGTCTATAAATCCATACTGATATAAATAAGTGAATAATATGAAATGGTGACTTATTCTAGAAACATCATTCCAATTAATAAAAGTAGTATGACTTCTAAGTAATGAATGCAGAATGAGTGATGGGATTGGAAAGTCATCACATGACCTTCACCACAGTAATAATAATTCTAAGAAAGAATCATCAATGACAGCTAAAAGTAGTGGGCAAAACTTTGATAAGATGCAGGACAGTTGCATACTCTGAAATTCTCTCCCAACATCCTACTTATTAATTACAAAGCAAAAATTATAAATGTGTAGTGGAGAAACTGGTCAAATACTACCTTAGTTAAGTGATTAGCTACAAATAGATATGATATGCATACCCCTCAATATAAGACACCACAACAACACTTAAGAAATATCCTTGTTGAGCAGTCTATTCTAAAGCCGGGAAAATAATCAGACAACTGCCAGATTGGGAAAATCCTACAAAATTAACCTATCTCAACTTGTATGTCAGATATGAAAGGTGCTAATTGACTCTAACTATGAAACTTAAACCGCTCACCACCTATGGGAGGAAGAGCTATGACCTCCTAAAGGTCTGTGTCCTGATGTCTAAAATTTCTGAACAGGTTACATTACATAGCAGAAAGATATTAATATTGTTAATCAGCCAATCAGGATACTATATGGATAGTATCCTGGATCATGTGGATGGGCTCTGTGTGATTATCAGTGCCCTTAAAGGAGGAAAAGAGGAGCATGAGCATGGAAGAGTCAGGATTCAACTATTTCTTTATGAGAGAGACTAATTTTGGTCATTCATTTCAGGATATCCTGAGTTAGGAGTTGCCTATGGAAAATAAATTATGAACTAAAGATTTATGATGCTGGGTTCCCTGGAAAAAAGTCCCTTTATAAAGAACAAAGAGTCTTTATAGTTTATTCCTCCAGTTGTGTGAGGCAGTCATGCAGAAATACACCTGGAGACCTCATCTGCTCTTTGAACCAGAAACATCTCAAACGTGGATAGAAAATGTTAGGGAACTGGTTTTGATATTCCAGACAATGCTATGGTTTGCCTGAGTCTCTTGATTTCCTGTGCCCTTGAAATTACTGGCAAATTTTCATAATTAACAAGGCTTTTGAATCATATTTCTTTGACAATCTGATCATCTGCATTAGCAGACACTGGTATGTGAGTAGAACTATGCTTTAGTCCTGCAGTCAATCAAAATGGATAAGAGGATTATTATTATTTTTTTTTTTTTGGTAAGAAAAAAGTAGATTGGAAAAAAATATAACCAGGATTTAATTACAGGATGACTGCCTGACCATTGTTGGTTGGACATGGTGAAGCTTTGAGACAATGGGATTTGAAGAAAGAAGACATACCTGAGGGAAAAGGCTAAGTGGATCAATAAGAGGTAGCTAGAAGAGGGGAACAGAAATATTTCTATTACCTGTCTAGAGCTAGTGGCTCTGGTGAAGTGAAACCTGTAAGGGAATGCAGTGAGACTTTCCTGTCATGGAAGACCTGCTTATGCTTCCATGAGCATGTGGCGTGATGGACTACTCCCTTGCAAAATGATATAGCAGGGCCATTGTCCACTCGAAACACTATACAAATAGCTGGAGCACAAGGTCAGGTGACTAAGGAAACCTAAGGATATTGTGTGAAATTTTTCAAACATTTCACAAAAAAAGTTATCAGCAGTAGCATGGTGAATCATTACCTGCAGGGTTCTTAAACTGTTTGGATACCTTGTGAACTTTAGAAGCATGTAAACTAAGGGTCAATCTTGCAATTTTCTGGGAACAGGTTCATCCCCTTTGTGTCACAATCAATCTGCCACAATTTGTGAAAGTAAAAGCACAGCAAACCTACCCTAAGAGGCATAATTGTGCTACTCCTTCACCCACAAATAGGTTATAACATCGGACACTGCAGGCATGCTTTAAATACAAGTGACCACAAGGAGGCTATTTGATGACCAGAGACACACTCAATTTACTCTTTCTGACAGGGATAATAAAAAATGCTGTAATAATCTGGAGGGTTCCCTTATGTAATTTGCTCTTAGGAAGTCACAAGAATATTAAGGAGACAGTGATGGCCTTGTTGACAGTTAAAGCACAGAAGACTGCATAATGATAAAAGACGTATGCATAAAAAAGAAAAGGGTGTAAGTAGGAAATGAAAAGCTGGAGAGGAAATAATAACCCATTCAACTGAACAGAACTGTTTAAGTGGTTTATAAAAAGCACTATTTAAAAAATGAAAGTACAGCTTGTGTGTGTGTGTGTGTGTGTGTGTGTGTGTGTGTGCTTATTTTGATGTTGGGGACAAAACACAGGGCCTTATACTTGCTAGGCAAATGTTCTATCACTGACCACTCATCTACACCCCCAGTCCCTCTGCATAGTTTGTACTAGAAGGTTAATATGATAGTACCAACATTTGGAGGGTGAGGAGATGTTTCAACCTTCCCAACCACCTCTTAAATCATCACTGCAAGTTTAGCCCTCATTATTATAATCTGGAAGAAATCAAGTCAAATAATCAGAGTCATGATTCAATATGAAAAGTTCCTGAGCACTAATTTGAGCTTATTTAAATGGATAAAGACATTGAATCTGAAAAAGATTGACATGCTGAGATATGCTTGCTCAGCTCCCAGTGAGAAATCATAGGCATTTTGCAATGATTTTCGTGAAAAAGCCTGAGACTAGTGAGCAATGCTCCTTAGGTTTACTAGATAAAGGTGTTCAATGTTTCATAGCACTTATGGAATAGAGATGGTGCTCTGAAACTAGAAAGACTGGAGATACCATAGAGGGAATCAGGTCAGGTTGAGATTAGAGGCAGCAAGTAGGACTGGAGAGACTTCACTGGTTAATGACCTTTAGCTAAATGTGTAGCTGAGGTGGATGGGGAATGTTGCCTGTATCCATTTTATATTTTTCCAGGCAAGGAAACAGAAATATTTTGTCTAAGTCCTTTTTCTGGAATTTTAATTAGCCACATTAAATGGAAACTTTAGTAATTTCCTACATTCTTTTACATAATACTTAGAGAGTAATAGACTTCTAGGAATATACAAATGACTACCACTCTGATTGAGAGAATGGTTGGAGTGTGATTATTGGTTCCCATTAGCCCCCCTTTTTGTAGACCTGTCTGTCCAGTACATGAAGTCAACTGTAGGCTATCAAGCAGGCAACAAGGTGGTTCTTCCAATTGCTTCAACTGTGTCTGAGGTGGTAAAAATCATATCAGAAGCACAAAAGTCCAAGTGGGACTGCTCTGTCATTGTAAATTGGCTGGTTTCTTTGCCATTATGATTTTCAGGAATAAGCAGGCACAATTTGCATTCTCACAGAATAGAAGTCATATAAATTTATTATATTGCCAAAGTACACTTGAATTAGCTGACTTAACTGCCATAATTTCATAAGATAAGGCTTTGATTTAATAAACTTTAAAGCAAGTTAGTAAACTGCATTGATTCTATTAGGATAATTTCCCTCCTCTGAGTAAGAAGTCAAGGGGCATTAAGGACTCTAATGACACACATGACAGTAGAGGCAGGTCAGTAAACTCAGCTAAAGTTTAAAGACCCGGGAATTACATGGACTCAAGTAACTAAAATCATTTCTGAAACAAATGAACAAACAAAAAATGTGTTTCTTACAGAGTTGGATGATGGGAAAGAGACTTAGAGACAAATAGGGTTTATTTTGGCTTTGCCAGAACTTTGTTTTGCTTTTAATCTAAGAATCATATTGGCCCCTATTCACAAAACCACTAGGAAGATAAATGAATTTGAGTAGAAGTCTTGAGTAGAACTGATTGCTAAAGTATTTTCAAAGGGTGGCGAAGCAGGAAGGTTTGCTAGGACTTTATCATTTGGACTGCCTGGTTAATATTAGATCTACCTGAGAAATACACAGACTGGAGTTGCTGGCAGAAATGAAATAATTCAGTGAAGGCCTCTTTGCTTAGAGAACAAAAATCTGCCCAGATAACTGTTCCAAATAAGCCATCTGAAAGTTGTTTGATAGTTTGTTACTGAGTACTGGTCATTATAGCCCCCAAGCAAAGAATGCCATCAGCTAACTCTGAAACCTGGAATCTAACTTTGTCCTAGGGGAAGTCTGAGGATTTCATAAAGAGATCAAACTGTACAGCAGAAGTTCACTCATGAATTGGGAAGTGGGATACTAAAGATCACACTTCATGAAGAGGAAAGGGTTAGAGAAAAGAATCACTGCGTACACGAGCAGGATGCTTCATAGCATGTAGGACCGAAAAAAAGCATTCAGAGGACCTCTCCAACCCCACTGCATGCCCTATGTCTCAAATTGCTCCCATGGAAACAAAGGAAATCATCTCCTTGATGAGAATTTCTGAATTATGTCATCTTCTGTTTGTAAATTAGCAGTGATAAACCTGTATTTGGGAACTGCTTAATGAAAGAAGACAAGGGCAAATCTACATAGTGGACAGAGCTGAGAGCTATTTAAAGACCTTTCAGATGTAGCCAGTGATCTTGTTATACAGTCAGGGAAATGGGCATTCATTTTTCTAAAATCCCTGTGGGAATTTAGAGGAAGATTTATATTGTGTCATGTACAAAACCTCTAGAAAGGATTGGTAAAGAAGGGATTTGGAATAAGGCAGATGCTTTGGTCAGATTTCTCAAATTCATTATCTGGTTTGTGCAGTGAGCAGACTTGTAGGTATTCAGGCCATTCCCTAATGGGCTAATGAGAAACTGCACCCCAAGGTCCACAGAAAAGGAATCACTTGAAAATGGCCATGAAAATTCTGCTATTTGAAACAACATGGGTAGATTTGGAGGACATTATGCTAAGTGAAATAAGTCTGAGATGACCCTCAATGCCCCAGACCTTCTTTTATTGAGCTCCTTGATGGGCTATACCTTTGAAATTATTGGTAAAGCATAATAATGAGTCAAAGTTCTGATTTTTGAGAAAGTGATTCAGATTTTTCTCTAAAAAATATGAGTAAAAATAAAAAACTTTTTTTTCTTATCAACCTTCAATCATTTATTTCTATTGCCAACTACATTTTTTGACACACGAAAGCATTTAATAAAAACTTGAACAGAATACCAACTATTGAAATAGAACAAGGTTTAAATATGCAGATGTTCATAAGGGAAATGGAGAGACAGAGTTGCATTTTAGAAGGCCTACAAAATGTATGGCACTAGGCAAGGTCATTATGTACATTATGCATTTCTGAATGTTATGAAGATTGAGTGATAATGTGCATCTGACTTCTAAAGCATAAGCAGGAGTATGAGTAACACCAATACATTATCTCAAGTTTTTCCTGAATATTATTCTCTGTAATGTAATGTTTTTATACATGAAGATGTAGGGAGAGGGGAAGGTTATATCAACAGTCTTAAGTTATGATTTGTACTCCAAGGAAGGAAAGTCTGAAAAGTCTATGTTGATGCCCTTGATACCATGCTGTTACCTACCTGTTTTTAGAGAGAGAATTACTAGAAAAATAAACACTTATCAGAGGCACAGAAGAAATAAACAACTTTTTATACCTAGAAATACACATGTCTAATATTTTAATCTATTTCCTACCAGGGCATTTTACTTTACATTTTTTTAAATAAACGGCCTCAAAAGGAAGATGATATTATTTTCGAGGAGGTAACACATTCTATTGGATATGAATGTTGTTTCACTTAGAAAATACTTTAAGAAAGAGACTATACCTCAATCTACCTTACCACTACCACATAACTATGATGAGTAGAATAAACAAAGAAAGTTGAGCACTTTATTAAATATCTGCTCTATATTAGGTAATCCTAATGGCTTTATGTGTTTCAACCTATTTAATCTATGGGCTGTATATTAATAGTATCTCAATTTAATAGGGAAAGCAGGACAGGAAGATGTTACATAATCCGACCCAGGCCTCAACAAATAGCTGGGAAAGTTTGGAAACATATAGGAGAGTCCCCTAAGTATTGAAGTCAGCAACATAGTTGGGGAACAGGCAACATGAGGGTTGAAAACTGACCAGAATGAAGTTCTAGGAGATGAATATGGCCAAGAAACTTCTAAACTCTAGCTTGCCTAATATTTAATTTTAACTGCTTTCTGTACCACATAGAAAAGCATTCCCTGCCTGTACCCAGCAGGAGTCTATTAAATGTATCAGCTTTTTGGGGAGCTATTTTTCAAATATCTAGGGAAAGGGCCTATGTTCTAATGCTTCAGTTCAGTTAGTGCACAGAGGGAAAAAAAAAGGAGCTACGAAGGATGAGACATGAACAGGAAAGAATCATATGTATCCAGAGAATTCCATGAGATACTGCTGTAAGGCAGGTAAGCACTGAATCTCCAAGGTACCTGAGACTGAGACAATTTTATGTGTGTATAATAGCTCCACCAATCAAGCATGACTCATGAGGTGCAGAGTGGAGGCAACCATGTTTTTATCCTGTTGACCCTTTAATTTTAATATTTGAAGTTAATTTCTTCCTTGCCCCTTACATGAATTTTGGAAGAAGTCTTATTGCTTTTCTAATTATTTTCTGATAATAACAATATTATACTAATTAATATATCCAATCTAGTACAATCAAAATGTTTAAATTCCTAACCAGGAGGCCTCCTTGTCTTCTTTTCTTCTTCCTGACTTACTCTGCAGCATCTTCCCCATTTTCTCAATCTTAGTTCCCATGGGTGAACAAGTTTAGGCAGACAGGGGCAGATAAAGTCCCACTTCTCTTTCCTGGGTTCTCATGAGGTGATCGTTGGGCTTCACAGAGTTTTGAGTTTATCCTTACTTGAGTGGGAACTTTCCCGAGCTCTTCAAAGACACTAACCTATTGTTGTGAATCTCTCACCCACAGTTCTCTTTATGTGGGCAAATTCATTTCTGGTTGATGCGGACTCTTTCCTCAGCCTTGAGAAATCCCACAGCTGCAAAGCATCAAAGTTAACTCACCTTGGCCCACAGTAAAACTCATGCAGCTCTTAGCATTACTCAAATGCACGTGCTCCATTGCAGTCTGCAGAAATTTGGCTGTTCTTTTCCTTTACTTTTTGAACATTCAAATTTACTTCTAAAGTATGTGTGTTGAAAATCAAGCAGAATTTTTTAGACATATCGACTAAGCATCCCTAGAAAATATTAAGTCCAAATGATATCACTTAAATTGTCAACACTTCATACATTTCTAAAATCTGAGAAAATTTGCCATTTTACTCTATTTGTTTTCAATTATTTAATATGCTATGTGCATTTCACTATTTTATCCATAAATATTTGGGACTATGGAAAGATAATTCAGGTTTCACAATTAACTGTGTCATCTAGCAATACCCTGTGAAATATTCATTTAATTTTAAATGCTCTGTAACTTGAATATCCTTTAATAATAATACAATACTTCTGGTTTTTTGACAAGTATTGTGAGGGAAGTACTACTTTCCAGGAGTTAATGACAACCATATTTTCTAGTGAGCCCATATTAAGGGAAGCTCACTACAGGGAGAATTTCATTCTGAGACCTTCTCAACAAGGAGCATAACTAGTCCTAGGCCTCCCTAGTCCACTTTGGTCCATCCCCAGCTACATACACTTTGGAGGATATGAGGTTTGACTCTGGGATGGTATTACTGTATACAGGAGTATTAGAACTAGATAGTATGGTACTCTTCAGAAACATGTGACACATTTCACATTTTCAGCCAGGGTTTTCACCATACATTGTCTGGTAAGTATTTCTGAAAGGAGCCAGAATGTGGTCATCCTGGCAGCCTTAAGAAGCTGGCATCCTCCTAGTTGCTATGAACAAGGCTTCATACCCAAAAGAAGATGAATAAAAGCCACAAGCAACTTATCATCAAGGGGAGCTGGTGGGGCACCCCAAGAACATTTGTTTTTTTGGCAGCTCTTCTACTTTCTGAGAAAGAGTGGTTTCTTACCTGCAGAAATGGAAAGAATCAAATATGGCTAGAGGCCCATGAAGGAATTGCTAAGATCCAGCTGGGCAAGAGACATGATGTCTTGTCATTTACCTCCTCGTGGTTTTTACTATTCCCAGATCTCTTCATTCTGCTGGGGAACTACAACTAAATAACTCATGAAATACCCCACTGAGACTGCTAATCTTCAAAAACATTGCCACCTTTTAAGATAACTGCAAATTTTTTGAGAACAATTTCAAAAGTTTGCATGATATTTTCCTTAAAAGAGAGATGATCAGATCAAAATTTGCTATTTAAAATAGCTTGTCTGGGGCTGGGGAGATAGTTCAGTCGGTAGAATGCTTGCCTTGCAATCACAAAGCCCTGGGTTCGATCCCCAGCACCGCAAAAAATAATAATAATAATAATAATAAAATAAAATAGCTTGTCTGCTTCAGCATCTTACACAAAATGAAATGTATTTCTTCAATGATTTTCAATAAGATTTGAAAGGTGCTTTTCTGATGAACACAATACAACACAAATTATTAAAATAAATGTTTTCCACTCATTTAATTTAGAAATGACATAGCACTACACTTAATTTAGCATCTCTTTTTATATCCTTAAAGGCAATGCTAATGTCTTCACACATTTCTCTTTGACTCTAAATAGTTTTTAAATTTTAAGTTAGAAATTATGGAACTCAATGAAATGAGCTCTCTAATTTTCAAGAAAGAGCTCAAGAGAAGAGGACTTACCATTTTTTTTAATCAGATCATAAAACTGGTTCTTAAAATGATGCAAATACCTTAATAGATCACCACCTCTTCTAAGGTGGTTTCAGCCTACCTGTTCTCTTCTTTCATACATCCTATATATTAATTTGATATAGTAATTCCCTAAAATACTTCATTTTCATACTTTCCCACTGTTTAATATTCTTTAAAGTTTATTCACTCATACCATGAAATCCAGACTCATTAATCTGGCCTTCAATTTCCTCCAGACTGAACCAATTGATATTAACAGCTTTGTCTCCTATTTGTGATACTCAGGTTTTTACACAAATAATTCAAATGGCTAAGGAGAATGAATGCCCCCTGAATTTTGGAAGAAGAGTGCAAATACTTTAAAATACCATAAAAGATTTCAATGCACAATATATCTGAGATTTTCAAAAAGAAAACCACATTTAGTTAATTATTTTCATGTACGTATATTTCAGGAAGCTTTGCCACATACTTTGTGGCTTTTTGGAACTCCTAGCTAATAACCTTGTTCACCAATATGGAATTTAGAGTGTACATCACAGCTTAAGGGTTCTCCAACTGACTTTCTGACACACCTTGTTCCTAGAGGGTTTCCACTCCTTGTTTTGTGTTAGTTTCAAACTTTTCCTTCATCTTT
Source organism: Sciurus carolinensis (assembly GCF_902686445.1). NCBI lineage: Eukaryota > Metazoa > Chordata > Mammalia > Rodentia > Sciuridae > Sciurus > Sciurus carolinensis. Next base: position 83,021,702 of record NC_062222.1, read on the forward strand.
ATCCAGGAACATTCCCTCTCTACTCACGGACTTAAAACCCCCAAATAAATCCTATCTTATCTAGGAAATTTTCATTGACTAAACTACCATGAAATATAGCAAGAACTATATATTCTTTCCCCAAATTTCTATATCACTTCTATTTTATGCCATGTATTTGACATTTGACTGTTATAGACTATATTATATCTCATCTATTATATGTCTTAATATTTTATCTAAATATCTGAGTTTTGTACCTTTGTTTAAATTCTCTAATTTTAATGTTAATGTTTTGAAAAAAATATTTTATAAATGTTTCTCCAATTTAGTAACTATTTTACTCTACTCTAAACTTCAATGTAGGTTGGATTCAGTATTACTATAATTATTTTTATTTTTGGAATTTGAGATGCAGGAGCTTAAGTATATTTTGTTTGAGAAATAATGTGCATATAGAAATAGGTGAATTGTATACCTAACTTTGGTTTTGAAAATGAAGAAATGTGCAGAATAAGACATATTTAATCAATCAAGTATTTTGGTTTTTAATAAAATCTTCTTACTTAATATATGAGTGGAAATAGCATAGATATTTCTTTTTTCTCTTAAGTGAAATTCAGCTCTTGAAAACTGTTTTCACATAATTATATTTCAGCAACTAGACACTATCAGCACAAAGACTAGAGCCATTTTTTTTCCTCAATGAGAAGCTAAGATAATTGGAAATGCATAGAAAAATCCTTCCTAGACCTTCTGCCAAGATGATTTCAAATAAGAGCCCTAAAATAAATCAACTTCTTCTTGACATCTATTCAGCAGTAGTTTTCAAAGAAAACAAGAAATTTCTGCTCATAAATTAATCCAGCAAAGTACCAGGGTATAAAATCAACACCAGTAAATCAACTGCATTCCTATACATCAATGATACAGCAACTGAAAGAGAAATTAGGAAAACTATCCCCTTTACAATAGCCTCAAAAATAAATAAAATAAAATGCATGATAATCAATCTAATAAAAGAGGTGAAAGTCTCTACAATGAAAACTACAGAACATGAAATTAAAAAAATCAATAAATGGGATGGTATCAAACTGAAAAGCTTCTTCACAACAAAAAAAAAAAACCAATAACATGAACAGATATCTGTATCTCAGAACATTAATCTTCAGGTTATGCAAAGAACTCAAAAAACTTAACACCAAAAAAAATCAATAAATGGGCAAAGGAACTGAACAAGCACTTCACAGAAGAAATATGAATGGTCAACAAATATATGAAAAAAATGTTCAATATTACTAGCAATTAGAGAAATTCAAATTAAAAGTACACTGAGATTCTATCTCACTCCAGTCGAAATGGCAATTATAAGGAATACAAGTAACAATAAATGTTGGCAAGGATGTCGAAAAAAAGATACTCTCATACATTGTTGGTGGGACTGCAAATTGGTGCAACCACTTTGGAAAGCAATATAGAGATTCCTTAGAAACCTTAGACTGCAACCACCATTTGACCCAGCTATCTCACCCCTCAGTCTGTACCCCGAGGACTTAAAATCAAAATACTACAGTGACATAGCCACATCAATATTTATAGCAGCTCAACTCACAATAGCCAAGCTATGGAAACAACCTTCAGTGAATGAATGCATAGAGAAAACATTGTATATATATATATATATATATATATATATATATATATATATATATACACAATGGAATATTATTCAGTGATAAAGAAGAATGAAATTATGACATTTGCTAGTAAATGGATGGAACTTGAGAATATCATGCTAAGTGAAATAAGCCAATCCCAAAAAAACAAACACTGAATGTTCTCTCTCATATGTGGATGTTAACCCTAAAGAAGGGAAGGTGGGGAAGGGTAGAATAGAAGTTCACTGGATTAGACAAAGGAGAACAAACAAAGGAAAGTGAGGGGGGAGGGGAACAGGGGGAACAGAAGGACAGTAGAATTAATCGGACATAATTTCCTAGTCTTGTATTTGAATACACGACCAGGGTTACTCCACATCACGTACAACCACAAGAATAGGATCCCAGTTAGAATAAGTTATACTCTGTTTTTATAATATGCCAAAATACATTCTACTGTCACATATAACTAAAAAGAACAAATAAAAAAAGAAATTTCTAAATTCTACATAACTTACATTTCTCTGCTCTGTGATATGTTCAATTATAACATTATCACCACTGTGTTCAGACATTTTAATTGTCAAAACAAATTCAAGAAATTAAACTAAAAAAAACAACTTGCTAAAATTCAACCTATTAATAATGTGTGCAAAGAAAAAATAAAATGAGTAAAACTTCCTACACTATCTTAGTTTGAAGATGATTTGTTAAGTTCTCAGATGAATGGAAAAAATGATAAGTGTATTATTAGTAGGAATAGAACAGAATTATGATTATTATTATCATAGAGAGGAATTTTCTACTAATAACAAGAATTTTACTTAGCCATGTATTATCTGCTTTACATTTATTATTTCATTTAATCATCACAGCAATTCTGTGATGATTATCCTTATTTTATAAATGAAAAGACATTGAAAGCAAGATTAAGTAGCTTATACGTAGTCACACAGAAATTAAAGAACAGAGTCAAAATTTGAATCTGAATCCAAAGTTTTTTCATCTCAGAGATGTGGATGATAGAAACCTCCAGGGTTACTGTGAGCATGTAATGAAAACAACATACTGTCTTCTTTTTATTCATGATTCTTGATTTATTGACACACCTTAGCCAGTTGGAAGCTATTTCCTCTCTTGAAAAATATGGAGACTGAATCACCTGTGCTTTTTATTTATAATGTTTTCAGTATACTTTTTGTAGGAATCTTTAGAATGAAAATAATTATTAATATTTTGAAGAACAGAAATGTTAAATGTTGAAAATACATTCTCTGAACAACAGAATTATCAAATACTAAGTTAGATATCATGTTTATATATCAAATATGAAGTTAGAATTTAAGTATAATTAACTAAATTTATTTTTAGTCATCAAAGTATTTCAATATTTCTGTGGGGTTTTTTTGGTGGGGGAGGTACAGGGGACTGAACTCAGTGGCACTCAACTGCTGAGCCACATCCCCAGTCCTATTTTGTATTTTATTTAGAGACAGGGTCTCACTGAGTTAATTAGTGCCTCACTTTTGCTCAGGCTGGCTTTGAACTCATGATCCTCCTGCCTGAAGATACAAATAAAGACATTAGGTCTGTGCTGAGATCAGTAAGATGTGTATTGGCATGTGCCCATTTGTGTTACTGGTTTTGTGCAATGCATTTTATTTTTTCCATATTTTTATTGATGCATTACAGTTGCACATAATGGTAGGATTCATTGTTACATATTCACACAGGCATACAATATAACAGCAAAATTTGGCCAATATAATTCCCCAGTACTTCACCTTTCTTTCTCCTTCTGCCTCCCACTTACTAACCTCCCTTCAATTTTCATGAGACCCTATGCACATATACCTTTCTTTTCCTTTTTCCTCTATAGCTCCCACAGATGAGAGAAAACATATGACCCTTGACTTTCTGAGTTTGATTTATTTTTCTTAACATAAAGTTTTCAAGTTCCATCCATTTCCTTCGTTCTTCCTTATATGAATAAATGGTTTTCCTGACATCTATTGTTTAAAAGGCCATTTTCTCTCCAAGGTATGTCTTTGACACATTTGTCAAGGAGCAAAATTCTTTGGCTTTGTCTCTGTGTCTTCTATTCTGTACCATTGATCTACATAACTGTTTTTATGCCAGAACCAAGCAGTTTTTGTTGCTATAGCTCTGTAGTATAATTGTGATGCCTCCAGCATTGCTTCTTTTGTCTTTGTCTATTCTGGATCTTTTTTTTTTCCAAATGAATTTTAGTTCTGTCTTTTCTAGTTGTGCGAAGAATGGAATTTAATGAGAATTGCATTGAATCTGTGTACTGTGTTTGGTAGCCCAGTCATTTTAACAATACTAATTGTCTATACGTGAACATGGGGGGTCTTTCCATCTTCTGTGTCTTCTTCAATTTTTTTTTTAATGTCCTATACTTTTCAATTATACAATGAAAAGTATAAAGAGGTCTTTAACTACCTTGGTTAGAATTAATCCTAGATATTTTTTTAGGCTATTGTAAATGGGATTGTTTCCCAGATTTCCTCCTCAGCAGATTAATTTTTGGTGTATAAGAAAGCTATTGAGTTTTGTATGTTGATTTTGTAAACTATTATTTTGCTGAATTTGTTTATTAGCTCCAGTAGTCTTCTGGTGAAGTTTTCTGAATCTTCTAAATATAGATTTGTATCATCAGCAAACAATGATAACTTTACTTCTTCCTATTTTTATCCCTTTCATTTTATTTTCTTACCTAATTATTCTTCCTAGAATTTCTACTACTGTATTGAATCAGAGTGGTGAGATGGAGCATCCTTTAAAGGAAATGCTTTCAGTTTTCCCCCTTTCAGTATGATATTGGTTTTCGGTTTGTCATCTAAAGCCTTTATGATGCTCAGGTAGATTCCTTCTATACTTGGTTCCTTCTGTGTTTTCTTTTTCTATTATGAACAGATGTTGAATTTTGTCAAAAACTTTCTTGGCATCTATTGAGATGACTGTGATTTCTGTCATTAATTTATATGGTGAATTACTTTTATTTATTCATGTGTGTTAAACCATCCTTGAAACCCTGGGCATGGAATAAAACCAACTTGAACATGATGTACAATATTTTTAATATGCTTAATATGATTTGCTAATATTTTATTAAGAATTTTTGCATCTATGTTCATCAGGAATATTGATCTTTTCTTGATATGTCCTTATCTGGTTTTAATATGTGCATTTTGATACCTGTGTAGACTATACTCCCTCTCAACACCCAATCCCTTCAATGTTCTTTTCTTCCAGCAGTCCCAGTTACTCTCTTCCAAAAAGCAACCAAATGTCCCTTTTATCCTCAGCCTTATCTAGGGATATTCAAATTTATTACTCAGAAAGTTAGTTTATTTCTCTGAATGCTCTCCACAACTGAAAAAAAAACAAAAACTAAGTCATCCTTAGCAACCTTAAGTTTTTTTGTTTTTTTTATTTTGGTACCAGGGATTGAACTTAACTTCCAAATTTTGATCAAAATTTTCTCCAAACTCAACTCAAAATGGATCAAGGACCTTGGAATCAGACCAGAGACCCTGCATCTTACAGAAGAAAAAGTAGGTCCAAATCTTCAACATGTCGGCTTAGGATCAGACTTCCTCAAAAGGACTCCCATAGCACAAGAAATAAAAGAAATCAATAACTGGGATAGATTCAAACTAAAAAGCTTTCTCTCAGCAAAGGAAACTATTAGCAATGTGAAGAAAGAGCCTACAGAGTGGGAGAAAATCTTTGCCACTCATACCTCACATAGAGCACTAATCTCCAGAATCCATAAAGAACTCAAAAAACTCTACACCAAGAATACAAATAACTGAATCAACAAATGGGCTAAGGAAATAAACAGACACTTCACAGAAGAAGGTATACAAGCAATAAACAGATATATAAAAAAATGTTCAACTTCTCTAGTAATAAGAGAAATGCAAATCAAAACCACCCTAAGATTCCATCTCACCCCAATTAGAATGGTGATTATCAAGAATACAAGCAACAACAGGTGTTGGTGAGGATGTGGGGAAAAAGGTACACTCATACATTGCTGGTGGGGCTGCAAATTAGTGCAGCCACTCTGGAAAGCAGTATGGAGATTCCTTAGAAAACCTGGAATGGACCCACCATTTGACCCAGCTATCCCACTCCTTGGTCTATACCCAAAGGACTTAACAACAGCATATTACAGAAATGCAGCCACATCAAGGTTCATAGCTGCTCAATTCACAATAGCCACATAGTGGAACCAACCTAGATGCCCTTCAATTGATGAATGGATAAAGAAACTGTGGTATATATACACAATGGAATATTACTCAGCCATAAAGAATAATGAAATTATGGAATTTGCAGGCAAATGGGTGAAATTGGAGAATATCATGCTAAGTGAGATAAGCCAATCTCAAAAAACCAAAGGCCAAATGATCTCACTGATAAGCAGATGATGACACATAGTAGGGGGTGGAGGGGGCAAGAATGAAGGAAGGAGAGACTCTATAGAGGGAAAAGAGGGGTGGGAGGGATGGAGGGGAAGGAAAAATAACAGAATGAATCAAATACTATTATCCTATGTAAAAGTATGACTACACAAATGGTATGCCTTTACTTCATGTACAAACAGAGAAACAGTATGTATACCATTTGTGTACAATAAAAATAAATTTAAAAAAATTTCCTAGATTATAATTTTAGTTGGGCCTACCTTTTCTGAACCAATCTCTACACAGAAGGTAATAAAAATTATATTATGAATGCTTCCAGAGAAACATTAGTAGTCACAGAAATTTTCTTTTATATTTTTGGATTTTTTCCCAGTAAATCAGCAACAATGTCAAACAACTAGGATTGTAGTAGAGCAATTCATACAATCTCCAGTGAAACTTAACTATATTTCTAGCAAACTGTATTGGATCATAACTCATATTTTTCAGAGCTCAGAGATGAATGTTAAATCAAGCTCCTACAAGCCAACATGTACCCTCGGGGCATAACTCTCACATCAAAATACTGACATATATCCCTAAAATAATCTTAGCACAAAATTGCATCTCTTTCAGCCAGAATGGATACCTGTGATGGAGACTAACATTCTTTAGATGCTAAAAGATTTTTTTTAATGTTTTATTTCCTTTTTCTCTCCCAATTTTTCTTAAATGGTTATGGGGAATTGATTGATTTGAAAAATGTTTACTAATATTTTATTATTAAATATGTATATTAAACTTTTAACAATAGTTCATTATCAAGAAAATATACTTTATCTTCCCACATGATACATGTCTTTAGCAAACTCTGTGCTATCTTATATTGTTTACATTGAAGTCAGTCTCTACCAACAATCATTTTTTGATTTATCCTGTATAAGCAATAAACTCTTCTGAAATATCCTTACTGAGAAGGATTCAGTTTTCAAGAATAGCATACAACATGGATAATAATGATTTTAAATTATTCTGGATACTAAACAGAACTATTTTCTTTACTATTTTAACCATTTTAAAAATGTTCAGGTAGATTGACTTAAAGCTATTTCCTTATGATCAGTAAGAAAATCAGAATAAACATATAAATTATTTTTCTAATATCAAAATTTCAGAAGGTCCTCATGTGAGATCTTTTGAGTCATTAGTTTGTCAACTTAAATGTTACAAAGTTCTAAATAGAATGCTATAAATAGGAAAAATAGCTTAAACTTATGTAACCTGGCTAGAGTTAAAAATACAGAGCTGTCAAATTGTTCATGTTCTGGATCATCAGATTATCACCTATTTGGGAAATTGAAGGCTTTAAAAAGCTGGAACTTTTACCATAATGTGAAATCAAAGGGGTTAAAAACTTCATATCCTACTAAAGCTAGGACTTGGTGCAAGCAATTTATCTGTGAGGCAATTCCAGGAAGCAAAAGAGAGTGAGCAGGGTGAATGAGAAAGTGACAGAATAAAAACCAGTAAAGGCAAATTATCAAGTTGTTGACACTGTGGACAAAGAAAGCTCTCTGAGTAAATGTGCCAAAATCATAGTAGCTGGAAAGAGCATTTGTCTACTGACTCCAGAGACCCATCACCAGAGCATTAAGAGTCCAGTATTTCACATTGAGAGAGCTGCTTCCAGGAAAACATCAAAACTGACATTGTGTGTGAGAACTGTCCACCATGCTTGTTGCCGAAACCAGATGAGAGCTGACTGAATGAGTGAGTAGGTCACCTAAAACATCTGCCACAAAGATGAATCTTTATTTAAATTGTAGATGGACACAATACCTTTATTTTGTTTATTTGTTTTTTATGTGATGCTGAAAATCGAACCCAGTGCCTCACGTATGCTAGGTGGATGCTCTACCACTGAGTCATAATCCCAGCCCACAAAGATGAATCTTAACCATTCCTGAAAATATCATTATCTGAGACAAAACTAAGTTCAATGACAACCCATTCGTTTTAAAAATGCTTGTATAATATTTGATGTAGTCAATTCATGGCTAAAAATCTTTGAAGAATATCTGAACTTCTAAGTTACTACATTCTTCTCAATTTGATCTTCCTACTTTCCAGTCTCATCACTATGCATCCTCAGCCACATCAATGCTTTGCAGTTTCCCAGACATGATATGCTGTTTTCAGTTATTTTTTAAATAAGTTCAACAAGTCCTTTATTTATTTATTCATTTGTATGTGTGTTGGGGATTGAACCAAAGGCCTTGTGCATGCAGGCAAGCACTCTACCAAATGAGCCATATCCCCAGCCCTGATATGCTATTTTCTATTATTTTGTGGAGTTAAGAGAGGACAAAGATGAAATCACATAAATCTTTTTTTAAAAAATTGTTCTAATTTGTTGTACATGATAGAATGCATTTACACATATTGATAGATCACACATAAATGGAGTTATTTTTGTTATTTAAATATTGTAGGATCAGTGTTTAAGCTAGAGAAGAAATTATCTACCCTATAATTTTAAAAGATGTTTCTGTTTGTTTTATGTAAAATGGATTGGGCAGAGGAGGTGGACAAGAGTAAAAGCAGAGAAGTCATTAGAAGTGATTCTGGTGGTTTATAAGGAAGATGCTGATGGTTTAGATTAGTCATCAGCAGTACAAAGACAGAAGGGTGGATTGGTGATTTTTGGTTAATGGTAGTACTAACTTCATTTGTCAATAATACATTGGATATAAGTTGAGTTAAAAGGAATAAAGAAAGCACACAATGCTATTTGGCTTCAGAATTGAATGGAATGTAACAACTTATCTAAATTAGAAAGTCTGTTATGTTTTAGACATATTATACATAAAGTGCCTTTTAGGAAGCCATGTAGATCTATACAGAATTTGACTTTGTGAGCTGAGATCTTGGGGAAGAAAAACAGATTGATGATATCAATGTAGGAATTATTAGCATTATTATTGGAGGTATTTGAAGCTGTAAAATCAGATGATATCATATATGGGAATAGGTCATATAGGATGAAGATAGTTCTAGACTCTTCTAATATTTTAGACGTTAGGAAGAGGATGTTAAACCACAAAGGAGATTGGAAAAGGGGAAGTTAGTTAAGTACCAAAATGAAAAGAGAATCTGTTGTTAATGAAACTAATAAATCATTTCAAAAAGAAGAGAGTACTTACTATGTCAAATACTCAAATGTTGCTAAGAAATTAAGAGAACACCAAAGAATTGTCATTGGGTTTAGCAAAGCAAACATTCTGCATGAGTTAGACAAGGTGATCTTTGTCAGAGTAGGTAGGAAGAAAGCCTGGTTGGGATGAACTAAGGAGAGACTTGGAGGAGAGGCACTTGTCCCACCTGATTTCTTCACTGGATGAACACTGTGGAGAGTGTTGAACACTGTGGAGAGTGGTGACAGAGGATGAGAAAGCAGTGACCAAGACTGGGGGTCTCTTATGACCTCATGACTGTGGCATGCCTGGTGCCTGGGAATGTTCCTGTGCAAGAGCACAGAATGCTTAGCTGCTATGGTAATGCCCTGTAAGAGGAGGCTCTGTGCAAGAGTCCTGTCGGCTCTGACCTTGCTCTCAGGCACATAGCTCCTAGGAGTAGAGAAATTCTTATGCCAGACAACCACAATGTTTCACCAGGTCTGCTACTCCTGAACCTGCCCCTTTAGCAGTAACTTTGAATAGGACTTTGAGAGCTACACAAAGATCCTAACATTGTACTTTGCAACTGTGGATTGCAACTTGGAAAGGTTACATAGATGTCCTAGTTTCTGTAACTTTCCTGAACAAAAAGAATAATGCTTGCATAGTCTTTAACCTAATAATGAGACATATGCAAATAAAGATTGCTGGCATAACTCTTTAGATCTGCATATTCATCAGAGAACAGAGTTCCACTTGATCCCAGCTTTATATTCAAAATCTGTGTTTGTGAGTCTTTATTTTTCTAATCCCCCTTTGTCCCCGCCAGAACTGCAAGTTTGGCTGCGTTGGACGTGGCCAGACACTTCCAATCTTTATGCTGAGCTCCTCCTATTCTTTGAATACAGCTATCTTGGAAGTGATTATTTTTATCCTGACCCCATGCTGTTTCCTGGGAAATGTACATCCTTTTGAAGTTGTGGTAGGAGCACAGTCACTCTTCAAACATAATCATCTACTTGCTGCCATAGTGAGTATCAGTCAGCCTCTTGCCCATTAAGTCAGTTGCAAGAGACAGCATCAAACTCAAGGTGGCCTCAAAACCACACCCATAAGCAACCTATACCCTGAGTAGGCCTGAAGTTAGGAAAAATTTTCCTGTCTCCTGCCTATGAAATGTGTGTGAGCATATGATAGTGGGAAGGAGGAACAGTGGATAAGGGAAAATGCCACAGTCCTGCACCAATTTTCTCCAACAAAATTTCATTTTCAATTGTTCACTATACCCTTAACCTCTCTACAATTTTCCAGAGTTGGGTAGTGGATGATGAACCAAGTATTACTAAATCAATTATTAGCCACCTCCTTTCTATGTTCTGATTAGGTGGTATGTCAGCAAGGGTTCAGCAAGGAAGGGAGAACAACAATGAGATATTGGAATTATACTTTATACCAGAGGCCAATACCTTTTCTGTAAAGAACCAGTTAGAAAATATTTGGGGGCTTTGCAGGCAGAAGACCTCTGTCACCACTGCTTAACTCTCCTGTACAGCCAGAGGCAGCCATATACAAAACATAAATAATTGTTATGATTGTGTTCCTAAAAATTTATTAAAAATAAAATAAGGCAGCAGGCTGTAGATATTTTGCCTATCCATGCCTTGCAGGAGTTGATGGAGAAGTAGACTCCCAGAGGAGAGTGTTAGAGGATCATAGAATAAAACAGTCCTCTTGCAGCAGCAGGTCAGAGGACAACTCTAAGTGGGCAGTGACATCCAGGAAGGCAAGATGACCTTCCTTACAGGGACTGTGCAGAGGAAGTTGTGGAGAGGTCTATGGAAAGAAGACTCTTGTGGCTATGACCTCTGTGGCTGTGCATCAGGTGGCACGTTTGGGACCACTACTGGCCCTCAAGTTCACCAGCTGGGAAGAAAAGCTTGGTGTGGAGCAGAGGAAAGTAAGGAAGAGTTGTTATCCCTGCACTGCCTCTCAACCTCAGGTACTTCCAAGAATAATGGTCACTGTTTCCTTTTAATCTCCTAATATCATGAGATTTTTCTCTTATCCAACCCTAAGTTACAAGCATACAAGTTAAGAAGAGGCTAGAAAACATAATTCTTGTTTTAATAATGTTGTCACTAGAAAGAATCGGGATGTTCTATCTTTGGACTTCAGATGAAACTGAAGTAGAAAGATTTTCACTTTAGCACAGTGTAACTGTGGGAAAATAACTCTTCCCTGGATTTCTCAGAATTCTTATAAAAAAGCCTCAGGTTCCTGAAACATACTTCTTTTTTTTATGCGGGAGAGAAAGGGTACCAGGGATTGAACTCAGGGGCACTTGACCACTGAGTCACATCCCCAGCCCTATTTTTTTATATTTTGTTTAGAGACAGGATCTCACTGTGTTGCTTAGAGCCTTATTTTTGCTGAGGCTGGCTTTAAACTCAAGATCCTCCTGCCTCAGCCTCCAGAGCTTCTAGCATTATAGGCATGCACCACCACACCCAGTCTAAAACATAGAAATATATTATATAAAGGCTGAGGATATTTTTACTTCTGGAAACATTTCTTTTTTGGTTCCCTGTTGATGGAGTTAGTTGCTCCCATTAGAAAAGTCAATAAACCTACAATCTCCCCAAGCAACTCTATCCTGGGGTTAGCATTTAGGTTAACTCCAAAAGTTACTTTAGTGTTATCTTCCCAGGTGTTTGCATATCAAAAGGAATGAATCCCATAACCTTGGCGACATCTTTAGGTTGTGAAAGCTAGAAATACTACTTATTTAGTTTCTCAAGAGATTTATTTATATATCAAAGAAATAGAGTATACATTTTTTCCATTAGAGCTCCAAAAAGACTCCCTTAAAAGGGGAGTGGGTAAATTTGTTTCTTTTCCCTTTATTAGCCAAGAAAATTCATTTTTTCTGTTTTCCTCACCCATCAAATAAAATTTGACGATTGCATAGGGCATTTCTGTATCTAGCTTCCATTGTGCTAATCCACGTGACTGCTGAGCACAGGAAACTCATGTTGCAATGAAAATCTGGAAGTCATCTTGTAACTGAGGGAAAACTTAATAAATCTTCTGGCTTCAGTTGCCTTTATTTGACTTTAAAAATCACTAATTTGGAGGCCATGCAGCTGAGCAATCTGTACCTTAATCTTTGGGTCAGATTTTTCTCAACTCTGCACATAGATACATTAATAATTTAAGGAATATGTTGACTGAAGCTAGTAATACAAGATTGACTGCCCCCAAATTTACCCAATCTCTCTTCTCCCACTTCAAGACCAAGGAAACCAAGATAAGAGGAAATAAAACACTTACAAGATTTACAGAGGCATCGTAATCAAACTTACCACTTGTGAACCTTCACAGTATCCTGTTCTAGATCACCAGAGAGACACCTGGAAGTCTCCAGGTATCAGTCTTTTCCTAAGTCCCTTTCTTTCCCCTCACCTAGGAATAAAATGAGCTTAAATCCTAGGCTAAGTTAAGATGGACTCTGTTGACAATAGCCTCCCATCTTCTTTGATTTGCTGGGGTTCTAAATAAATCTTTATTGTTGTAAGTATAAATAGAGATCTTTACCCTGACCTAAAAACCTCATTTTTTTTTAGTATCTGTTTAACTACCTACTTATCTACAATTTTTTATTTGTACAAGTAGTATAGCATCTCAGATCCTTCACAGTTTCTGACCTAACAGTAATTTATTTCATTAAGTCTAAAATATAAATTAAATATGCAGCTTTATTTTATATATTGCTAAAAATGTAAGCTTGTTGGATTAATGTAATCATTATCACCTTGCTGGTAGTGATCATCAGGTATCACTGATTCTAAGATATATCTTTTTTTTAGACGTATAAAAATGTAAAACTCTATCATTCTTAGAATGAGTAAAACCAGTATGGATGAAATAAAGACATTCCTCAGTTGAGAGTAAAGTAAGAGGAGAAGAGTTTACTAAAGATTCAAATATTATCTTTAAAAAAAAAGTCAAACAACTTATCAGAGAAATGTGGTAGAATGAAAGGCAGAGTTAGCTCAAAGGTGGAATGGTTCCTTAACATACAGAATTCCTCTACACACCTTTTATAGTCAATCCCTCCTCACACCTCTAGCTGCTGGCACCCACTGATCTGTTTCCTGCCCCTAATGTTTTGCCTTTGTGAGAATACCATATAATTGGGAACGTGTGGTTTCAAGCCTTTTGAGTCTAGTTTCTTTCAATTAGCATATAGCATCTGAGACTTAACCAAGTTGTCACATGTATCAGTAATCCATTCCTTTCTATCCCTGGGTAGTGCCACGTGGGTGGTTGTACCACATGGCTTTATCCAATCTTCATTTGAGGGACATTTGACATTTTTTCCCAGTTTGAGAACTTTACTAATAAAACCACTATAAACATTCCTGTAGAGGTTTTGTCTGAATACAAGTATTAATTTCACATGGGTATTTGGATGTGGGATTGCTTAAAATGTGGTGTAATTAAAGATTAAAAAAAAAAAACTAAAAATGTTGTCCACAGTGACTGTACTATTTATATTTCTGTCCATAGAGTATGAAAGTTTCAGTTGTTTCAGATATCTGCCAGCACTTTGAATTATCTCTTTTTAAAAATTGTCCTTGTACTAATAGGTACAGAGAAATACATGATTGCAGTTTTAACTGGAATTTCCTAAACAACTAATGTACTTACATGTAACTTCTTCAGTGACATGCTCACCTAAATCATTTGCCAATACTTTTCTGTGGGTTTTTAAAAATATTTTGAGAGGTTTTGACATATTCGGAATTTAAGTAATTTGTCAGATGTGTAGTTTAAAAATATTTTCTCTTAATTTGTGGTTTGCCTTTTCATTCTCTTAATACTGGCTTTTGAAGAATAGGAGTTCTTAGTTTTCATGTAGTACAATTTACAATTTTTATCTTTTCCTAACCAAAGTCATATAGATTTCTTCTATTTATTTCTAGATATTGTTTGAAGTTTTACATTTAGATCTCTGATCCACTTTGAGTTCATTTTTGTGTCAGCTAAGATATGGATTGAGATTCATTTTTGCATCTGCATCTTCTAATGTTTGAGCACTACTTGTAGAAAAGTGTGGGTTAGAAATTTTTTTAACGCAGCTGAATTATTGGAGTTACATACTGACATAAATGAACTGAGTGCAAAAGAAGTTCTCCTGAAATAAAGCTTCTAAAGATGGTTGATTTTGTGTTTTATTTTTATGTTAAAAAAGGTTATATATGTAAAATTACTCACTAACATAAAACATAAAAATTAAATGGTAGCATATGACAAGGAGCCCTCTTCACTGTATTGATAACATCCAAGAAAAAAGGCTGACAAGAAGATAGAGACAAAGGCGCTACTGGCATCTTGAAGAACAGGAGTGGGTGCAGCCAGGAAAGGTTTTGGGGCAGGGCTTTGACCTGTGCCACGTGCTTTCAAGAATCTGGGGTTTTATAAAGATGACACAAGGCTCTAATTTGGTCTGTAGGTTTATTGGAATGTCTATCAAAGTCCACACAAGGATTTTTGTGTGCATAGGCAAGTTTATTCTAAACTTTACTTGAAAAAGCCCAAATGCAACTTTGAAAATGAAGAACAGATTAGAAGAAATGACTCTTCTTGATAAGGCTTCTTGTAGAGCCACATTCATAAAGGCAGTGTGGTATTGGTGAAGGTACTTAGATCAATGGAACAGAAGAGAAAACTCAAAAATAGACCCACACCATCACAACCAAAATTTGAGAAAGAGGTTAAAATGATTCCATAGATCTATGCTGAGTGAAAAAGATCACTCTCAAAATTTTTATTTCCATACAATATTATTCCATTTATACAACATTAGTAAAATGACAAAACTATAGAAATGGGGACTAAATTAACAGATGCCAGGGTTTAGGGAGATTGGAGGGTAGGAAGTGACTGTTTCTGTAGAAGGGTAGCACAAGGGATCCTTGTGATGTAACTGTGTTATTTTTATTGTGGTGTCAAAAAGCATACAGGTATTATAAAACTGTACAGACTAAACACAAATACACATCAACACGTATATAAAACAGATGAAAACTGAATAAGGTTGGTGTATTGTATCAATGTCCAATTCCTAATATTATTGCATTGTGATTACACAATAAATTACCACTGAGAAAAATCTGGTTGAACAGGACATGATATCTTCTCTGCATTATTCTTATCACCGCATGTGAATATACACTTACCTCAAAATAAAATGTTAACAAAAAAGAGGAAAGAAGAGAAAGTATTGTATTTTTTCCTGGGAACAGTTTTATAAGCTTTCAAATATCACTGTTTGCAAATAGCCTTATTCAAGTGCTCTTATGCATGCAAATTAGTGCTATAAAAACTATGGTCATGTAATCAACACAATCAACTTTTATTACTAATTAGCAACTAGAATTTGTAAATATGATTTCTTAAAATTATGTTTTAATTATGGATAAGATAGCTGAAGAATTAAAACTAAAGCATGATAATTTATGACAGATAACTCGACATCTATTATAGAATAAACATTAAGTGATTATATACCAATTATAGATTATTAGTTATAAAATATTTGTATAAACTTATTTTTATAAAAATGGTACTAGCAAAGAAAAGAGGAAATGATGCCATAATACCACCCCAATACAAATACACAACATAAATGACCTTTAACATTTCTATGTGGAGATCAAAAAACTGAATCTGATTTACACACACTTTATCCAAGTAAAAAAATCTGTTAAGAGAAATCTGTTTCCTACAAGAATACATCAGTTAATACTGGCTCCCTAATGGCTAAATTTTCTGTAAGAAATGACATAACAAAATGGAAGAACTGACAACAAAATAGGCAAATGGAATCAAGTGAAAATTAAATTACCATGAAAAGTTTGCCTGAAAAATCAAGATACATCTGTGCTAAGAGATTTGATATTCCAATGAAGCTCTTATTTGAGGGGTAGGTATTTTGCTATTGAAGACTAGCAAAATAAATATATTTTTAGGGATGGTAATTAATCATTAACCTTTTTGCAAGCAGCCTCACTTTCCCTGTGACTATATTTATGCATAGGATGTCAATTTTGTGTTTCCCTCATTGGAATGTCATTTGGAAGGAAGGAGGCAAAAGACTTTAGTTGTCCATGTATGTGGGTGGTTGATCGCTCCTCCTCCTTATATTTAATTCTACCATTATTGTATTTAGCAGTTGATTTGTCATTTGCCTGGCTCATCACAGCCTCTGGAAGAGGTGATAGGGGTAGCCCTAAGTAAATCCATATTATGTTTTACAAGGACAACATTTTCTTCTAATAGGTTTATGCCAGAAAACCACAACGAAAAACAGTATATTTGGTGTAACATACATGGGTTACACTAGTGAAAGCTGGAATCAAGGAATTCAAGAAAGAAGTACTTTTAAATCAGTTGAATATGAAGATAAATGGAGAGAAAGTGGAAATCTATGAAATTATACAAAAGATATTTTTAAAAGTATTTTATCCTGCATACCTAAGTAAGGTATGACTAGACCAGAGGAAAGTACATTTTTTATTTTTAAGAAAGGTAGTAAAATTGCATTTAGATGATTTGTTATTTTGCAAATAAAAGGACAATATTTTACTCTTTCTCAGAAATTATGATAGGCAGTAACAATAGACAAGCATTAAATACTGTTTTGTGGACTGTGCAGACTGCTTCTTCAATTGCGTTTAGGATCACATCACTGATGTACTGACTCAAAGTGCAGCAGAAAGATGAGGACTGTTCTCTCTGGATGGTCAGGAGACGGATTCTCCTGCTTTCTCATGGCTCGGCCACATTAGGTACTATTTATGCTAAAATGATCTGGTTGCCCTCCAGCTGGCCTCCCTAGCACTCATAATCCTGTAAAAGAATGGTGTTTTATGTCTTTATTCCTTCAACCTCCATCCATTCTTCAGGGAACAGAAGTTGGACTTCTGCTCCTCAGTCTCATCTCCCTTGCCCCCTCTAAAGCATTTGACACTCTTAATACACACTTTGAAGGTATATGCTTCATTGGGGTAATTTGTACTCAGTTTTCTTAAAATGAGATGTGAATGAATTTATAAAATCCAATTTTGTTAGAATACAATAATGTAGTTATAGATAATGAGTTTTTCCCATATATTAAAAATACAAAATATCTAACCCAAGTCTTTGTCCTTTTACAACCTATGTTTTGTTTTGTTTTTCCCCACAAGACATAGATCAAATAAGGCCATTTTATTTATTTTATAAAGTATAAGGGAAAAATCTCCATAATATATCATTGCATATTTTTCTAGATTAGGCATCTATCTCTTTCTAGGCTTACTCCCACCATTATGCCCTTTAGCTTTGCCAGTTGGTCCTCTGCTATTTCCCCAAATATTTAAAATGCCTCCTTCCTTCCCTCCTTCCTTCTTTGGTTTTTTTCACTAGTGTTTCTCTCTCTCTCTCTCTCTCTCTCTCTCTCTCTCTCTCTCTCTCACTCTATCTTTTTCACTATTTTAACCATTTTTAATTGTACAGTTTTGGGGGTACAATCACCATCCATTGCTGGAACTCTTCGTTTAGCAAAGCTGAAGCTCTGTAGGACTCTCATAATAACTCCCCTCCTGCCCCTCCCTCAACCTTGGCAGCCACCCTTCTGTTGTCTCTACGATGCTGATTACCCAAAGGACCTCATGTAAGCTGAACATACAGCACTTGTCCTTTTGACTGGTCTGTGACTATGTGCCCTTGAGGAGGGTATATATTTTGTTGTTGTAAAGTAGAGGATTCTATGTATCTATTAGATATAGTTTATTGTGCTCTTCTAATCTGGTATTTCCTTATTATATTCTGTCTGGTTATTCTACTGTTATTAAGAGTGCACCATTAAAGTCTGTTTCTATAAAACGGTCCCTTCAGTCACGTCAATTTTTGCTCCATGTATATTGAAAGTCTGCTATTTAGTATATACATGTTTATAATTGTTATATCCCCTTGCTTTATGGAACCTTTTATAATATATAACATGCATCTCTTGTAAACACCTTTGATATTATGTTTATTTTGACTGGTTTCAGGTTAGCCATCCTGCTCTCATTTGGTTATTATTTGTAAGGAATAGCATTTTGCATTCTTTCACGTCTACATTATTTGTGACTTTGGATCCAAAGTCAGTCTCATGTAGACAGCATGTGGTTGGATCATGGGTTTTTTAAAATCCAATTTCCAATCTCTGTCTCTGATTGGAGAGTTCATTTATATTAATCATTGATAAGTAGGAACTTAGTTTCATCATTTTGCTCTTGTTTTCCATGTGCCTCACAGATTGCTTTTGTCCTTCAATTTCTGAATTATTGTCTTCTTTTGTTTGGTTGATTTTTTTCCAGGGAAATGTGTACTTTTCTTCTCATTTCCTTTGGTGTATACTCGTTGGCTATTTTCTTTGGAGCTACCATGGGAACTACACGTAACATCCTAAAGTTACAACACTATAATTTGAGTTTATACCAGTTTAATTTTAGTAATACAAAAAAACCTCCTTTGCTCTATTCCCATTTCTTTGCATTTTTGGTGCCACAAAATTATATCTTTATATATGGTGTCCAAAAATCATAAACCAATATTTTAATGAATTAGTA
Source organism: Sciurus carolinensis (assembly GCF_902686445.1). Classification (NCBI taxonomy): domain Eukaryota; kingdom Metazoa; phylum Chordata; class Mammalia; order Rodentia; family Sciuridae; genus Sciurus; species Sciurus carolinensis. Next base: position 83,040,613 of record NC_062222.1, read on the forward strand.
CCTTAAATAATGTAGAAAGCAAACTTTAGATTTGCAAAGCAAAGCTATAATAATACTTGCTATAGGATAGTAATTATTTTTAAAGCATATCAGTTGCAAGTAATGTAGAATACAAAAAGTAGAGTTATAAGTCAAAGTACCATAATACTGACTTTTATCAGTACCCATGCATTCACCTTTATTGAGATGCTTATTTCCTTGTAAGGTCTCAAATTATTATCTAAGATCCTTTCATTTCAACTTGAAAAAATTCCATTATTATTTTTCTCAGGGTAGACCTAGTTGCAATAAATTGCCTCAGCTTTTGTTCATCTGGAAATGTGTTAATTTCTTCCTGGCTTTTGAAGAGTATCTGCCACATACAGGATTTGTGACTGGCAGCTTATTGTTCTTCCTTTAGAAGTTTGAATATATCAGTATAATGCCTCTGGCCTCCAAAGTTTCTGGGGAAAAATCTGCTGATTTTATATTGAGGATCTTTTGTATGTGATGAGTCACTTGTCTCATGCTGTTTTCGTAACTCTTTGGTTTTGACTTATTTTACAATAGAATTTTTCTGTTTTCATTAATGCATTATAGTTGTACATAATAGTTGGGTTCATTTTGACATGATCACACATGAATGGAATATAGTTTACTCCATTTCAGTCCCTATTACTTCCTCTTTCCCTCCCCTCCCCCATTCTCTTCCTCTATTCCACTGATCTTTCATTTATTTATAGCTATTTTAAATTAGTGTTATATAAATGCACATAAAGATAAATTCTCTTGGTATATTCATGTATGTACATAGTATAATTTGGTAAATTTCATTCTGTAGTTCTTCCCTTTTCCCAGCAACCAGTTTGATAATATGTCTTAGTTTTGATCTCTGAGTTCATACTACTTAGAGTTCTTTGAGCTTCTTGGGTGTTTATATTCATGCCTTTCATAGAATTTGGGAAGTTTCAGTCATTGTTTCTCCAAATATGCTCTTGCCAGACATTTTCTCTCTCTTCTGGGACATCCATGAGCATATGTTGGTGGGCTTGATGAAATCCCAGAGACCCCTTAAGCTCTATCACTCTTCTTAAATCTTTGTTCTTTTTGTTCCTCAGAATTCTGAATTTCTATTGTCCTCTCTATCTGCAAGTTGACTGATTCTTCTGTATGCTCAAATCTGACTTTGAATTCATCTAGTGACTTATTAATTTTGATACTAGTTATTATAGGCTTCAGCCCTAGGATTTCTTTTTTGTTTCTTTCTAGGTTTTCTATACTGATGTTTCCATTTGCTTGTGCCTTGTTTTCTTGACTTTCTTCACATGTTTCTTTGTTCTCTTAGGATCTTTAACACAGATATTTTAAGAATTTTGTCTATTTGACCCATCATCAGGTGTTTTTCAGGGATAGTTTCTGGGTTTCTTTGTTTCCCCCTTTGAAAGGGCCATAGTTTCTCTCGGGTCTTTGTGAATCTGTCTTTGTGGTTGAAAACTGGACATTTCAATCTAAAGATGTACACTGGAAGTCAGATTCTCTCTCTTCCTGAGGACTCGCTCCTTTTTTGTTTTTGCTTTTTGATTGTCATAGGCTGATCAGATTGAAGGGTAAACTTAAGGTGTTAAGCCTAAGTCTTCCGTTGGCCATATTTACTGAGCCTAAGTCTTCCCTTGAGCATGTGTGGTGATGTCCTAATTTCCTCTGTTTATGTAGTAACTTCAGAGTGTTCTAGCTTTCAATATCTGATTACCAAAGTAAAAAATGAAGTGAGAGCAGGAAACGGAAAATAACAACTCTAAATACCCTAGAAGTCACTTGAAAGGTCATCATTATTAGCATCCGATATTTTGCTGCCATTATTACAAAAAATGTCAGAAATACAAGAATAAAACCTCAAAGAGACAACCGGGGATTTCATCAGCATTTTTACTTATTCCTGATATATTTCAGTGGTTGTTCACAAGCATATTTAATTATTAAAAGTTTGCAATATAACTGACTTTATGTTCAATGCTTTAATTTATGCCTTCAATATTCTTCACATTTTTCTAGTCATTTTCTTTTAACTCTTCCTTTCCCATTTCTTCACTCTCTCAATTATTATTACATGAGATACAAACTTACTATGCACCATTCAATATCCTTCTACATGTTAAACTCTGTAGTAACATATATAAATATATACATATATGTATGAATATATTATATAACAACTTAAAATAACATTATTTTAGAATAGTTTTAGATGTACAGAAAAATGGAGTGTGCAATAGTTTCTGTATACCCAACATTTAGTGTCCCCTATTTTTTACATTAATATGGTGTACTTATTAGAATCATTGAAACTATTTTGACAAACAATTAATAAATGCTCTGCATATTTTGTCCATGTATCCTTGGTTTTAATCAATATTCCTTTCCTGTTGCAAGATCCCATCCAGGATACAAGAAGATATTTAACATTCATATCTTCTCAGGCTCCTCTTGGATGTTGTAGTTTTTCAGAACTTCTTTGTTTTTGATGATCTTGATAGTTTTGAAGAGTACTGATTATTTTTTGTTTGTTTATAGACTATTCTTCAAAAGGCATCTGTCTGATGTTTTGTTCATGATTAAATTAGATTATGACTTTAGAGAGGAAGACAACATAATATCAAGAATATATGTCAATATTATCACTTTGTGTTGATTTTGATCATTTCACTGAGGTAGTATTTGTCAGATTTCTTAACTGTAAAGTTACTCTTTATGTCTTCTTTTCATATTTTACTCTCTAGAAGGGAGTTACCATAAATAGCCCATTTATAAGGAGTAGGGGATTATGCTTCAGCTCCTTAAAGATGAAGTACATAAATTATTTGTAATACTTAAACATGGGAGATACAGCTCTTCTTTCTTACTTGTTTACTTAGTCATTCATTTATATTTGAATGGACTCATGATTATTTATTTATACTTTGGGTTATAATTCAATACTACCTCTTTTATCTTGTGGTTCAAATCATTTCTACTTTGACCATAAGGCACTCTTTCAGTTGGCTCCTGTGTCATATCCCTCCACAATTTTTTATTGAGCACATCTTAATTTTTTGACCTTAGAGATGTCTCAGACTCATCTTCTGTATTCCTTGTCCTGATCTTATAATCAGCTTTTCCTCTGGGATTCCTTTTCTTTTATTGGAAGATAGTGTTGGAAACCACAATCTAAACACAGAGGGTTTTCATTGCTACTGGGGGTACAGTGCTTTCAAGTTCACTTATCTGACAGAGGGAAAAAAAAATAGAGGTGTGTATACTAAGCCCCATATATAGACATTCTATAAAGATTTCTGTAAGAAACCATGTTCATTTATATTAAGCTAAATATGAGTTCACAATGATGTCTCAACTCTAATCCATAATCATATGGATGATCATAGACTTATCCCTTTGTTTGCCTCTAAACTCCCACTTATTGGGATTTTTGTATCATTCAATATATGACGTTATATAATTTATTTGTATCTTGTTTTTTATCTCTAAAATATTTCTTATAACTCACTTCAATTCAACTGAAACCTTTACAAATATTATTTTAATGGATTCACAATATTCCTTGGTTCAATTACTGATTAAGATAGGATGTATTCAGATATGAGGAAACCCACCTCAGACATGTTGAACAATAATAAGAATGAATTATCACATGTTACTGGAAAGTCTATCAGGATCATCAACTGCATAGTTGGTTTGATTCAATAGCTTAGCATCAAATAGAACTGAGTTATTCCTGTCTATATTATTTTCTACCATGTCTACTTATTCTATGGATGGCTTCTGATTTCTCCTGAGACTGCATGATGCCTGATATACATCTGGGGATAAAAAGTTTTCTAGGAACATATTCTCAAGGAAAGCAGATCTCTTTTTCCCCCCAAAAGTCCCCATGTAAGTTCCACTAGTCTCATTGATTTGAATTAGGTAACACATTCAACCCTGAAGTAATAATTGTGGGTGTTGATAAATACTAACTAAGGCTGTACTATATAATATGGTAGCCACTAACCACACATAGCTATAAACTAAAATAATAAAACTAAGTCCTTCAGTCACAGTAGCCCCATTTCAATTTCTTGTAAGCCAGGTATTGCTATTGGCTGTGATATTGAATCGTACAGACATAGGACATTTCCTTCATCATGGAAAGTTCCATTTGATAAGAATGATAAAGTCTCAACCACATATGCACTCAAGATCTGGTTATTTTATATAGTTTAATTAAAAGCACTGATGATTCTCCACTAGTGGAAAATGGGATACTTGCTATGTATACAAAAGCAAAACACAGTTAAATTGTTGCAGGTATTTGAATGAAACGAAACATTTACTGAACACAAGGTTTGGAATGAACAAGCAGAAACTATACTAGGGATTGACGGTGGGAATGATGATGAAGAGGATTCAGATAGGTTGGCCTCATCAGGAAACCCCTCAATAATAACATAACAAGCATGACAAGTTCAGGAGTTTAAATTCTTAAATCAGGTACATATATGTTTTCTTCACTCATATTCCTAGAGTTTCTGAATTCAATTTATTAGTTTAAATAGGTAGGGAAAAAACTGCTTGGTTAATTTGACTCATTGTTAATCTGTTTAAATAAAGTTACATACTTTAACACTTTTGTTATAACATGGAGGAAGGAATTTGCCTCCTCGCTGCATCTGGGAGGACCTGGAGAACTTCCCATTTACCAAACCACTGAGAAATACATTAATCAGTGAAGTACCAGTGTTCGTGAAAAAATCTATGATGTGGATATACTTTGAAAACAGGATGGAAAGATGGCAGAAATTCTGTTTCTAAAACAAGCTTTCTGATAACAAGAGGTATTGAGGGATCCTGGAGGGGCAGAGACCAAGGGGCAGTGCTAAACTCCCGAACAAAAATAAGTGTGCTTATTCTCATGGGAAGCAGATTCAATAAGGTAGTAAGATTTGTTGAACCCTCTAGATTACTACAAAGTGCTATTACCCTTCATATACTGTCAGTGATTTCTACCTGCAAAGCATAATAGCAGCTGGAAGATGGAACAGTTTTTTTAAAAATTTAATTAAATTGATTAGTTTTATGACAAAACATGTTTTAAATTGTACTGAATTTTTTACCTACTTCTATAGAGTGTATAAAGGTTATTAAAAAAAAAAAAAAAAACAGAAAAACCAGACGATGATATTCTAAGATAGCCTAGCCCTGTTCCAGAACTTTAGTACTTGAAGTACAGACAACCTGTAACATCATCACATACTACCAAGAAGTTATTGTTCTGAGTCTTATCATACACAAATTTAGCTTTCCTTCCTAAACATTTCCACATAGTCCTTTCCTGAACTTTAATTTGGCAATTTCATTCTATCCAAATCATACCTAGGAAAACCTTTGTCAGTTTATACCAGGGTACCAGCTGTTCATGACAATTATCTCTGCCATAAAATGACAAGATAAGAAATAGGAAACACATCCCACCATAACAGTCTTCTTTCACCAGTCAAAAACTTCACCATCATTTTCCTCGAATCATTAAATGCCCATAATAACACTACCATAGGACCAGGTCAAAAACTGTTTTAAGACACCAACACCAATTAAGAAGACACGAGGAGACCCGTACATCTAGATAAAGGCATCATTCATTATTAGGATGCCAGGATGTGGTGATGGCATTCTGTGGCCCATCCTACAAGTAAGCAATTTACATACTTTTCTATTGAACTTGTTCCTGAACTCTAAAATAATTTAGTTTAACTTCATAGCAGAGTTTACTCTTTATCAAACAGATGAAACCTTAAATAGAAAACTCAAATAATTCAAGTTAAATTATAAACAACCAGAAGTTGCCCCCAACCTAAGTCTGTTCACAGACTGACAAGGACAAACATACAGTCTTTCCTACAACTTCTGGAGGGAATGTGATCCTGTTCGTACCTCCAGAACTGTGAGAAAATTAATTTCTATTGTTTTAAGTCACTAAGTTTATAGTAATTTGTTATAGTAGCTCTAATAAATAACATTGGCAAACCTCTACATACCAATTTCAACCTTTATTGAGGTTTTGCACCTGAGTCAATTATTAAGGTCATGGTTATCAAATGATAACTTTTCAATTCCACGATTTCTTCTATTCTTATTAATTATCTATAATTATGTACAGATTATTCTACTGTTCAGGGAATTACAATGCATTGCTTTTTGATGTTTTATATAGGTATAATTTACAGAGAAAATGTATTCATTTACCCATTTTAAATGAATAGTATGGTGTACTTGGGTAATTTCTCATAGTCACAGACAGTTGACACTTCACATCTATGGGTTCCTTAACCACAGGGTCAACCAAACATGGACCTAAAATAAAATATTTAAACAAAACTGTGTTTGTGCCAAACATGTATAGACATCTTTTCATGTCATTGTTCCTGAAACAACGCAGTATAATAACCACGTACACAGCATTTATGTGGTAGTAGGCATTGTAAGTAATCCAGAGATATTTTAAAGTATACAGGAGGATGTTATATAGATTATATACAAATATTACACATTTCATATAAGAAACTTCAGCATCTGTGAATTTTAGTGTCTTCCAGGCATCCTAGAACCAATCTCCTGTGGATACTAAGGAATAACTGTACTACAGTTTTTCTATACATATATACCTATAATGGTGTTGAATTTATAAATAGGCAAAGTATGAGATTAATAGTAATAATAAAATAGAGCAATTATAACAATATACTATACTGTGATTTAAAACTGTTCATTTCTGTAATTTTCCACTTAATATCTTCAGAACATGGTTGACCACAATTAATGAAACCAGGCAAAACAAAACTATGGATAAAGGCAACTACTATAATGTGAAAATTGATGGCATTAAGTTTTCTAGCTCAAAGATTAGGTCCTAAGACTATTTGTGAATTTCTACCAAAAAAACTACCAAAAATTCTATTGCACTTTAACCTTAGCAAGCTAAGTTAAAATTCTGTTCACATTAAAGGCATTGGAACATATGTGCAGATTTTGAGGACGTTAAATTGAAACTCCTCTGTAGGTCTAACCAAAGGCAACCAAAGAAACAACCAGTCCTAAAATTGAGTGCAAAAGATTCTCAAATAAATGTACTTTGTCTCCTGTTTTCAAATAGCAATTTCAAGAGGACATGCTCTAAGTTCAAACAGTTCTATTTTTTCCATTTTATTGTTGTTACTCACTTAAAATCCAATGATGCCATGCAATAGAATAGTGAACCCATCAAACACAGGTTGAAAGGTGGGTTTTAAAGTTTTTTGAACACAAAAAACATTTTTCAACGTTAGTAACATGTTGAGTTGACAGAGAACAGTTTAGTTGACTTAGTAGAACTATCGGCAATGTTTCTCTTGTAAAGTTTTGAGAATGAGGGATTTCTTCCTCTTGTTCATCATGAGGCAAGGATCCTCAAAAATTGTAACTATGGTGAATGGAAATTATTTATTCCCTACTCCTGGTGTATCCATCTGGATAGAGCCTCAGAAAAACTGCCTGGCTCTTCATTCACTCCTTCAGAAAGAGTCAGGAAGTCTAGGAGAAGAAGTGGAACTTGTTGAGTTTCTTCCTGCTTATAAAGTTCATATGCTCTCTGCTTATTAAAAGATCTTTTTAAAAAAGAAGTCAGTTGTCTCCTTGTAATTATGGTGTTGAGTGGGAAAAATCTATCCAACATAAGAAAAACTTTATTGTAAATCCTTTTGCCCACAACCCTCATCACATTTATTTGAAAAATACTTCTATCACTAATAAAGCCAATGTTTTGATGTTTCTGTGCAAGACACTGTATCCAGCATAGTAAAATAGTCCATTCCATTCACTCCTTCTAATAGGAAATGTTACAGAAAAGACAGGGTCTTGCCTTAGGCAGTAGCTCTCTAGTGGCAAAGCAAGAACATCTAAGCCTTCTCTGCCTTTCTACCATAGAAACATGGAAACCTAGAAAAGTGAAAGGATTTGAGCAATCTTTGACACATTGTAGTTAAGTTATTTGCTACAGAAAGAGGATCAGGAAGGGAACCCATCTCTTTGCTTTGGGAAATCTTATATTTCAAAACTACAAAAAGCTCACAAAGGTCCATTCCAAACAGCTGTCTGCTGTGTGACCACTGCAGCTTATCATAAAGGCAGTACATTTTCAGCTAGTTGTCTTTTAGTTTAATAGATAAGGGACTCATTTAACCCTTAATGTTCAATTTCAAGGTAATTGAAAAATTCATTTAAGAGTCAATTTGTCCCACAAAGCTAAAACTTAAAACCAAAGGGAAATAGACAGAAAAATTAGTTGTTAATATCAGGTTAATTACAAGCATAAAATTGATATATCTAAGAGGACAATTTGGAAAAATTATTAACATACGATATAGATATATGTTAGCAATATGAATTACATTTATCTAAAATTTTTGAATATGCATTACAGTTTTAAAGTGTTTATCTAAAAGCAATTCTGTTTCTCTATTCATGGAGATGGTTATTTTACAAAATGATTTTTAAGTATATGAAACTTTGAGGAACTGTTTTCCTTATTTTGGGTCCCAGATTACAGTCGGAAATCCATAATGCAATACAGTGAAAGGTTTATATCACAGAGGCATTTGCATGGAATAGTCTCCCTCCCTCTCCCCCGTCATATGCACACATAAACACACACTCACACAGCCAAGAACTATAACAACTGCAACAAATGAACTGATTTTCTATTTTTCTGGGAGCAAATCATTCATTGAATTACAGTGAATTTATACCTATACATTCTACAGACTGATATCTGTAAAAGAATATTGGTGAACCTGTGATACAAAAAACTGACATAAAATAATCATAAAAATGAAACCACAGATCTCTAGTACAAACTTTAAAATTCTTTGTACTACATTTTAAAAATACATTGAAAATGCCAGATAAACAGACAGGTAGACAAATAAAGAAACAATTTGAACTTCAATATTCTTGAAGTTGCCTACAGAAAACAAGAAAATGTTGCTAGAAGAAAGAGCTTATTAAATTATATGGACTTGAAGAACACATTGACATAAAGCATGGGATGATAGTAACACGTTACAATGAAGTAATCATAAAAAAATTTAGATTATTACAATATCCACTCTTTAATATTAACATGTGCCTTTAATGATAATGCAATGAGTAGTGAAGTCACAGATTGATTAAATGATTGACCTACAACAACTTTCAAAATTTGGAAGACTAATTGAACTTTGCATACTATTACTGCTCAGCTGTTAATGATATTAGTACTATCCTTGAGCACTTCATAGCAATTCTGCAACCATAACTTAAAACATCATTAATATTACCCAAGATGTTTAGGTTTAATTAGAATTTCAAATGAAAACTGAAATATGACCTTCACTATTGATTTGCACATCATTTCCCCCTCATTATTTACCAATTGAAAATAACCTAGAGATGTGTAATGGAAAGAGAAATTTAGAAAAATGGTCGAAACAATTTTGAATACTTTGATCAAAAATGAAATCTTATAGTTCATATATTTCAAATTCTTTAAAATATATAAATCTTTAAAATATTTACAGCCTAGTTGAAGAGAAAAAGATGTAGTTTTGTTTTTTCGTTTATAGTCTTATCCATAACAAATATGACAGTGCTGGAAATCATGTTCTGCTTCTCCCAACACTAGACCCCAAATACATATGATGAGGGTCCACACTTTGGAAAATGTCTGGTGGTTCTCAGAAGAGAAGATAAACTGGTTTTGATTGGAAATCTTTTCTGGCACCCAGAAAGTCCTAGAATTCTGTCAAATGCCTTCACCAAGAACTCCATGGTGTCCTGGACCCAGAAACCACATTTTAGCTTTTCTGGCAAAAGGGAAAACGCACTAGATGAAGACTCTGACACACACAGATCATCCTTTGGAATCATCACAAAGAAAGAGAGCGGTTTAGAAAACTCCCCAGTATTAAACACTCTCCAGAGAAACTCAACAAAGTTATAACAACAGGACCCTAAAGGGGGTTTTGTTTGTTTGTTTGCTTGTTTTCCGGAGCACTAAGGTTAAGAAAACTCCGGGTCCCTGGCTGGGTGCCTGCTCTGTGAACATGCACAGGCGTGCGCGCGCCAGGAGCCGGCTCAGAGAAGCCCCACCAAGTCCTGCCAGGGAGCAATCCGGCGCCCCCCGGCCATCCTCCAAAGACAGTGCCCGTGGGAAGTGGAAGGGACTGGAAAAGGTCAAATGGGTAAAATCGCAAAATCCGAGATAACCGCTCTGACGGCTAAGATGTATCCAAAGCCGACTGTGGGCCTTGGGGAAGTGTGTCAGCCCCAGCCGAGTTCCCAACCAGCCTGATCCCCGACCTTACCTACTCATGGCGAAAGGCAGACCAGACCACCGGAGGCGTCTGGAACCAGAAACCACCAAACCCGCCTTCAACAGGTTACGTCCCCACTCTGGTGCCGGTACTTCCTGCCTTTGGGCTGTTCAGCCTCGCCTGCCCTAGCCTGCCCAAGTGAGCGCAGCGTGCGCACAGCACTCTCCTGGCTTCTAGCTCCCGGGGCTGCGCTGTTGTGGGTCTGGGCGTTGGGTGATCTGTGATCCTTCCCCTCCTTTTTGTTCGTTTCAGAAGAAAGGATACTCTCCAGAAGGCACCAGCCAGCCACTAGGGTTTCAAAGAAGCTATTCACATTCTGCTAAAAAGCATCTGGGTACCTTCTTGTGAAATTCAAAATAGTGGGCAGCAAAGGAAAGAAAGCAGCTCTAGGACTTGTATGATGCCCTCAGTGGATTGCTTGACTCAAAATCCTGGGCAAGTCAGTTAGCCTCCCTATGTCTGTTTCCTCATTTGCCAAAACAGAGATGTTGACCAGGTTAATTAGTAGGTAATCTGAGAATTAAATGAGTCTACATGCAAAAGTGCCTGGAATTGTCCTGATACCATAGTAAGCATTAAGTCGTTTTTAAGGTTCTCATAGAAGGAGAGATTCATTGCAGGTTACAAATTAAAACCACCACCCCCCACCACCCCACCCCCGTGTGAGTTCTTGCAAGCTGCCGCTTAGTTTCTAAGAAAACCTCTCTGGGATTCTACAAATGTGAATTTGTATCATAATTAGAAGTAGAAAGGAGAGAGCCAAAGGGAGACATGCAGTAATTCTAACACAACAAAATTTGCTCGGTGGGATTTGCTAATAGGTCATGCTTAAAATATAATGCATGAACTTAGAAGTTTACACAATTACTGAGATGAAAATTAAAGATGCTTTAAGAGAGTAACAAGTGTAGGGTTAGGTGAGGTAACCTGTGAAGAACCTTCCTGTTTTTGTCAGCTTTTTCACTGCTGTGACTAAAGAACCTGACCAGAAAATTGTAGGGGAGGAAAAGTTTATTTGGGGGCTTACAGTGTCAGAGTCTCAGTCCATAGACAGCAGGTTCCATTCCTCGGGGTTCAAGGTGAGGCAGTCATGGTGGAAGAGAATGGGAGAGGGAAGAGGCTCATATGATGATCAGAAAGCAGAGCCATCTCCATTGCCAGATACAAATATATACCCCAAAGCCACACCCACAATGCCCACCTCCTCCAGCCACACCCCACCTGTCTTCAGTTACCACTCAGTTAATCCCATCAGGTGATTAATTCACTGATTGGGTTAAGGCTCTGGTAACCCAATCATTTCTTCTCTGAACCTTCTCAAATTGTCTCACATATGAACTTTTGGGTGCTACCTCACATCCAACCATAACACTTCCTTTGTGTGTTATTGGGGCTGATACTAAACAGTACCACAGACATATAAAGAAATAATATATAATTCTTTTCAATCAACAACCAGACACTGAGGTTCAGTGACTTGTTCAAGATAACAGAGGTGTTATTTAAATGACAAAGTTTTAGAAGCCAAAGCCATTTCTCTCAATGTTGTATTTCTCTGCCTAAATCACTAGTACACAAGGAATAGAGGAAAACTCAGCCTTTAAAAATAGGATTCCTTGGTTTGTTTTGGATTAAAGTTGCAGATTTGGACAAACCTGCCTCTCCCCACCCCCACCCATGTGTGTGTGCGCACACACACACGCTTTAATCTAAATTATGACTGTTGAGCCTCTGATCCAGCCTATGTCTTCCAATACTTAACCAGTTCAAGGTAGAGTTCCTAGTTCCACTTCTCCAAAATGTGTCAGCACACCCAGGGTACAAAAACTCATAGGGTGAAGAAAAAATATTAAACAGATAACTAGGAGGAAACAGGACTTAGAAGAATGTTAGTTAAGTGTTTAAAAGAAAAAGATATTTTGTCAACCTGAGATTCTTAAATCAAACTATAAAAAATGTAGTCTATCACCTGATATACTCTCTCTTACCAGTGAAAAAGTAGAAGTCATCAAAATGAATGAGCACAATAGCAATGTTTTGATAATGAGGTAATGTCTAGCTTACAGGAATTTTATTGCAAATTTAAAAAATAGAGAATTATGTACTAATCATTTAAACTATGAATCAATGTCTGTATCTTATAGAGCAAGAACTACTGTCCTGATATACCCCCACCCCACCCCACCCCACTGAAAATTTTATGTTTTTCAGCAGGAAAAAATATACATAAAAGATAAAAGCAGGGAAAGCCCTGAAACAAACATTTACCTCACTAGGTCCTTGTTCAACACCCCAGCACTCTGCTTCAACTTCTACCTTTCACTCAATATTCTTGTTTTACCTGATTTCAGTAGAAGAGTTTGTCTTCCTCCTAAAGCCCATCTTTACAACAGTGATCCTTTGCTTTTCACCCTCTCCCACATCCTACATTTTCAGGAACAGGTATCTCTTCAATCTCTCTCTCTCTCTCTCCCTCCCTCTCCCTTTCTCTCTCTCTCTCTCTCTCTCTCTCTCTCTCTCTCTCTCTCTCTCTCTCTCTCTCTCTTCCCCCCTTCCTATTTATTTCATCCACTGCTGTCAAATGAATTATTCTCACTGACTTAAATAGGCTTAATCTCTTCCATTGAAAATTAACAAAACAAAACCCTTCCCTGCTTCCTTCAAGGCCTTAAGTGTGATATCTGCATCATTCTTTCCCAGGAACAACCACTTGCTTACAAACCACAATTCCTTCCTGGTGTTTCTCTCTCACACTTCTTACTCACTCATCAATCCACGTCAATCGAATTTTTGACCCTTTTTTCTGACAATCATGCCAACGTCATTAATATCTCCATGTTGATAAACACAGTGGATATGTTTCAGTCCACATCTTACTTGGTGTTGAATTGCTTGATTTCCTGCAAAAGTTTCTTCTCTTGACATATATTTCATAATACTCCCCAGTCTTTTGTTTGTTTATTTATCTTGCATCTCTGGCAACTCCCTTTTTATATCCTTTATAGTTTGTTTCCTACACAATTGATATTTTTAATACAGCTGTTTCTTTAAGACTCAGTGACAGACTGCGTTAGTGCTTACTCTGGACTTTCTAAGCATTCTTACCCCTATCAGTGGCCTCAACTACCCTGCATATGCAGAAGTTCCACTCATTTACATCTGTAGTCTAGCCTTCACTCTGAGTAGCAGACTCCTGCTTCACATTGCCAATGGCCATCTGAATATCACCTCAAACTTAACAAACTTAATTCTAAATCTAGAATCATAATCTTCCTCCTAAAACGTCATTCCTTAGCTCTTTAATGACATTACTATCTATCCTTCTCTGTTAGTAATAAATAGTGCTACCTTAAATATGGTGGCACTCAAGCCAGCATCTCAAACCATAAAGTGAAAACCATGTGCTGAGGATGGCAGAGAAGAAGGACAAAAGGAACCTGAGTCCTTGATGCTCAGGAGAACTTCCTCTGTAATTCTGAATGGATTATCTCTGTACTTTGTTTACATGAGAAAGAAATAAAAGTTCATTTGGAAAAAAAAGAAAAGATGTTGGTCATTATGCATCTTTAAATATGTGTGTGTGTGTGTGTGTGTGTGTGTGTGTGTGTGTGTGTGTCTTCACCACATAATGATGTATGGTCCATGACAGACTGCATGTATGACATGAGTCTCATAAGATCATCATGGAGCTGAAAAGTCCCTTTCACCTAGTGATGTTTTTGCCATTGTAACATTCAAGACACATCACTCAGATGTTTGTGCTGATGCTGGTCTCATCAGATCTACCACACTGCAGTCATATAAAAGAAGAGAACATGTAATATATGTAGTACATAATACTTGATAAAGTAATCAAGAACTGTGTTACAGGTTTACATATTTACAATGCTTTTATGTTTATTTTAGTGTGTTCCTTCTACTTAGTAAAAAAAAAATGTTTACTGTAAAACAGTATGCCATGTTATGTTGACAGCAGTCTCATAAATCTCATGTTTAACTCAGCTCTTGATTCCATCAAGAGGCCATGTGGAGAGATTGACCTATACCATTTTGGTTTGTGTGACTATACTCAGATGAATGCACTATGAAGAAATTGCTTAATGATGCATTCTCAGAACATAACCCTAAAAAGTTTATGTATACATAATATATATGCAAATTGTAAAATGGAAAAATCAGCATAGCTTAATGTAAAAAGTAATTAGATATCAATACACATTAAAATAGAAATATGTCATTACATTTTTTAAAAATTTATCCACATTATATGTATCTTTTTTTTATTTATTTATTTTTAATGTTTACATACGGTAATGATGTTTATTTTTTTTCCCTTTCCCCCCACCCCTCCCACCCCTCTTTTCCCTCTATACAGTCCTTCTTTCCTTCATTCTTACTGCTCTCCTTAGCCTAACTCTAAACCTAACCCTAAACCTAATGCTAACCCCTCCCAACCCCCATTATATGTCCTCATCCGCTTATCAGCGAGATCATTCCTCACAAGCAACAATAGGTGTTGGCGAGGATGTGGTGAAAAAGGAACACTCATACATTGCTGGTGGGGTTGCAAATTAGTGCAGCCACTCTGGAAAGCAGTGTGGTGATTCCTCAGAAAGCTTGGAATGGAAACACCATTTGACCCAGCTATCCCACTCCTTGGCCTATACCCAAAGGACTTAAAATCAGCATACTACAGAGATACAGCCACATCAATGTTCACTGCTGCTCAATTCACCATAGCCAGATTGTGGAACCAACCTAGATGCCCTTCAGTTGATGAATGGATAAAGAAACTGTGGCATATTTATACAATGGAATATTACTCCACATTATATGTATCTTATATTCCACTAATAGTATCCCATCTTGTACCCCAATTTGGGAAAGGTTACCTTAAGTAACATAAGGATAAGTTTCTATGTTGTGGTGCAGAGAAAAGGAATATAATATTGCAAAGTGCATATGGAAGCTTTGGGAAGACAGTTTTAAGATAGCATAACAGGAGTGAGAATAAAGAACTGGACCCAAGAAAGAACAGAAGTGAACCAAGTGACATGGTGAGTGGGAAACGGGGATGAAAGGCAGACAACACTATAACCTTAATTGTGATCATTTCTGAGTCAATGTTTTGTTATTAAACTCTAATTTGATAATTTTTTTAGTGACAAAAAAGAGATTGATAAAATATATTTGTATCAAGAGACATTTTATATTTAAGAAAACATGAAGGCAAAAGACAGAAAAATAATATACAAAATTAGAATTACAAGTAAAGAAATTGGCATTGCTAATAATCAGAAATATACAGATTAAAATAAAATTTAGTATAATTTTCCTATTTAAATTAGCAACAACATGCTTTTTAGGTGGTTATGAAAGAAGCATAATAATTTTTAAAATAATAGTCTTGGAAAATAGTTTGACAGTATATATTTAAAAATTAAAGTGTTCTTACATTTTCATGTAGTACACTCATTGTTAGAAATATAGTCATTGGAAACAACTGAAAAATAAATGCTAGAAGAGAAAGTTACTTATTAGTTGTAGCTAAGTGGTAAGAAAGTGGGAGCTACCTCTTCTATTAATGAAATTTATGTGGCATAAAAAAGTTTTACTATGATGACAATACCAACAGAGAGAAAGAAGTGTAGAATAACATTAAGTGAAATAAAGATGCTATTTTCGGTAAATTAAGATTACATAAGCAATATTTTTAATTCTTTTTTTATTATGAATTAATAGTTTTAATTTTATTGTTGACATCATTTTGACAGTTCTAAACATTCAGTGAAAGCCTGGGCATTTATATAGAGTATTTGAATACAAAATATATGCCACAAATATTGTTAGAAGATACTTTAGGTTCTTTTTTTTTTTCTTTTTTTTATTTATTGTAAACAAATGGGATACATGTTGTTTCTCTGTCTGTACATGGCGTAAAGGCATACCATTTGTGTAATCATCAATTTACATAGGGTAATGTTGTTTGATTCATTCTGCCATTTTTTTCCCTTCCCCCCTCCCCTCCCACCCCTCCCCTCCATCTATACAGTCCTTCCTTCCTCCATTCCTGCCCCCCTCCCTAAACCCAACTCCAACCCCAACACTAACCCTTCCCACCCCCCATTATGTGTCATCATCCACTTATTAGCGATATCATTCTTCCTTTGGTTTTTTGAGATTGGCTTATCTCACTTAGCATGATATTCTCCAGTTTCATCCATTTGCCTGCAAATGTCATAACTTTACCATTCTTTATGGCTGAGTAATATTCCATTGTATATATATACCACAGTTTCTTTATCCATTCATCAATTGAAGGACATCTAGGTTGGTTCCACAATCTGGCTATTGTGAACTGAGCAACTATGAACATTGATGTGGCTGTATCTCTGTAATATGCTGATTTTAAGTCCTTTGGGTATAGGCCAAGGAGTGGGATAGCTGGGTCAAATGGTGGTTCCATTCCAAGTTTTCTAAGGAATCTCCACACTGCTTTCCAGAGTGGCTGCACTAATTTGCAGCCCCACCAGCAATGTAAGAGTGTACCTTTCTCCCCACATCCTCGCCAACACCTGTTGTTGCTTGTTTTCTTGATAATCGCCATTCTAATTGGGGTGAGATGGAATCTTAGGGTGGTTTTGATTTGCATTTCTCTTATTACTAGAGATGTTGAACATTTTTCCATATGTTTGTTGATTGCTTGTATATCTTCTTCTGTGAAGTGTCTATTCATTTCTTTAGCCCATTTGTCAATTGGATTATTTACATTCTTGGTGTAGAGTTTTTTGAGTTCTTTATAGATTCTGGAGATTAGCGCTCTATCTGAAGTATGATTGGCAAAGATTTTCTCCCACTCTGTAGGCTCTTTCTTCGCATTGCTGATAGTTTCCTTTGCTGAGAGAAAGCTTTTTAGTTTGAATCTATCCCAGTTATTAATTCTTGCTTTTATTTCTTGTGCTATGGGAGTCCTGTTGAGGAAGTCTGGTCCTAAGCCGACATGTTGAAGCTCTGGACCTACTTTTTCTTCTATAAGATGCAGGGTCTCTGGTCTGATTCCGAGATCCTTAATCCATTTTGAGTTTAGTTTCGTGCATGGTGAGAGATATGGGTTTAGTTTCATTCTGTTGCATATGGATTTCCAATTCTCCCAGCACCATTTGTTGAAGAGGCTATCTTTTCTCCATTGCATATTTTGGGTCCCTTTGTCTAGTATGAGAAAATTGTATTTATTTGGGTTTGTGTCTGTGTCCTCTATTCTGTACCATTGATCCACCTTTCTATTTTGGTACCAATACCATGTCGTTTTTGTTACTATTGCTTTGTAGTAGAGTTGAAGATCTGGTATTGCAATACCCCCTGCTTCACTCTTTCTGCCAAGGATTACTTTAGCTATTCTGGGTTTTTTATTCTTCCAGATGAATTTCATAATTGCTTGCTCTATTTCTGTAAGGTACATCATTGGGATTTTAATTGGAATTGCATTGAATCTGTATAGCACTTTTGGTAGTATGGCCATTTTGACAATATTAATTCTGCCTATCCAAGAACATGGGAGATCTTTCCATCTTCTAAGGTTTTCTTGAATTTCTTTCTCTAGTGTTCTGTAGTTCTCATTGTAGAGGTCTTTCACCTCTTTTGTGAGATTGATTCCCAAGTATTTTATTTTTTTTTTGATGCTATTGTGAATGGGGTAGTTTTCCTAATTTCTCTTTCTGAAGATTCATCGCTTATGTATAAAAATGCCTTAGATTTATGTGCATTGATCTTATATCCCACTACTTTACTGAATTCACTTATGAGATCTAAAAGTTTTCTGGTGGAATTTCCTGGTTCCTCTAAGTATACAATCATATCATCAGCAAATAGGGATAGTTTGAGTTCTTCTTTTCCTATTCGTATCCCTTTAATTTCTTTGGTCTGTCTAAATGCTCTGGCTAGAGTTTCAAGGACGATATTGAATAGAAGTGGTGAAAGAGGGCATCCCTGCCTTGTTCCAGTTATAGAGGGAATGCTTTCAGTTTTTCACCATTTAGAAATATATTAGCCATGGGTTTAGCATAGATGGCCTTTACAATGTTAAGGAATGTTCCCACTATCCCTATTTTTTCTAGTGTTTTGAGCATGAAGGGGTGCTGTATTTTATCAAATGCTTTTTCTGCATCTATCAAAATAATCATGTGATTCTTGACTTTAAGTCTATTGATATGGTGAATGACATTTATTGATTTCCTGATGTTGAACCAACCTTGCATCCCTGGGATGAAACCCACTTGATCATGGTGCACTATCTTTTTAATATGTTTTTGTATGCGATTTGCTAAAATTTTGTTGAGAATTTTTGCATCGATGTTCATTAAGGATATTGGTCTGAAATTTTCTTTCCTTGATGTGTCTCTGTCTGGTTTAGGAATCAGGGTAATATTGGCTTCATAGAATGAGTTTGGGAGAGTTCCCTCCTCTTCTATTTTCTGGAATACTTTGAGAAGTATTGGAATGAGCTCTTCTTTAAAATTTTGTAGAACTCGGCTGAGAACCCATCTGGTCCTGGACTTTTCTTTGTTGGAAGGCTTTTGATGACTTCTTCTATTTCATTACTTGAAATTGGTCTATTTAAATTGTGTATGTCCTCCTCGTTCAGTTTAGGCAATTCATATGTCTCTAGAAACCTGTTGATGTCTTCGAAATTTTCTATTTTGTTGGAGTATAGATTTTCAAATAGCTTCTAATTATGTTTTGTATTTCAGTCGTGTCTGTTGTGATATTTCCTTGTTCATTCCGAATTTTAGTGATTTGGGTTTTCTCTCGTCTTCTCTTTGTTAGTGTGGCTAAAGGTTTATCAATTTTGTTTATTTTTTCGAAGAACCAACTATTTATTTTGTCAATTTTTTGTATTGTTTCTTTTGTTTCAATTGCGTTGATTTCAGCTCTGATTTTAACTATTTCCTGTCTTCTACTACTTTTGGTGTTGGTCTGTTCTTCTTTTTCTAGGGCTTTGAGCTGTAGTGTTAGATCATTTATTTTTTGAGTTTTACTTCTTTTATTAAATGCGCTCCATGAAATAAATCTTCCTCTAAGTACTGCTTTCATAGTGTCCCAGAGATTTTGATATGATGTTTCTTTGTTCTCGTTTACCTCTAAGAATTTTTTAATTTCCTTCCTAATATCTTCTGTTATTCATTCATCATATAGTAGCATATTGTTTAATCTCGAGGTGTTGAAGTAGTTTCTGTTTTTTACTCTTTCATTAATTTGTAACTTCAATCCATTATGATCTGATAGAATACAAGGTAGTGTCTCTATCTTCTTGTATTTGCTGACATTAGCTTTGTGGCATAATATATGGTCTATTTTAGAGAAGGATCCATGTGCTGCTGAGAAGAAAGTGTATTCGCTCTTGGTTGGATGGTATATTCTATAAATGTCTGTTAAGTCTAAATTATTGATTGTGTTATTGAGATCTATGGTTTCTTTGTTCAATTTTTGTTTGGAAGATCTGTCCAGTGGTGAAAGAGGCGTGTTAAAATCACCTAGTATTATTGTGTTATGGTCTATTTGGTTTCTAAAATTGAGAAGGATTTGTTTAACATACATGGATGAGCCACTGTTTGGGGCATAGATGTTTATGATTGTTATATCTTGCTGATTTACGCTTCCCTTAAGCAGTATGAAATGTCCTTCTTTATCCCTTCTGACTAACATTGGCTTGAAGTCCACATTATCTGAAATGAGGATGGATACTCCAGCTTTTTTGCTGAGTCCATGTGCATGGTATGTTTTTCCCCATCCTTTCACCTTTAGTCTATGGGTATCTCTTTCTATGAGGTGAGTCTCTTGCAGGCAACATATTGTTGGATCTTTCTTTTTAATCCAATCTGCCAGTCTATGTCTTTTGATTGATGAATTCAGGCCATTAACATTCAGGGTTATTATTGAGATATGATTTGTATTCCCAGTCATTTGGTTCATATTTAAAATTTTTGACACATCTTGGTTCCTCCTTTATTTGACAGTTCCTTTAGGATAATTCCTCCCTTTGCTGATTTGCTTCTTTGTTTTTTATCTCTTCCTCATGAAATATTTTGCTGAGAATGTTCTGTAATGCTGTTTCTTTTTGTAAATTCTTTTAGCTTTTGTTTATCATGGAAGGATTTTATTTCATCGTCAAATTTGAAGGTAAGTTTTGCTGGGTATAAGATTCTTGGTTGGCATCCATTTTCCTTCAGAGCTTGAAAAATGTTGTTCCAGGCCCTTCTAGCTTTTAGGGTCTGGATTGAAAAATCTGCTGATATCCGTATTGGCTTCCCCCTGAATGTAATTTGATTCTTTTCTCTCACAGCCTTTAAAATTCTGTCTTTATTTTGTATGTTAGGTATTTTCATTATAATGTGCCTTGGTGTGGGTCTGTTGTAATTTTGTGTATTTGGAGTCCTATAAGCCTCTTGGACTTGATTTTCCATTTCATTCTTCAGATTTGGGAAATTTTCTGATATTATTTCTTCAAATAGATTGTTCATTCCTTTGGTTTGTTTCTCTAAGCCTTCCTCAATCCCAATAATTCTCAAATTTGGCCTTTTCATGATATCCCATAGTTCTTGGAGATTCTGTTCATGATTTCTCACCATCTTTTCTGTTTGTTCAACTTTGTTTTTGAGGTTAAATATTTTGTCTTCAATATCTGAAGTTCTGTCTTCCAGCTGTTCTATCCTATTGGTTATGCTTTCTATGGAGTTCTTAATTTGGTTTATTGTTTCCTTCATTTCAAGGATTTCTGTTTGGTTTTTTTTCAATATCTCTAACTCTTTATTGAAATGATCTTTTGCTTCCTGAATTTGCTCTGTTAACTGTCGATTGGTGCGATCATTCAATGCCTGCATTTGCTCTTTCATCTCATTGTTTGCTTCCCTAATCATTTTAATTATGTACATTCTGAACTCCCTTTCTGTCATTTCTTCTGCCATGCTGTCGTTGGATTTTATTGATGTAACATCTAGATTTGTTTGGGGCATTTTCTTCCCTTGTTTTCTCATATTGTTCAGGAATCAGTGGGTCATTAAGATATTGCAGATTTCCTCTATCAACTTATAATGTCCCTGAAGATTGCTAGTATATCCCCTCTTATCCTTCAGTAGCCTGAAGTCTTGGAGGAGGTTGATAATGCAGAGCTCCACGAAGAAGCTGCCTCTCTAGGGGTGGTGACCCTCAGGTGGCGTATATTCCCTGCTAGTGGGCAGAGGTGCCTCCACTTGTTGACCAATGGTCATCCAATGGGAAACTAGACTGCGGGCTGAGGCAAGGCCTGTTTGTGCCTGTGTCTCTGGTTTACCATCCCTGTGGGAAAACCTCCCCTGGCCGGGAAGACTCACTCGGTGGGGACGTCTCGCTGGTCAGTTGCCCTCCTAGAGGTTCCCCTCAATCTACAACTACCACCTGGGCTGGGCTGTCTTCCTCTGCAACGATCCCAGGGACCTGGACCTACGTCCTGGGCCTGGGAGCCTCAGCCTTCGCAGGCGAGTCTCCTTAGGCTGCCTCTCCCAGAGAATCTGCCCGCCACCCTGGAAACTTCGCTCCGCCCCTAGGCGTGTCTCTGTGTGGCTCTTCCAGCAAGAAGCCACCTAGCTCCTGGGACTCTGCTCTGCACCAATCGCCTGGCTATGCAGCCCCTCCTCTGAGTCACCACCTGGAGCCCAGTACAATAGCTTCGAGACCCAGAGACCCGCCACACACCTCCTCCTCCGGACAGCCGCCCGGTTTCCAACGCAGTCACTAGGAGTCCAAACAACTCACTTCGGGTCTCCTCCTCCCACCAACCACCCATAGCCCTAGGCAGTCACTCCAAGTCCACGTGTCCCGCCCTGTTCCTCCTCCTCCTCCTCGGGGTAGCCCCCCGGGTGTTCAGGAGCAGTGGCTCCGAGACCAAGTGACTCACCACGCTCCTCCTCCAGGCAGGCCACCAGTGTTCAGGAGCAGTCGCTTTTAGTCCAATCAACTCACCACTCGCCTCCTCCTCTGGCAACTGCCTGTGGCTCTGATGCAGTCACTCCCAGACCAAGCGTCCCACCGCTCTCCTCCTCCAGGCAGTCCACCAGTGTTCTGGAGCAGTTGTTCTGAGTTCAAACAGCTCGCCACGCAGCTCCTCCTCTGGCAACTGCCTGTGGCTCTGATACAGTCACTCCTAGGTCAAGCAACATGCCGCCCTCCTCCTCTTCCTCCAGGCAACCTTCCAGTGCTCAGGAGCGCTCGCTCTGAGTTGGAACAGCTCGCCACGCAGCTCCCCCTCTGGCAACCGCCTGTGGCTCTGATGCAGTCACTCCTAGACCAAGCGACCCGCCGGGCTTCTCCTCTTCCTCCGGGCAACCCCCCAGTGTTCAGAAGCGGTCGTTCTGGGTCTAAACAGCTCGGCACGCAGCTCCTCCTCAGGCAGCCGCCCGGAGCCCCAGCAGTTGCTCAAGTCCAAGCGCTGTGCTGAGCCGCCTCCTCTACGATGATCCCAGTTGTCCGTGTTTACCGCTCCAGCGGGGGGAGGGGCATCTCGCCGAGCAACTCCACTTCACAAATTCCCTGCGTTCCCGGGCTACCGCCCCATCCGGGACACCTCCCCAACAGGAGAGACTCACCCGGTGGCTCTGAGTTGGTCCCAAGTCTCTCACTATCTCCTCTTTTGAATCTTGCGTCCTGGAGCAAAGTGAAATGCAGCCGCCCTCTAGTCCGCCATCTTGGCCCCCAAAATTTTTAATTCTTATGGCTAATGTCTGGATGTTATTTGACTAATGAGGCTGTTTACATTTTATAGTGCTGTGATTATGAATGAAAATTTCAATAACTTTTGATTATTCAAGTATTTGCCGCATCCTCATCACTTTGGACCCTTTACTTACTTTCATGGGTTTCATATCAAAATATTATATGAGGTATTCAATTAGTGCTTTACAAACTGAAAGAGCCTAGTTTAGCTATCCAGCTTGTTTTCCACATTAGGCAATTTCTAATCTTTCTAAGTGATTAAGTCACTCAGGAATATTCATTGACTCTCACTGGGTAAAGTTCTGCTGGGGAAGGGAGGTGAGTTGGCTTAGAAAAATACATAGAACACTAGTCTTGAATTCATAAAACTTCCAGTTTTATCTGTGGACCTGACTTATGAATAGGACTCTACAAAGTCCAAATAAAAAGGTTAAGATTCAACGAGGAAAGATTATTACTGATACAAGTAATATACAAGGACAAGATATTTGAGCCATGTCTCAAGAATAGGTACATGTCTGACTACAGGTGAGGGTGGAATGGTACTTTCACGCAAAGGAGACTGCATGGGCAATGGGCGGAGCTAGGGAATGCTGAGGACCCTATGGGAACAGTTCTTTGCTTGGTTTGGCAAAAGCACAGACTGTATGAGAAAGCAGAAAAATCATTTGAAGACATCTTAGGACCTGGGCTGCTGTACACAGTGTGCAGAGTTGTTTGCATAAGCAATGGAAGGGACTTTTGCAGGTTTGTCATGAACCTTAAGAGTACTGCATGGCTGGACCTCAGCAACACAGCCAACAGGAGGTGGGCTGCCTTGTTGGAGTGGAGTGGTCAAGTAGGTGAGGTTGAGGCCTTGGGCCTCATTTCTCACATTCTGCGTAAGGCACAGCAAAGCCAAACATGTTCTCCACTGAGGATCTAGCATGCAGAGAGAGTCTGGGTCAGGATGAAAAGCTGCTGTACACAGGAATTCTGCAGAGAGACAGGACTCAGCAGAGGGAGAAGCATATTTCATTAAAAGGCCACAGGAGACTATTTATTCACTCGATGCCCTTTCTTTTTTACCTCAAAATGCAGGATACCATCGGAACAGAAACTAGGATGAGAGAACACCACATTTAACAAAAAGAATTTTGATTTATTTAAACAAAAACATATTGTGATATTATGAATATATAGTGTCAATGTTTTGTTTCTCCATCTCTTCCCACTATGAAGAATCTATCTGTTAAGAAAATAAGGAAACTACTTTTGTATTATACATCAGAGCATAGTATGTAAATATGTAACCCTGCTATGAGATTCAAGTGCTGGTGGCTTCATTAACTAGGATGTGACTGCAAGAAGTTACTAAGCCTCATTGAAATTATTTTTACTTCCCTTAAGATAGGAATAATGACTCTTAAAATGGGAGAATTTCAAAAGGGGTTTTTGAAAAGTATTAACAATAAGCATTCATTTTAGGTGAAAATAATACAGATAATTTGCTATGCCTTTTATAAGCAGTACCCCACTTAATCCTAAAAAGAGTCCTAATAAGGATTTTTTTTATTCTATCTTACCTTATTTTTACAGATGAACAAAACTGACATATAGTCATGATTTTCAAATTTTAATGCAAGATTTTTTAAATGCAGATTTTGATTTAGTAGTTCCATAATGAGTTGAGAGCCTACCTTCCTAGCCATTTTCTAATGTGGATGCTTTACTGGTCTACAGAACCTTTGAGTAACAAGATCTTGCATAAGTTAGTAATTATCCAAAGTCAATGGCTAGTAAGTGATTGGGACAGTATTAGACCACAACTCTGTTTGAGATAAAACCTTCATGATGATCTATTATCCCTTGCTATTTCTACATAGGAAAACTAAAATTAATACATGTAATTAGAACAACACCTTCTGTGAAAGGTATGGAAGTCTTATGATCACCTAGGGGTGCCAAAATCTGAGACCAGGTCAAAGCAATGGGAGCTTAACCACCTACAGAAAATGGGTGTGTAAACAGCCTGATTTCTTTTCTTATCCAAAGAATATGGAAAAGAGTCAAGGTCAGTCAAGTTAATATGTAAACAAAATATACTTGACCTTGTTCTTTGTGTCGCCACAATGTAATAAATGCTTTGTTAAATACTATGGAATCATTAGGCTTCTTTCCTGATTAATGTCCCTTTTATATTGAACTAAGTAATTTTCTACCACAATTCCCAGCTGCATAAAATGTAAAGAAGTAATTCTAGTAATTCTAGTTACTAGAAGTAATTTTTAGTTCCATGATTGGTTTCTATTTCAGTAACTCATTTTTATATTTAAACTACTGCCTTAAAAAAAGAAAAAAACTGCATGATTTACCAAAACTGCAGTAACAATTATGTGACAGATAAAATTAAATCAGCTGCCTCTGGAAAAATGTGTTATCATATTATGGTGACTGCTTAGGGAATGAAAACCTTGCATTCTTGGAAAGAAGATATTCAGAATCACAAAGAAGCATTAGAGTAAGGAGTATTTTCACATTCAATGCATTATATTAACTCTAAAATACCTATATTTCTGATATACGAGAATTTAGCTTAACCTACTTTAAATGGGGGGGAAGTGGATTTATGGTGTCAATTTAGACTATAAAATGATCCAATAAAAAATGACTAAATCCATTTATCAACCCTCTGCCAGAAGGAAAGATTTCCTTCAGGGCAAAGGCCAAAACCTTTTCTTATCAAAAGTTTTTGAATTTTACTCAGAATGACAATTTCCACAAAAACTATAATAAATGCAACCCAGAGATGATCTAAGATGTTATGGAACTCAGAAATAATGATTATTAATGACCTATGAAGATCAGAGAATGCGATAGTTAGCATTGACAGTGACCCTCACCTGTATAAAATTGTATGATTTGTATATTGTAGTTTCCAAATGGCAAATCACCTGGAGACCCTTTACAAATGATCTTCCTGGGATGATTAACCAGGTTTGAAATCCTGTGTAGACCTTATTACCTTTGTCCAGTTAAAGCCTATCAATAACTCTGAAGTAATTAAGACAGGAATTATTCCCATATTACATGAATATGAAAGAACAGAACCTTAGAAATGCTCAGAAAATTGACCAAGTTCACATACTTTACCATGATTAAAAATTGAAGATACCTTCTTATTCAGCATCTAATGTTTTTCCCCTGACACTCTAAGCTGCCTAAACTAAGCTATTCTTTTGACAAATATTCTAATATAGAAACATATGGGAAAAGAAAAAAGAATATAATGAACAATGCTATTGATAATTAATATTGCTAGTTGTATGTCTTAGATTTGATTACAATTAATTTATTTTAAATACTTTTCTCGATACCACAAAATAAGAAAACTTAAATTCTATAAAAGGACCATATCTTGAAAATTATTAATTACTCCCTGTGTCACTATAGTATATTAGACTTACTGAGTTTTCTATAACTTCACATGATTTGTGTCTGCTTTCCTCCCAGGTCATGAGGACTATGGCTGGGGATCTGGGGTGAGGAGGGCTAAAAAACATGCCTGGGCTCTATCACTGAGGTTAAAGACAAGCATCAATATTCAGTATGGAAAATCTTAAGGACAGAACAAAGTTGAGAACAGCAGTAAGCAGAGTCAATTTAATGTGGAAGTGGGTATAGGTTAAGCACTTTCTATAGTTTTAGTAAGGGAACTTTATTAAAGGAGTGGCACTAACAATGGAAAAGGGAGAGAATATTTGGTGGAGGTACATGCTGCAGGAATTGGCAACTGAGGCCAACGTGACTCCTGTACAAGATGTAGAGTTTCAGCAACTAGAGCATGCAAATAACGGTAACATACACAAGGAAGTCAAGGGAAAGACATATCCTGGGGAAGATGCTGATTAGGTTTTACACATGGTGGATTTAAGGTGAATTCAGGAGAATCAGATAGTGATTCAGAATAAGCAACTGAAATATGGAAGTGGAGTGTTCTGGAGAGATGGTGTTTCCAATGTAGACTACAGGAGTTGCTTAATGCTCAGGCGGCTAAAGCCCCAGCATACCATTTACAATTCCAAAGAAAGAACTTAGAGGCCTCAATGGAGCGGTCTGGACATTTTATTACTCACTCCTTGGTTGGAGCAGGCCAGGATCCAATAGAGGGCCACTCCGCTTCTACAAGCAGATATACAGGCTATACCAGATACAGGATAGGTGGTGTGCTGACATGAAGGTGGATCCCTTCAGTTGTTTCATGAGTACATTCTTTTATTTTACAGTCAAAGTTACTATGCTTTGATTCTCACCTAAAGATTGGAGAAAAGGGAAGTGGCCAGCTCCCCCTCTCCATTTCCTTCCTTATTGCATTCTTTACAGTCCCTGTCTCACTGCAGGTCTTTCTAGGTACCAATTAGTGTTGAGCAGGAGTTGTTTACATAGAGGTGATAACCGAAGCTGCAGGACTGAGGCAACTAATCAAGAGAAAAACTGGAAAGAGTTGCAGCTCCTGTAAGCAGCCTTGAGGATTGCCTAAAAGGCGACAAAAGGAAGAGACTCCCAGAAAAGAAATGAGGGTAAACTGTAGAGAGGCGTGAAAAGAAAAGAATGTAGTCAGTTTCGTGGAAATGGGTTTCGAAAAGGATATGCTAACATCAGGTGACTAGAGAAGTCAAAGGAAAGGGCACTGAGCTGAGGCCACTCAGGTGATGGGAATATTTGAGATGGAAGTCAGAGATGGAAGAACTGAGGCAAACTTAGCCTATGGAGAATCACAATGAAATCTAAATGATCAAGTAGTTGAATTTCTTCTTCCAAATGAGAAGAGTAATGTTGAGGGCCATCTTGGACAAGATGGTGCCTGGCAGTGAGCCAAAGGGCACTGGCTACCAAAGTAAGGAAGTACCCAAAAAGGTTGCTTGCCTACTAGTTCCTTGCAGACTTATGACGTGTTGACGCCAGGCTCTAGGATTGGCTATCTAATATCATGCCGGTGTGGACAGCTCGTGATTCATATAGTGCTATGCTGACATTCCTCTGCATGCTCTCCTGTATGAGAGAAAGCTTTGCTATAATTGGCTGATAAGCTAGGAGCCTGGGGGAGGAGAGAGGGAGAGGGTGGAAGAAGGGAGATAGGGAGAGAACAAAGAAGACAGAGAAACAGGGAGGACGCAATAAATCTCGTCAACTAAAGATTGGTGGTGTCTCCTTTCTCCACGCGGGTTCGACTGGACAGAACAGAGTAAGGGATGGAGAAAGAAGTTAAGAAAGTTATTGAAAATCAGTGTACAAGGATATGGGCCTAAAATGTCACCTGTACACTTCAAGCATGTACCTATACAACTATACATGGTTTTCCCCTATTTCAAGTCCTGTTTTGAGCTCCTTGGGATACTAATAACATCTACAGAGATGTCAAGAAATCACTTACCTCTGTTCCATCTATCATCCATTGTTTCTTAATCCAGCCTCTGTACATGAGTGGGTTTGTGTGTGTGTGTGTGTGTGTGTGCGCGCGCGCGCGCGTGCATGTGTGTTGACTTATTATTATCAAGTATCAAGGAATTAGCTAACTTTGGACCTACTTGATATGTAAAATCATGCCAAAGTTTTACTGAGTTATCTCAGTAAAATCACTACTTCCATAATACCATGCATATATCAAGCATATGCACATGGGTTTTCAGATAAGAGATATTAAAATATTGATAAATTAGTTCTTAACTAGAAAGCTTGTTATTTGACAAGTAATTATGGCAGCATTTGAGGAGCAAGGGTTGTTGTCACACTAAACATCAATAATATAAACTAGGTTGTTATTTTAATCTCTGAAAACTAGAGGATGCCAGACTATACCAAAATCCATGTAAATCCTTGATAAATAAATGAACAAATGTGAAAAGATATGTGATCTTTTTGCTTGTCTTAAAATTTTCTGAAGAAGTTAACAGACATTAGTTAAGAGATAAGAGTTAGGCCAGGAGACTATCTTGTTAATCTGGTTAACATCATTCATCCAACAAGTATTTATTGAGTACTTACTTATTTCCAGAGCACAGGCAACACAAAGAGTGTTTCTACTTCACAGCTCAGAATTGGATAAATGAATAATTTTATCCTCTGGAGAGCTACTAAAATTGTGGCACTACGGAAAATTTTAGCAAGATTCTCTTAGTCTTCCTTCAGGAGTCCAGGAAGACTCCCTGGGAAAGGCAATATTTTGGTTATTGTTTTTTACAGTAGTGCCTAGCACATCAGATAACACTGAACTGTGAATAAGAAATTATCAAATAAAGAGTGGGTAGGAAGAGGGCATTCCAAGCAGATAGAAGAGCATGTTTATAGGAACAGCAGGGAGAAACAAGTATGAAACAAAGATAAGGTTTATTAAATGCTTACTTAATTGGCATATAATGGGTGATCAGCATGTTTGTTGAACTAACAAATACTTTAGAAGTCAGGACTAGAAAGATGGATGCTAAATCCTCAGTCAATAGTTACTTTGACAAGAGAAACATTTTTTATCTTACTTTTAGTATTTTGTTGGTGTTATATAATTTTTAATATTCTGTTGGTGTTATATAATTGTACATTATAGTGCTCTTTATGATGTCATGTTCATATAGGCACATCCCATAATTTGGTTAGTCTCATTCCCCAGCACCTTCCCACCCCTGATCTGCTTGCTCATCTCTACTGATCTCCCCTCTGTTATTAGTATTACTTGAGTACATTATGAATGTGTATGTAAGTGGGATTAATTGTGGTATACTCTTTATGAAACAATAGAGCTACATGGTTAAGGACATGACTATGAAGCATGATAACCCATGTTTGAATTCTAGTTCAATAGTTCACAGTTTTGCAAACCTCCTTCGCTTCTGTGTAATTGGGTTTCCTTATCTGTTAAATGGAGACAAATAAGGTTTTTGTGACCATTCAATATTTTTGTGCATATAACACACAACGGTGTCTGGCACATGAGAGAACTCAAATTCTTGATTGAAAAGATTTTCAATATCTTGATTGATCATTGAGGGGACTTAGTCATGTTGTAGATATTAGTCCCAAGTTTCTGTTTTCTCTCTCTCTCTTCTAATTTTGTCTCCCTTTTCTTAGGATCTCAAGGAAATAAGATTTATAAACTTAACAATGAATTATACCCTTAACCACTCAGTTCTGAGGAAAGTAGAATTAGCAGGCTAATTTAATTTAGATAAAATGGTTGGGTCAATAGAATTCCATTCATCTTCCTAATAGTCTACCAGTTTTCTGGCTAATAAACTTTATAGCTTTACTTTCCTCTTTTAAAGGAAAAAGAAAAAAAGTCTTGAAACAACTTACATAATAAAAACCACGAAGAAAGATACATAACTGCTCTTGGATTATCAGAGAAGAGTGTTTGTTTTTCTGAAGTTTTAAAAAGTTCTTGTTACTAATCACCAAAGACCGATTTTCCTAGAAGACTAAATAAGATTTATATTACTTTAAAAAGATATTTATTTCATGTGCTATGTTATAATTTCATTTGTTATAAATTTAAAAGATGGGTAGATGTGGGTTTAGCATTTCTAATTATGCCCATGGAGAATGTCTAACAATATGCAAACATAGAAGTCTGGAATTTTAAATTTAAAAAAACACATAGATGTTTGATTTCCAGAACAGGTACTTACCTCTTTTTGAACATTTCCAAAACAGATTTAGATGATAAGAATAGAAAGTTAAGAAATACAATTTTAATTATATTATTTTATACAATTTATATTTTATTTGATACAATTTTAATTATATTATTTAAACCCTTTTTTTAAGAGACTGACTTATTTATAATCAACTTACATATAATTCTGCATAAAGCAGAATTCCACGGTTTACAAATTCATTTAGTGATATCCTCTGTCTGACCCCATGATAAATCAAGATGTTCTATCTACCAAAATAGTAGCCCCACAAATTATCAATGATTGTCTTTTACATAAAAAATATTTTACTCTGCATATAATTTGAAGGATTTATTACTTACTGGAGGCATCTGTTACTTTGAAAGATCTTAAAGTGACATAGAAAAACTAAAAGTACTGAAAAATATATGGTTCCATTTTGACTACAAAGAATAAAAAATAGTTGGTCAAACTACTTACACTCTAGTCTCAATAACAAATCAATTCTCAGACATTCTAAAGAAATTGATAAATGAAAATACTCCTAATTGAGTGAAGAAACAACATTAGTTTAAATGTTTCTGTCTAAAAAGGAGATCTATAGAGCATATATCAAGGTGTAAGCTCAAGGGCAGGGCTGGTGGCCAAACGAAAGCAGACAGAAATGGCTGAAGCAAAGCTTTATTGGAATTTGGTTCTCGGATGAAATTCCCAGCCCTCTGGGAATTTCCAGGTCAGGGTGGAGAGCCAGAGAAAATCGCATGTGGCCCTGGCTGCCCAGGGTCTTTATAGACCGGAATAGGAAGGGGTCCTGCTGAGTGATAGGGGGATGTAAGGGTCAGTGGGGTTTATCTGTCTGTGTTTGATTGGCCACTCTTTGGTGAGCTGTCGGCTGCCTCCCTTGTAGCTGCTTAAATCCTGACCTAACACAACGTACTAGACTTTTTGGATGGATGTTTCTAATATTAGATGATTACATTAGCCTTGCACAAAAGGCATCTGTACAGCTTTTAAGATCTGTCTTTATGAAAAAGTATAAACTTGCTTTCCTCTGGAGACAGCCAAAAATCTGCTAGTCCAAACAATAAACTACATATTAATATTGTATTTCAATTAACTATTATGGCAATGTTCATGTAAATCTATCAATCTATATATAACTGTAGATTAGTGTTATGGGGCACAACTTAAGAACAGACCGATCACCACCAAGAAGTTCAAATTTGAGAGTCTTTATTAAGCCAGCTGGCTGACTGTCTCACACAACGCCCCCCCAAAAATGGCTATTGGGAGAACAGCCCCAACCCTAGGTATGTAGGAGTTCTTATACGCAAAATCATATAATCAATCATAAGTGTCTGTTGCTATGATTCGAAATTATAAACTAACATGAGATCATCAACAGAGGGGGCAGTGGGTCAAAATGACCCTTACCTAGGTACAAACTAAAGAATGGTTACTAACATCCACACAATCACTGTTCACATGGTACATTGTTTAGGAGCAGTAGGAATCAAAAGAGAGCAATTTTTCATTACATAAGAATTGTCATTTTCTATTGTTAACCATGTCATCTTAAGCAACTGATGATGGGCACAGAGGTAGGGTGTTCCCATGGGAGAAGCTTATTTCCTATGTAACATGGAGTCTTAGAGCAAAATGGAGACTGTCCAGTCATTTCCCTTATAGTCTAGCCTATAACATTCTCATGGAGCCAGATCTGTCAGCCCATCACAATTAGTATTGTTTATAAAGTTAACTCTAGGCATTTGTTTTATTAATATATTTGTTATAGTATCTAAAACTTGGAGAGCTATTTCACAAGAAACTTTGCTCAGATAAGGTATTTCCTCTCAAGGAAAACAGTATCTTCAGAATAAATTAATGGCCTTGAGTTTACCAACGGGAAGAACAATGCATTGCTGCCCTTTTAATGTATACTTTCCAACAATGAGTGCTAATGGGCACAACATGAAATATGATTTGAGCAAGAAAATATGTAATTGGAAAAAAAATGACCTACAAAAAATTAAACATGAGAGCTAGAGAAGTAAAATGCTGACCAAACCTCTTTGACTCCTCATGGATATGCTAGTGACTTTGAAATCTTACTAATGCTTTTGGATGTTATTCTACTCTGTGAAATCATATGTTCATTATTAAGCAAGAAGCAGAAATAGTGAGTAGCACTCTACAAAATTAGGAAGGAGTATATGTCTCTTTCATAATCTTTAAGAATTAAAAAGGGAAATCAAATGAGAAACACATGTGGGTTCCATATTGGGGAGTTCTGTGAATTGGATATTCCACAGCACTATCACTTAAAAAGACTGATAATGATGGAGACAATATAATAACTATGATATGAAATGCCCATTTGTGAGTACAATAGAATAGGGCTCTCCCTGGGATCAAAAATGACAATGGTAGAAAACTACAGTGAAACCACAAATACCTTTACAGCCTCCTCCAAAACCAGTCCTTGGACTTGAAGGCTATTCAGGATTCTAAGGCTTCATATCCTGAGCAGCACTTCCCTAGAAACTTCAGCTCCTAGGACAGTGTTTGGTACATTAAATCTGTGTGGTAAATATTTGTTGAACGTAGAATTTAACTTGGTGCTCAGTGCTATGTTATGTAAAATTTTACAGGAGATACTTTGTCTTGACGTGGTCATTTCATTTCTAGCTTACTACCGAAGGCACCTAGCACCTAAGATTGTAACCACTGAGAGAAGAATAATTTTAAAATACTCTCAAAAACATCACATTCAAAAGATTATGAGTCAGGCATTGGTGGCACATGCCTATAATCCCAGTGACTCAGGAGGCTGAGACAGGAGGATTTCGAGCTCAAAACCAGCCTCAGCAAAAGCAAGGTACTAAGCAACTCAGTGAGACCCTGTCTCTAAATAAAATACAAAATAGGGCTGGGGGTGTGGCCCAGTGGTTGAGTGCCCCTGAGTTCAATCCCAGGTACCCATTCCTCCCCCAAAAAAAAGATTATGAGAATTTTATTAAAAACTATTCCATGACGTCATGCTCACTGTGGCAGAATTGTGATGTGCTTGTTCACATTAAAAGGCAAGAAACTGAAGACCCTCCACCACTGTCCCAAATTATGGAAGACTAAATCATACGATCTTTACTTTGATTCCACTGTTTTTATAGTGAAATAACTGAGAATGTAGTCCTTTCTTTGCTAGTTGTATGACTAATGGATCTGACACAGTGATTTTATCTGTTCACTTATAATTCTGCTATTAAGGTTCTTATTACCTAGGTTTGTGAAGATAATAGGATAATTTTCCATATGAATATCTAATTGTCCTTTCCAGGGAAGGGAAGTCTTGAGGTTGCAAATATTGCAAGACTCTATTATTCCACTTGAAGCTGTGGAGTACAGTGACTATTTCTACTTTAAAGCAACAAGGGAGATTTAGTCAGTTTAGGATTCTTTAATTTAAAAGGAAGTAGTAACTCCTTTTAGGGCACAGGTACTGTAGTATAAGCCACAATCACAGTGTATTTCATTTACATTAAGTGGAAAAATCAGCTCCCAGCCAAGGTGGGCAGCTCTAGTGTAGACTGAGGACTGGCATACTATTATGCCATTAAATAGCACTACTTTCAAGTCTGTGGAATTACAAGACACAGGATTTAAAATCAGTGGAGAGCCCACATCTCTTAAGTGATTCCTTCCAAAGAATACAGTATAAAAAGCAGTGAGGGGAGGGACAATCTTAGAATAGAAAAACTTGACAAACCTTAGCCAGGTGACCAAGGTCAACAATAGTGGTCAATCATGCTGAGTATGAACCAGTGATATAATAGCATGAAAATGTTACTTTTTTGTAGTCTTTCTCCCCCAAGCCCTAATCATGAAGAAGGGAAAAATTCCAAAAGGGAAAATTCTACAAAATTCCTAACAAGTGCTTCTCAAAACCTGTCAAGATTATCTAAAACAAAGTTTAAGAAATTTTCACAACTAAAGGATTCTAGGGAGACAACTGAGTACAATATGGTATCCTCATGATCTAATAATGTGCTAATGTTGGCTCATTATTGTTACAAATTTATAATACTAATGCAAGGTTGTCAAGGAACAATCCAGGGGAAACTGGATGCAGGGTACATGGGAACTCACTGGATTCTCAATTTTTCTGTAAATTTACAACTGTTCTAAACATAAAATGTATTTTAAAAGACAGTTTAGAGAGAAATCACTCACTGTGTAAGTCAAGATAACTGAAACCACTTGAGAGATTTCTAGCTGAAGGAATTTTAGGTCAAGAATCAAGTGACACAAGTGATGGAAGACTAAGAAACCAGAGACGAGTGGGAAACCTCTTTCACCCCTAAAGCTAGAGAATCAGAGGAAGGATTTAGCCAAGAGAAAAATCTGGAAATACACCGAGTCTGCCAGAAGGAGCTGGGACCACAGAAGGAGAGGCCATCTCCCAGTAACCAGAGCCATGAAAGGAATGCAGAGGGTACAGGAAATGCCAAGAGAGGTAGAAAGAAAACTGCAATGTTCTGGCTCTTTCTATCCTCCAGTCTTTAGACAGTGCCTAAACCAATTAGAAGCCAGGTGTGCATGGAAACCTAGAGAATAAAGTTATTTGAGAAAGAGAACAGATAAAGGGAAGGACAAGAATAAAACTTAGAGTAAAAGGGTATAGAATGAATGTTCATCTTTCCTTTAATCATACCTTTGTATGCTATACTAAAAATGGGACCATTGCTTTTTATAATAAACTACAATTTCCAATTCTGCTTTATGGGGAAGAGGAACATATTCATTCGCTTTGGGGGTACTTAATTGGTGTTTGGTAATTCTTTTTATTTTTACTCCCTTCTCACTTTGTACTCTGGTTATTTTAAAATATAATAAGCTTTCACTCTTCCATGCTCAGGATTACCATTTCTCTTCGTGTGCAGTTTATTTCATGTATTTTATTTTCTTGAATCAACTGAAACTTTCTTGACTTCTTTTTACTCAAGAACCTGGTCATCTCATTGTGGAAGACAAATGTCAAAAGATTTATTAGCTAAATATAAACACCCTGAAATAAAAGTTTTGAGGGGAAAAAAAAAACCACCTTTTCTTTTGTGGTATTTCTTTGAAATAGGGAAAAGCAGAGGAATTCTGGAATTCTTAGTGACTGAATACCAGTTGAATGTTATGAATTTTCAGGAAGAGCCCATATGACAAGTGTGGAATTAAGCAGTTTTTGAAAAAGAATCATTTTGATGGGTTGGGCACTTCAGAAAGAGCAAGATGCCTTGTTTCTTTGGAGTGAAAGTTGAAGTTACTAGATGTTGCAGTTTTTTCCTAGTTTTTAATTTTCATTGAGAACATAGAAATATCATTCCATCTATGGATTCCCTAAC
Organism: Sciurus carolinensis; assembly: GCF_902686445.1. Classification (NCBI taxonomy): domain Eukaryota; kingdom Metazoa; phylum Chordata; class Mammalia; order Rodentia; family Sciuridae; genus Sciurus; species Sciurus carolinensis. The sequence goes on from NC_062222.1 coordinate 83,076,793, forward strand.
TAGAGCTTTCAAATGAGAGACTGAGTTATATGGTTGCTACTTTGTTTCTATTCTGTGCCTCCAAATTCATATGTTGGAGCACTCATCTCCAGAGTGATTGTATTTGGAGATAATGCCTTTGGGAGGTAATCAGTGAGATTAGAAAATGAGGGGCCCTCATGACGGAATTAATGCTCTTGTAAAAGAGGGAAAAAACCATGAAAGCCCTCTACTCTCTGTGTTTCTCTCTGCCATGTGAGGTTATAGCCGCAAAGCCAGCCACCAGTAAACCAGAAAGAGGATGCTTACGAATCATCAAATCTGCCAGCACCTTGGTTTTTGACTCCCCAGCCTTCAGAATTGTGAGAAGCAAATATTTGTAGTTTATTATGGTATTATAGCAGCTTAAACTAAGACATTTGTAACCCACCCTATCTAAACCAGCTTAGAGGAAGAACTTCCTTCCTGCAGTGTTTGATGACATCCTTTCCTGGATTTTTGTTAGAAGTTTTTGGTTGGAATTCTCCCCATAGAAGGGATTCCTTAGGCCCAAGAAAATGGAAGGTCAAGTTAATTCTAGGATAAAGGCAAAATCTTCCTATCCTATAAGGAGTCAAATAATGATGTCTATATTAGGCACATATGTATTGTTTTCATTCAGAGATTATTGTATCAGATATCCATGAACAACAACACAAATTTTAAGGGTTTTTTTTTTTTATTTCCCAGCAGGCTGTAATTATGGCAGTGAAGACAAGGTACATACTAGCCCACACTACATTCAGAACAAATTTCAGCTTAGAACAGGAATGTCATCATTACTTTGAAATATGCCATGGGAATTTTAACAGCATGGCTTAAAGAGAATGTAAATTCAAAAATTAAGAAAATAAATGCTCTTTACAATTATGTTCACAAAAAAAATGACCAATCACGCATAGGTGAGAGTAGAGTGGAGGGTCCTTGCTGTGGGAGAATGTCTGATCTGCCCCAGAGCCATGAAGAGCAAAGCAGAACACATGCTTTAAAATTGTTCAGTGGTGGTAAAAGCTTTGTCTCTTCAACATTACCCACCGGCAAAATTGATATGCAGCCTACAATCTCTTCCAAACAGAACACTAAGTCTTCTTAGTGTACAAATTAATGACTTTTTCTCCCTGAATTCTCCCAATTCCAAAGAGTATGTCATCATAAAAATAAATAAATAAATAAATAAAACCAGGAAATGTTCTAACTGGAGGATATATTTTTTTCTAAGCTTCTAAAGATGCTTATGTCTCTTCGATTTTTTCATCCATTCCACATACTGCTTCGAGCACAGCCTGCCAAAAATTTAAAAAGAAAGAATAAAAGAAAAAAACAGCAAACAAAAATATTTACATATTATGCAAAACACCTAGACTTAAGGGGAATAAAATCAATCCTTTTGATCTGTGTTATGTGTAGCACGTTACCTTTTTGTCTTCTCATATTCATATTGTGATTATATCTGTTGGTTGAGGTTCAATCTTTATTTCCACAGGCAGGAAAAGAAACCTTAAATGGATCCTGGAGAATGGAATCAAGATTGGAGTTTTGAAGACCCAGGAACTGGAATCAACCTGAGAACTGGAGGAAGGAGCCATTATCTGCAAGAAGAATCAGCACAAAGCCTTGAGAGGGGAACTAAGTCAGAAATAGTGTAGGGGAGTATAATTGAAATGTAGGGCAATGTTCAAGGGGAAGCAGTTAATAGAGAAAAGGCAGGAGGCAAGGATTAAAATCAGTGAGTTCATTGAGGCCAAAAGTTTACAGCCATCTCAAGAAAAAACAATAAAGATCAATGCTTTGAAGGGAGGGGGCTATTGGGGCAGCAGGTTGTAATGAGCAATAGACTGGCAGGCGAGAATTAGTGAAAAGCAAAGTTTGAGTGTCTTAATCTCTATGTACACCTGAGGCTTGCTTTCCTGATAGGTACATGCAGTGGTTCTCAGAGTGTGGTCCCCATACCAACAACACGGAATCACTGGGGAACATTTTAGAAATGTAATTCCTGGACCCATCTCAGAGCTATTCAATCAAAACTAAGCATCAGGTAGAGGCGTCAGTCATGTGTGTTTTAACAAACCCTCCAGAGAGTCTGATACTTAGGAAAATTTGAGGACCGCTGGGCTATGTGGGTAAGAAGCAAGAGGAAGGGTCAAAAAACAGAATATGGGCTGGGATTGTAGCTCAGTTGTTGAATGCTTTCCTAGCATGCCCAAGGGCAAGGCCTTGGGTTCAACTGAAAAAAGAAAGAAAAGAAAAATGAATAGTCTGAGGATATCCTTTTACTTGGAAATTAAAAAATAAAAAAATTATAACATGTAGATTTAATGAGCCCATTTGTATGGTTCAGATCTTGAATGTCCCTGAAAGGTCCATATGTTGAAAGTTTAGTCCCAAGTGCAACAATGTTTCATGGCAGGGCTACTGGGAAGTGGTTGAACCACTGGGGCTCTGCCAACATCAATGGATTAAGTTTGAAATTAATGGTATTATTGGGACATAGTGGAAACTTGGTGGTAGGGACTTAGTCAGAGAAAGTAGGTCACTGGGGGCATGCCCTGGAAGGGTATGTCTTGTCCCTGCCCCTTCTCCTCTCTCCCTCTGCTTCCTAGCCACTATGAGATGAGCAGTTTGCTTTGTCATGCTTTCTGCATGTACTGCCTCATTCCAGACCCAGAATGAATGGATCCAGCTGATCATAGACAGAAACCAAGAATCAAAATAAGTATTTCCTCTTCTATGTTGTTTGTTTCAGGTATTTTGTCACAGCAACAAAAAGCTGATCCTATTATTTATTCCCCTAGTTCTCTATATGTGGTTGCCTGGGGCTTCCTGTGTCCCTTAAACAAGGTCATTGCTCCTCTCCAGATGTTTTTTCTCCAAAATTCTCTTCAAGATTCTTGTTATAGCTCTCTCCCTTTGTTTCTTTGGTCCAAGAGTGGTGATGGCTTTACTGTTAATATTTCTGTGTAACTGCATTATTGCCTGTTGTTCACCTACAACCAACCCATGCCTTTGCAGAATAAGCTTGTAAAATATGCACCTTTGTCACACCCTCCACAAATTAATCAAACAAAAGCATTCTGTTTTTATTGGGATTCTATGAAATTTAAGCACTTTCTTATATTCTTTTAAGTTTTCCGGTGCTGAATCTCTTTTCCTCAGTTGACTCCAGATTCCACCAATCCTCTGCTTGGACAACTGTTGTGGGTAACTAGCCAACCACTTCCTCTGGGACTCCTTGCCTTGGCTTCTAGTGCAGGGACACGTCAGAGATTCTGATTCCTACTACCACTTCTGAACACAAATGAAACATGCCGTAGTGATTGAGATCTGGTCTTCTCAAAAAACTGTTAAGGAAAAAAGTATTCTAACAATAGTAAGAACAGTAATGAAAATTTTATTCAAGACCATTGCAATAGAAAAGAAAAATCAAGGTCAGCCCCCAAAATGGCAGAGACAGCTAGGGATTTATAACCAATGTGGAGTATGAATGGGATTAGGGGATGCAAAATTACTAACAAGAGATGTCAAAAGTAGGAAGATTCATGCTAAAGATAGACCAAAGACTTAGGCATCATAAGTGGGAACTATGTTAAGTATGAGGGACTCTCTCAAAACTATCTTAGCAAGATTCTTATTAAAACTGAACTTGGCAAGAATGGACATGCAAGGATAAAAATCAAGGCTCAGTCAAGAAGAGTGTTCAGAGGAACCCAACCAAAGTCCAGTCAAGGAGAGAATCTTTGTCAGACCAAATGAGGAAGTAAAACTCAGAAGGTAAGGGAAGAGGAAGCTAGGCAGATCATATTGTGCCCTATGCACTTGAGAACATTTTAAATAGCTTATTCAGTGTATGGACAGACAATGACAATAAGAACACAATTTATTTTCTTATTGTTTGTACTGCTATTGTTTTTTTTTTTTCAAATTATTATCTAATTTTTTAAAAATCTATAGTATTATAGACTTGAAGGTATAGTAGACTGACTTGGGTTTTCTTTGATTCCTTAAGTTGTCAAGGAGTATCAAGATGTGAATATAAAAATTATTTTATACTACAACAAATATAATACTTAATATTGTGCTTTGTAAACAATGAAGTACTAAAGAAATTAGCATGAGTATCACTTATACAGATATAGGAGAGTAATTTATCAAAAAAGAAATGCCCAGTGTATGCTAATCATCCAAACTTATTTTCATAAGAACTATTTTACAATAAAAAATGGAATTCAGAAGGAATAAAATACTAATTCACAAAGTTCTGTTTAATTGAGTTCTTATTAATTGATGAGCCAGTGTGATAGAGAAGTAGTGCTCTAAAACTAAGAGCTGGTATCATTGAGAACTGTGGAATGTAAACCGTGCTTCACTGAATCAATAGAATTGTTGTAGAGTCTCTGAAACTATATCATGTTTCTGTCAAACGACAATATTTATACTGCCTGAAGAAACTGATAATATATGAAAATTCTCGGAAAATTTTCAGCTACAAATATTATTTTACCTACTAA